>NW_027041105.1:1425000-2025000 GCF_037179485.1 Ochlerotatus camptorhynchus
CACCAGCTTCGCGGTGCTGGGGTTGAAGAAGAGGAAGGGAGTTGGTTTGAAAATATTTTCCTTCAATACCATACGCAAACAAGCTTGAATACCGGAAGGAAACAATTCGGAAATTATTGATCATTGGATAATGGCACGGATTCAATTTTCAATTCGATCTACGAATTGATTCCATGCATAAGAAGTTTATGACGATTTATTATTTTGATTATTGCAACCGGTGAATTTCTCACGTTTAATTTCGATAGCATGAAATCAGGATATTGGAGAACGTGGCTGCGCAAAACTTCCGCTCTCGAAGTGCTATGGTGCCGTAAATCTGTTTTGATTTAATTAGACTCCGAGTCATATCCATTCAGAGGCTTTTCACACAAAGAACAATGGAAAGAAGTTGAACTTTGTTCTTCGAAGGCAGATGTGTTTTTTGGTTGGCGCCGACTTTTTGTCACACATCTGTGTCTCTAATTTGTTGGCCAGAAGTTTTTGCTATTCTAACAAAAGCCAAACAATGGAAGTCGACTTGGAAGTTCAATCGCATTTATTGTAAAGTATGTAGCAATCAAAGGTGGGAATGGTAGCTCTTTGTTTTTCCTTTAAGACACCTTTTAGGCAAAAATGGACTTATTTACATGAACAGTATAACATCCTTAATGCATACCTATGTACCTTTTAACTCAGGATCGTGATTTTGAATGAATTTAATTAAAATATGCAATCCAACACATACAATGTCTTATTTTGATTTACTTTGAAATAAAATTCTTCTTGGATTGTATTATTATATTTGTACTACATATTTGAACACTTTTATTAAGAAGACTATTACTATTACTACGTGCCAACTGTTTTCAACAATATAAACTCAAAACAAATTAACAAATTTCTCTACTGACAAACCTAAATAATCCAACTTGCCCAATTAGTGGAGACAAATACGTAGCGCTAAATTCCGTCCTAATCTAACGTAATTGAAAATTTAAATAGGGATCAACTGGGGTAACCGGCATTTTTAAAAGATCAATATGACCCCATTCCATACTTAGGAAACTTTCCCGCGTTGACCGACTTCAACAACATTCAACCACCATGCCGTGCCAAAATGGTATTCCAGTGTATATACCCGCGACGAAAAGTCATCCAGTCAACCGTAGCGGAAGCTTGGTATAGAATCGAATTAGAGGCAGATAATATTTTAATCTTATCAGCGTCCGAATTTCATGGCAAATAATTTTAATTAAACGGAACATCCGAGAAATTAAAATCACTTCATGTCTCTGCTAGATACAGTCGGCAGGGAAAGTTGAGCGGCAGAGGGAGGAAAGTTATCTAAACATCTGTTCGAAAATTCTACTCCGAGTGCGTCGAAATTTGCGGAAAGCACTTTCATGCTCGACTTCCTGTTTGGAATTATGTACCAATGGTGATAATGGTGGTTTATCTCCAGAGACGGTGAGCGCGGCTGGGGGATTATTATTTTTTTCCCATCTATTTTCGGTTCCGTGACGTGACGAGATTTTTAATTTAATTACGCCCCAAACTTGGTCCGCTACACGAACAGGGTCCTGTTGCTTTTCACGAGAGAGCTAAAACCGAGTTTATAATTTAGCATGTTTAACAATGATTCCACACCCATTGGTCGGAAACTTTGGCATTGCTTTCGAGTGGGGACCTTGTGCAGTATATATTCAAGTTAGTTTTCAAGCTTTGCTGTTTACTCGCTCGAGCCACTTCGGGAATGAACTGAAAGCGAGAGGTAGTGACCCAAAGTGAGTGCATTAAAATTGAAAACTTTTAGCCTTATAATAAAAGGATATGTATGGTGATGGAAATCCATGAACTAGTTAGTCAATTAAGTCCAAATGGTAGGTTGTACCGGTGTGATTATAATCCATCATGAAAATACCATGTACTCTAGGCAACGTAGAATCAATCCCGGTTAAATGTCCAATACGGGACGGATGCATAAACTTCCACCGGGGATATCACTCATGACTTTCTCTTCTATTCTATTATATTATCACTTATGCAAAACAACAATACTTATGAATTCCATAAGGCATGACTTATGAACCTGGACAATTTTGGTTTCACAAGACACTTATGAATTCCATAATCGCGACTTACAAATGATTAAAATACTACAAGGTGTTTCTTATACGCCTTTATCAAGAAACACTCGGGAAGAAATATTATCAATACTCAAAACTATTTACAAGCATATTGATGTAAATATTGATGAATTGACACGAATTCAAAAAAAGCTAGATATCATGTTTCAATACTTCCCTTCATTTTTCCCTTCTGTTTGACTACAACATTGGTTCGATTCCTGTGAGGCAAATAGGCCTAAGAATTTCATGAGGCTCGACTTATGAACAACATACATGAATTTCATAAGCGTGACTTATGAATGATTTTCGGGTAATATGAGGTAGCTCTTATACGCCTTTAACCATTTCATTTTCCTAAGCGTTGAAAGACGAGTGGTAAACACACGGGCCCCCTAACCTCAACGTCCATTTTCCGGTTCCAGTCTGCTACGATTTATTATTTTTTTTGTCAGCATTATTTTTCATAAGGCAAATCAATGAAATTCATACTCTTTTCTAATGGCTAAAATTCATAAGTGTTTCTTATGGAATTCTTACGTTCTTTTGTCTGCGTGTATGCTTCGTTTAGCCCTTATTTTTTTGGCGTTTTTCTACACCGTGTTATTCAAATGGTAGCTGGGTACCCGGGTACCCCGTCGCGCACATATAGGTTAATTATTTGCTTTAGAAACAATAACATAATTATTTTTCACACTGCGCATCGATTCCGTAGTTTGCCGTGAATACTGTGACGCTACTTTTCAAATGATCGCTTGTGCAGGAGTAACATGTGCGTTGCAGTCATACTTCTTATTCAACAGAAAAAAACCTTTTCTGTATGTGTGACAAAAGCGCTGATCTCGTGTCAGGCCGATGCTAAGTCTCCACTTTTAACTAATTCACTAATGCTATTACTGAAAATTAAGCAGCTGCACTCAAAACCCGTATGTACAGTTCTCACCTGCTACAAACATACGCTGGCCTGCGGTCGATCAACAAAGGGCTACAAATCGACCTCGATAATTCGATGTCGCAGCACGGGTTCCTGAGAATTGTCGAGTGGGCAGTTAGACGGCAATGAAGTAATGACGTGGTTCTGGCTGTATCTATCAAACATTCGCCAGATTTTTTTTTGTTTATTAGTTTATTTGATAAGGCTCAAACGAATTAACTTTACAGAGCCGAGGATCCTTGGTCACTATACAATACATCTTAAAACTATAGTCAAAAGGTACAACACAATAAACACTTTATCTTCCGCTATCCAAAAAGCCTCCTCCGTCACAACTGGAGCCACTTCCAGTAGTTTCATTGTATTGCAATTACTCCAACGAGGGTCAGAGCGCGTCCATTGCAGCAATGGACACAAAACGTGGTCAGCACTCACACACTCATCACGAAACGGTTGCTTTCCAAAGTCGACGACGCATCGACCGAAAGAACTGCTGATGAAGAACAATGAGAAGGACCACACAATGGTTCCTACCGATAAAACAGACGATCGCGTGGCACACATCGAGAGTGGCCTGCTTTTGTCGACAGCCGAGTGAACACTGGAAAATTCGCCAGATGTCACCATAGAATCAGTATCTGCAATGGTCAAAGCCAATCGAGAGATTGACTGTGAACTTGAAATGGTCAATCGATCGTTTCATATAAGAAGCGTTAGAGTTGGTTACGCCTGACCGAATCAATTTATCTTGTTTTGATGACTGATGATTGATGGGAGGAAAATGGGTGAAATCCATACTGGTGATTAATACTTAGAGAAGTGATATAAAAATAATACGGTACATTTATAAATTTTTTCCAGAGTTTTTTTTTTGGTATTTGACAATTGCAATATATTTAAAAAACGTGAGTCACGTGTTGAAAAATTGATGATTAAAGAAAATGTTTTTATTGAAAAGAAAATTAAAGTAGTTTAATAGGTGAAATTTAATTGAATTTATTATAGAGAGAAGATTACTTAGGAGTGAGACAGAGTAAAAATATCAACGTTGAATAAGAAAGAATTAAAGAACAGGTAATTTAGTGGAAATCATAAAAATGTGTATGTGTGTGTGTGTGATGCTAAGGAGATTTTTCTCAAATGAAGCCACGAGGAGGTGGCTAGTGCAACTTGGGCTTTTGTTGCTTTGGCAATCAATTACTGAGGCATCCGAGGTTAGGAATCTCGGTAAAGGTGACGATCCGATCCCGTTGGTTGGTGGTATCAGGCGTGGTTACCCTGGATGTCCCTATCGCCTCGTGGTTGCGTACCGCTATAGGGCATTCGACGAGCGTTGGCCATCGGAAGGATAACTCGGCCCACGTGCGTCACGCGCCAAAAGTGACTGCCTGATTCGTGATACAGTCCAAAGGGGGAAAGACTCCCAACCAGGCTTCCAAATAGTACATTACTACCGCTTGCTACCGTACGTTCAGATCTGAATTCGAAGTGTATTGGCAACAGCGCACGCACGAACGAATGAAAGCTGTATTAGAACAGTCGCATCTATACCCGCTTTGCTAAAATCATCGTGCTTGGCTCTAGCGAAACACTCTGGCCGACGCCGCCCTACACGGGGCTGTCCACGTAGCGTACACACCACTAAACCTGTAGGGACTCACTGATTATTTTCAGTTGCGTTGCGTTGCGTTGCGTTTGTAACGGAGTGATTCGTAGGTTGCATATGACAACTGTCATGTGTCTACTTTAACATTCTTATTCTAATTGCTTAAGGAAAACTATTTGGGAATGAATAGCTCTCCAATCAGAATCCAAAATAGGAAAAGCATGACAATTACCATTGGCGGCCACGCCCATCTTCTCCGTTACGGGGAAAGGAATGATAATGTTGATGTAACATCTACTTAACGGAAGGCCAGTGACTCACCGAAGCCCCCATAGATGCTACGGAGTTGGATAGTTGGGTAGGAGATGGGTCAGGATTCGCTTAAGCAGGCGATGCGACCATAGTAATTGTTTTGTTTTGGTGGAGCTTGGAAATAAACCCACGATCTTCTACTCAGTAAGCAAAAGCGGTAGCCGTCAAGCTAGCCAAGCTCCTCAATTTTAATTCCAATCCAATAAAATAAAATGTAGACAAACAAAAAGGAAGGGTCTCACCCGAATGATCGAATTTACGGCAACTTGCATCTCCTTGACGTGAACACGAATCGACAGCTCATAGGGCCCATGCATTAATTATGTCACGCTAAATCGACCCCGTATCGTGACGTTTTTCCTATACCTAATGCATTGCTTGTTACAAAATATTAGATCCCCCCCCCCCCCCTAGAGCATGACATAATAAATGCATCAACCCAAATCATACACGCATAAATAAACTGAAGTTTAAAACTATCACTCGCGATGCCACAAATTTCTGGACCGGTCTCATTCACGCACCATGCAGCGCGTATATAAACTGAAATTAAAAATTATCACTCGCGATGTCACTAATTTCTGGTCCGGGAGAAAAAATCAAACAACGCAAATTGCAACATCTCGTCTGATGCTTGCAAACATGATGAATCACGTTTTCTTTCTCGATTCTAAAACTTTCCGGAAAGCGAGAAAACTACTAATCACACACGTATAACCGCCCGGGAGGCAGAGCGCCAGCGCTAATTCGGCAAATGCAGTCGAAAACTATGAAAGCGAACGCACGCACAAAACAGAGAACAAACTTAAAACACAACCGTATCCAAAGGCGTTCGAAACTCGAGTCCGGGACACACTGATAATATTCAGGCTCCTAACCATTTGGTGGATTATTTTAACTTTTGGTTAAAATTTGACAGATGGAAAGTTATCGATTAACCCTGCTATCCGAGCGTGGTTACTTCTGACAGACAAGAAGTTAAATTTTGACAACCTTGGCTAAGTTCTTCTCGAAAACCGGTCGATCGACAGCACAGGGATTTTTGAACATAGAAAATAGCTTTCGAAATGTCACTTTTAGCCACGAGTTAAATTTAACTCGGCAAATGGTTCACAGCCTCAGTAGAGTAAAAACCTAAATGAGGGGGTTAGGTCGACTCGCGATCAGGAAAACACGCAGGGAGTGACTAGTAATAGTATAGTCACTTTAACGCTCTTGGGTCATTCGTGACTTGTCCAGGGGTTAGATTTGAACTCGTGACTTTGGCATTAGAGGTATGGATGCTAACCACTACGCCGGGGTCGCCCCCGTAGGGAGTGACGTCACAAGTACCCAAGCAGCACACTTCCATCAAAATAAGTTGCTGCAACTTGATTGTGACTGGAATAAGTTGCACACAAGTAACCAACAACTTGTTACCGGTTGGTACCATTGGATTCAATTAGTGTAAGAGTAGGGTCAGTGTTGTTAAGAGAGATAGCTCCATAACGTCACTTCTAAAGTGACCGATAAGGTAGGGCGATGATGGAGGTGTTTTGCTGCATGGGCGAAGCGACCACTGTCCACTGAACCACCACCGACCTGTCATAGCGTAGTGAGAGATGGAAACTAGCTACGGTGAAGCTGAGAGTCGATGAGGAGGTGAGAGATGGTTCGGCCGAGAGAGAGAGAGGATAGGCAGTATGTTGCTGACATACACGATACACGAGGAGTGTTGAGAGACTGGAAAAAAACGTACCCGGAAAAGAGGTGAAAGTGCGTCGATCACGGTGTTAGATGACTTAACCGATCAGGATCCGGCCGTCATCATCTGGCCGACGCCATCCGGCCATCGAGATTTGGCCATCGCGCTTCGGCTATCACCCTTCGGCCATTGCTGTGCTCCATTGTTGGCCTCGTGTTGAAATCTCGCCGTCGCAATCCCACCGCTGCAATCTGGTAGCCGGAATCCGGCCGCCGAACTCCTGTCACTACCATCCGGCAACCGCAATCCGGCAACTGCAATCCGGCCGTCGCAATCCGGCCGCTGCAATCTGGTCGTCGAAATCCGGCCGCCGAACTTCTGTCACTACAATCCGGCAACCGCAATCCAGGAACCGCAATCCGGCAACCGCAATCCGGCAACCGCAATCCGGCAACCGCAATCCGGCAACTGCAATCCGGCAACCGCAATCCGGCAACCGCAATCCGGCAACCGCAATCCGGCAACCGCAATCCGGCAACCGCAATCCGGCAACCGCAATCCGGCAACCGCAATCCGGCAACCGCAATCCGACAACCGCAATCCGGCAACCACAATCCGGCAACCGCAATCCGGCAACCGCAATCCGGCAACCGCAATCCGGCAACCGCAATCCGGCAACCGCAATCCAGCAACCGCAATCCGGCAACCGCAATCCGGCAACCGCAATCCGGCAACCGCAATCCGGCAACCGCAATACGTCAACCGCAATCCGGCAACCGCAATCCGGCAACCGCAATCCGGCAACCGCAATCCGGCAACCGCAATCCGGAAACCGCAATCCGGCAACTGCAATCCGGCCGTCGCAATCCGGCCGCCGAACTTCTGTCACTACAATCCGGCAACCGCAATCCGCAATCTGGCCGCCGAAATCCGGTCACCGCAATCCGGCCAACACCATCCGGCCACCACCATCCGGCCACCACCATCCGGCCACCACCATCCGGCCACCACCATCCGGCCACCACCATCCGGCCACCACCATCCGGCCACCACCATCCGGCCACCACCATCCGGCCACCACCATCCGGCCACCACCATCCGGCCACCACCATCCGGCCACCACCATCCGGCCACCACCATCCGGCCACCACCATCCGGCCACCACCATCCAGCCCCTGCTCTCTGGCAGTTCCACTTCGCCATCGGGACAGCCCACGCCGACTCGCACACTAGAACAGATAGATCCACCCAATAAACATCACCAAGGTAAATTAATTCATTGCGATATTTAGGACAGCTTACACCGAAAATTCCCCCCCCCCCCGACAAATCCTGGGACCCGGGAACAAAAGAGGCCTTTGGTGCCCACCCCAGTGGCTGCCGACAGGCTTAGACCAGCAGCTAGGGGTCTAGGCACGTCCCCTTCTGGGACAGTGCAGAATAACCCGGGGTCCAACAAGTAAAGAGTTTCAAACTGTTCAGTGAAAAGTGTGCTGCTAGGGTAGTTAACGAGTATTAACCAGGGTGTATGGTTCCGTTGACTCACTTAGGTTCTTAACGGGAGAATAAACTGATCAATACTCAGGGGAAAGCTAGGTCTGATAGGAGACAGAGCTATGGGTTTTTAAAAGTTTCTTTTATTAAATAAAAAAAACCAACAGAATTAAAACGAAATCTGGAAAATTTACATCAAACTTACAATTTGTTTTCTCTCATTAAAATATTCTTTTAAAACTTGATTTTAATAAATTCATACATGCACCGTATTCACTAGTTGATCAATTAAATTGGAAGACTTACTAAGATTACTTAATTGGGAAATTTCATTGAACGGATTAAGGATTTTGGACTTGGGAATTTGACAGAAGTTTGGTTGTTTGGAAAAGACTGATAGGTGGATTCTGCTGGGATGAGAAAAACTGCTAGCTGGGCAAGTATATCTGCAATTCGCGGCAGACGACTTCTACGTCTGGCGCATGGGCCGGAATTTTGAGAACCCTAGTTTACAGTATTGTAACTTGAGTGTTTTTAATAGTGCCGAATGAAGGTTGAAAAAAATATACTTTATAACTCCACTCAAATACGAAAATGACTTAACTTGTTACTGAGAAGGTGTATTGAAGTTTAATTTTTAAGATTTCTACTAGTAATTTTGTGCTGATAAACTTTCAATCAAGAAATTAGTATTATTAGTAGTACTTTTGTAGCTTGGTGGCGGCCAAACCGATAATTATGGTTCAATGTGCAAATTTCAAGAATACAAAAGATAGTGCCTGCTCATACCAACACATCCACACTGTTTTCACAAAAAAAAAGCATTGTGGCAGATTCGCTTTGCATTATTTATTTCGGAGAAACCTGCGTCGTAAGTCGGCATTTGAATTCACATTGATTATTTAAAAAAATAGATGTTAGTAAAACGTGATTCTCAGTAATAGCAACGAATAAATAAGGTACCACCTCTGACCATGATTCCGGTTCATAGAGTATTGTCTCAATTTATCAAAAGAATCTTGAGTATATACGTAACATCTAAAGATTTGAGCATTTTAATTACAATGAATATAAATCTAGATAAACATTTAAAAAGGTCCTATCTGCATTGATCGATTCTCTTCATCGACTATCTCTTTCGTTGATAACTCAATTCCAAAAACATTCCTTGTTGTGTTCAAAGTTCTAAGCACAAGACAATAACGTCTGCTACCAAACTGTGTTTCAAAAAGAGCACGAAATATGTTTGCGTAGGCGTGGTTATCAAAAGAGAAAGTCGATGAAGAGAATCGATCTAAGCAGATAGGACCTTTTGAAATGTTCATCGAGAAATAACCTGTTTCTATTGAAAAAAAAAAACATAACTAGATTCACTCGTACAATACCACATAGGGGTATTAAAATGACAACTATCCTACGTAAAGGAGAAGATTTGTTCACTGCATGACCTAGGGTAAATGACATCCACCGTTAGTTTGTCACATGTCAGTTTGCCATTCGTCGCAACGCACGAAAGGTTAATATTTTCAGTCTACTTCATTTTGCTTAACATACGTTGGTAGATCGTACAATATGTGGCAAACGACAAATGAACTCTCCCCATGGGGGAAATATGAGTGGCATGTGACAGATTTGAATACTTAATAATTGAGAGTGTAAATATGTGTACTTTAGGAAGACGATTTTGTGTACTCTGATGAAATGCGACGGTTTTGCTCAAAGAAGTTGATTTCACATCCTTGAAGGTGGCTTCGTCATCGTCGCCTAGTGTTGTGGCTCCTACTTGTATACGAGAAATTGAGCGACGTGTGATGATGGTTGCTTTGTGGTAATACGAGAATCAGACTGGGGAATCATTGTGGGTGGGTGTGGGTTGATATAGTAAGAGTGGGATGTGCCGTATACCATATGATGATAAATTATTGCGGGGGCTCTCGGAGCAACACGTGCTTTTGTGTATCCTTTGTCATTGTTAGTATTTTCGTGTCTCCGGGCTGCGTGAGTATTGTTAGGAAGGATTTTCTTGTCATCGATTAATCCCTTGGAGAGTCTTGATTGAACATTTGGTCAAGCTGATTTCGTGACTTGTTACTACCAGTACGGATTAAATCGTCAATAAGGATCGTTCGTTGCAATCGCCATCGGTTGGCGTATAGGGAATAGAGAAAAAAAAACATTTGAGTTACATTTGAAAGCTTTGTTTTATTTAATTGCATCGATATACTTGTGTAGAAGGTGTTGTGATAGTACAAATTCTTCTTCTTGGATTTGCAATCTAATAGACCACCCTCCAGTTTGATTTAAACCCTAAAATATGAGCCTGAGCTCTCTGTAACATTCTTTCAAGTTGTCAGAATGCAGTTAAAATTAAATATTTCAAGTGTAACTATTCAAATCGACGTATCTGCGTTTGTAAACAATCACTTCAATCGACGATTTGTCTAAACTGCTAATTCATCCACGCAAACAAACACCATCATAAGGTAGGGGAATCTTTCCCCTACTAGCTGGTGTTGCTACAGCGAATTCGTTTATTATTCAGTTCCAACCTGGATCGGGTATCAAGATTGGGTCTGCTTGTTTTCTGACAAACGTCAGTTTGCTCGTTTGTTTTTAAAACCTAGCTCAGGTTGGAACTGGTGTTAACCCCGATAATAAACGAATTCGCTATTAGTTTCTGTGAGTGAGCTTGCAGTTGCCACAAATCGTCAATTGAAGTCAGATACTTCGATTTGAATAGTTATGCTTGATTTGGTTGCCATAGAATCGATAATCATATCTCCGGAGTGATTTGAGATTTGGGCGTAATTGCTTTTGTAAACAAAGACGTCAATTGCTGATTTCTCTTGAAATAAAGCTCAATTTAATAAACAAACTATACCAAATGATAGAGGAATCATTCCTGTACCTCATAGCGTTAGTAGTTTTCGAGATTGAGCTTTTATTCGCGAGAAATCGGTGATTGACGTGTTTGTTTACAAATGCAATTACGCCCAAATCTCAAATCACTCCGGATCTGTTGTTTTGTTCATGGTTGTTAATCGTTAACGTTAGTGTTAACGTCTTCAATGGGAATTTGCGTTGAAGACGTTAACGGATGATGACGTCATTAACAACCCTGGTTGGAATTGGTGTTGTTGTCATGTATCAACGAACCCTATTTTGAAATTTTCACATGTTTATCTTTCATGAATTACTATCAAACTAGCCATAACGAATACAGCATTGTTGGTCATTGCCATAACAGCCACATATTATTTTTTTTCAAAATTTGGACAAGTAGAACCAAAAGTAGAGCGATATTTGAGAAAATCAAACTGCTTCCATAGTAATCCCCTTACAATTTAACCATGTACGCGAACTCTAAACCTTCAAAATAATGCAGCCTTCTGTATATGTTAGAGAGAATATTTATTTAATTGATCAATTTAAAACTTTCTTAATCAATAATGTTACATACAATCAATTAGACCAAGTAAAGCCGAGACAATTTCCAACTCAAAAAGATCCTTCAGCTTGGTGTGCTTCGTATTTTAGAAAATTTGATTTTTGTTCTCCGGACAGTTGCTTTGCCAGATTTTCAAACTATAAATTTAATTTCAGTTGAAAATCAAAAGCAGCAATCTCGATCTCGATGCGCACAATATGAATGCTCTATTGTATTGCATTGGACAGTCGCTGGATTATAGCAGAAACCACCGGAACCAGCAGCGGAAGCCATTGTTGTGGCCTGCAGCAGCCATTATGTCGTTGGTAGCACATTAAATGTATACCACTGTCATCGCAGCACCACAGTTGAATTATTTATTGGGTGCATTTTCCTGAGGTGTGAAAAAATGCACTGGCCATGTGCTTTCCAGTTGGTCGATTCTGGTTTCCTGTTTTATCACGCTCTGGGAGTGAGAATCATGGTCATTGTTTATTATGTTATTATCATCACTGTTCTGCTGCCACATTAAATCATTAATTGATCAGAGCGGCCAACAACAAATTAATTAGACAAGCAAGGATTAACGATAATACGTGAAGCAACGAATTTAAGGATTGTTCAGAGAAACATTAGTATTGAATTTTCTAGATCGACAATCATGAAAGATGCATAAAGCACACGATGTGGAGTCAAAGGTTTTGAATACTTTAAGCTAAACGATAGACCATTAAGCAATTCCCTACGAATTCGCAAATCGGTTTATTTTTGTATTTATTTTATTTGGTTGAAAATATGCAGAAATGTTTCTAATGACCGACTATCTCATCTTGCATCTTCATATCGCCAATTTGAATTCAGCCTTATAGCCTATAGAAAAATATCAAGCTCATCTTCATAAAATTTCAACTCAAAAACTGTTTGCCCGATCAGTTTGGTGCCTTGCGCAATATTGCAGATAATGGATGAGACTATTTGAAAAAATTTGCACTATAAAAAAATTACCCAATTTTTTTTTTTAATTTGAAGTTAATCTTAAAAACATTTTTTGGAGGATTATTTTTTTTATTTTTTGTTGTTGATATGTTTTAGAGAAGATTCCTGTTGCACTGTAGGTCAAGATGGAGAAATAATGGACAAAAAAGTTCCGATTTTTTTTTAAACTCAAGTTTTTGGAAAAATATCCAAAACTTGGTCCAATTAATGTTTCGACTTTATATAATGAAAGTAAACTAAATTTAAAAGAAAATAGCATCTAAGTAAACTCCAAGTAGCACCGTTTTCGAGATGTAGCGGTTTGAAAGAAGCTATTTTTAAAATTTTGGTAGTTTTTGGCCATATTTAAATGTATTTCGTAGTTCTCCAGTTCCAACAATATTTCAAGATCAAAAGATCAAAAAAATTTACAATAAAAATGTTGTTGGTGGCTCATCAACATATTAAATGTCTTCTAAAACATAAAAATAAAACAATGCGACTTTTTTTCCATGCATCTCATATGTATAATTTTGTTGCTAAAATGCTAACATACTACCTATTGCTAAGCAATTCATGGTACCAAGTGGGTTGGTTTTGAATTACCTACTTTCATATAGGTATAAGCCAAATCTGACACGTAATCAACATTAGAACATAATTCGCTATTCGTGTATGTATATGTGAAAGTGACCTGCTTAAGTTGAGTAATTCAGAAGACGAAGTGGTAGTTAAAATGAATACTTTTTTTTTTGTAAACACGTGTATGCACTATACACGTGTTTACAAAAAGTTGTTCGAAAAAATGCCGAAATCTCGGATACAGAAATTGGTTGATCTGGGTTTTGTGGAACAGAACCAACGTAACAGTAAATAAAAAATGTGTGATTCTTGCCGTATAAAGCGTACCGAACTATCAAGTAGCGACGAGTTATCAAACTGCCGCCATATTGGATTTTGGTCCGCCATCTTGAATTCCAAGATGGCGGCGGCTGTCAATTTTCCACTTCCCCTTATCGAGCCCATTCCGCAGATACCAATATTGCATAGGTTTAGATGCATATTCCCTGTCCGGGGCCACCATATTGGATTTTGGTCCGCCATGTTGGATTCCAAAATGGCAGCGGATGTCAATTTTTCACTTCCCCTCATCGAGCCCATTCCGTAGATACCCATATTGCATGGGTTTAGATGCATATTCCTTGTCCGGGGCCGCCATATTGGATTTTGGTCCACCATCTAGAAATTCCAAAATGGCGGCAGATGTCAATTTTTCACTTCCCCTCATCGAGCCCATTCCGTAGATACCCATATTGCATGGGTATAGATGCATATTCCTTGTCCGGGGCCGCCATATTGGATTTTGGTCCTCTATCATGAATTCCAAAATGGCGGCGGATGCCAATTTTCCACTTCTACTTAGCGAGCCTATTCCATAGATACCCATATTGCATAGATTTAGATGCATATTCCCTGTCCAGGGGCCGCCATATTGGATTTTGGTTCGCCATCTTGGATTTGGGAGCCATCTTGGGTTGAAATCCACCATTTTAATTTCATCTGGAATGTTGACTTGAATTTCGGAATGCCCCAAACTCTAGAATTTCACATATCTTCTAATCCTATGATTTTCGATGATTTTGATCTTGGTTGATATTGATGCTGGTTAATTTTGAGAATCGAAAATCACGGCTGATATTGGTCGAAAATCACGTGTGATTTTCGTGGTGATGATGGCTTGTGATATTGGTGTCTGTGATTTTAGGTGATCTTGATCTTGAAAGATTGCTGATTTTAATTTTCTGAACTTGATGTTAGCCAACACTGAGCACGAGCTCAACGAACAATACTCAAGGGCTATAACCATTCAAGGAACTCAAAAATACCACTAATTTATTCCTATTTCTGAAAGACAAATAGAAGTCAGACACTTTTCAAACTGTAATTAAGGAAGAGAAATTTTTTATATTACTAAGAATTAAAGTATGGATTTCTATTACAACTATATAAAAAAAATCTGAAGATAATATGAAGATGCAAAATGGCATTGTCGGTCATAAGGAATATTTTTGCAAATTTTCAACCAAATAAAAAAATACAAAAATAAACCGATTTGCGAATTCGTAGGGAATTGCTCCATTTCAAAACTTAAAAAGGTTGACAGTTCAAAAATGTTAACATACCCGATTAAAAGTAACAGAAATAATTAATTGAATGTTAGTGGTTGCTTAAACATCTTCGTGAAAACATGAGTTTTTCGTCTACTACTGCACATTTTTTTCCAGATCATGAGTTTCCGTGCACATATTTCAGCGAAAACGTCTCTTCGTGCTGTGGTGAGATAGATTTTTGTTTTTTGAATTATTCAGTATCAAAGTTGTAGTGATAGTTAGAGCTGATGACACCGTCGCACTGTAGGGCAACTCAATACAAAACCCGTTCAAACTTCCGAAATCGTAGTCCATTTAGAACACAAATGGTTTCTTTCGATCAGTACCAAGGCTAAAACCGAGTGCGTTTGATGGTCGGTTTGGTGTGGCTGGTGGCTCGCCTGCGCGTGCTGCGCCGCTATCAGGTAGGGGAAAAAAATCCCTTATCTGATTGTGTTGTTGACATGCGTGAAGTGTTTGCGGGAGTGGATGCGTCCCTTCGGTGGAGTAATCGAGATTTATTTTCATCGTTCCCATTTGTCAGAGGAATGACCTCGATCGCATGAAGCGTGTTCCTTGAGTTTTCATGTTGAAGCATGATTCGTTAAGAAAATAAATGTCGCGATCAAACATGCAATCTTGGCACTTGACCGATTATTTTTTGTTGTGTTGTTATGATTGTCTTTAACATGATCATGAGGGCCGTGATTGAAGGCTGACCGTAGTCACGGCAAGTTGTGTTTGATTGTGGTGTTTGGTGGTTTGACGACGAAATATGAAAGAGAAAACAATCGTTTTAAAACGCAATAGAGTTCGGTCAAGATAGCTTAAAAGATGTGCAATATGTGTACGCTGGTAAAATCGGCAACCGTGAAGAAAGGGGCACGGTAGCCCAAGAATGTGAAAGTTTTATGGATTCTCTTCCCGTCTTACGTAAAGACCAAATCGAAACAACGAAAGTCGTGTTAAAGTAGAATTTAATGAAGGCATAAGCGCCTTCGTAACTTTTTTGTCTCTAGGTTTAAAAGAGCATCGGTAGTAGAGGCTTATCCTTGTGTAAAGGGCATCACTGTGGAGTTTGAGTTTGAATAAATCCCAGGTCCTATTATATTATTATCATATATTCAATGATAAATATTTAAAACAGAATCAAAACTCAACTGGAAGAAACAACGTAACATCATTTGATTTTCTCTAATGTATTTTTAACGTTTTTAAGACAGTGCAATTAACCATTTCATTTTCCATTTATTAGGAGAGAAATTACATTGTTAATACTTATGTAATCAGATTCGGAATATGAGTGATGAGGGAGCTTACTGTGTTCGCTAATCCTCCCTTTAGGATGGATTTATTGATTTAAATCCTAAAGTTTAATTTCAGCTCTTCGATGATTGAAAATTTTTAGATTAATATTATAATTATTCACTTTTATCACCCTTCGTTCAGGAAAATACAATACACAATGAAAACTGTTAACTGTCAAAATAAGCTCGATTTTTCTGACTATTGATTCATTATTAAAGTTTACCCATATTTTTAAATCATTCCATATTGGGTTTAGCCATTCCATGGTGCAAAGTGTTTGTTTCAATTCCAATAAAATATCAAAAGTTGAAATCAGTTGAATGAATTGAGGTTAACTAAAATCGAGCTTATTTGTATTTTGTAATTCTTGTTTATTTTGCATTTAATATGTTGAATGACTTGTAAATAAATTTTATTTCACATATTTAAAATGTCATTTCATTATTATAAATTTAATTTTCATATATATAATTTTTTTCCTGCAGATCCTGAAGGACCAGAAGGTGTATCAAATAGCATATCATTGTTATTTACATTTTATTTTATTATAATATAATATGATCTATGACTTTCAGAATCTGGATTACCCAGAAAATCAATTGAATATCATCATACATTAAGTCAATGTTTTTAAATTGTTTACCTTTGTAGAGTTATGCTATTTCAATAATTATTCAGGGACACTTATTTTTATGCTCAAATAACCTCGATTATTAAGCAAATTGGTTCATTACTTAAATTGTGGATTCATTCAATAGGAAAAGTTAAGTTCAATCATACCATGCAATTAAAATATTCATGTATAGCATGAGTTTAAAGAAATTGAGTGACGAAGATCGAGGTTGTTTGTATTTTGTTACATTTTATTAATTATATATCGGATATATAATATATGTTATTATATATGGATCCGGAATTTTGACGTCTGTGTTTGAAAGAGTTACTTGCGATGGGTCGAAGAAAGTCTAGGAGGAGGCCGGTTGCTGTTGGTGCAGCTCCACTTGGTTATTCAGGTGCGATCATTCCTTTTTATTCATTTATACAGTAACCCTTCCCTGTCGTTAGGACATCAATTCAGCTTATCGTTTACCAAAACGAACCCTGGTGCAAACCCTACCCTCTTATCCAACATCGCTGTGATTTCTCGTGGAAGTGCAGAGGGTTTCTCGGCTTCCATCAAAACGAGTGCCACGTCAACACATTCCTACCCATTCCTTTCTTGACCTGCGTTCGGGCGCGTCCGGAGCTGGTATTGCCTAGTTTGAAATCACCAGTTTTTACACATTGAGGATGATTGCTAGTCCCAAGCTTCGTCTATTGGTTCTCTGTGTAATTACAGCTGATCTGTCAACAACAGAGTAGCAACCGTGGGCGGTCAATCATGCTCATGCTCATGCTCATCAGTACCAAGGCTAAAAACCTTTTTCCTGGTCCATGGTCCTGGAACAGAATATTGCATTTTCAATGTAGTAATGTTATTGAATACTGGATTACCGATTATCATCATCATCATCATCATCATCATCAAGGGACAAATGCTAATACAGGCACATACATCTGACCTTACAAGAATCTACATTTAAGTAAGAAATGTATCAATATTCATGCTTTTCAAAAACTCGACTATTGGTGGTATATTCAGTGCACATTAGCTCATAGACAGCACTCGTATAAGCTACAGATACTCTTGGAAACATAATCAGAACTTGACGGCATATGTAACCACCGTAAAACGGGGTCAAATTGATCAGCTGAGGATTCTTATTGCTTTTTTTTTTATCAGCTATACATATTACTTTTAATGATGCATGATGTTAGAAAAGGTTGCATACTTACGCCGTGAAACAAGACATATTTTCCACGTGAAGAAAAATAATGAGAAATATCAGTGATCAAATAAGCTTCACTGATTAATTTGACCCCGTTTAACGGTGCATAAGAATTTAACGGACATGGCAAATCGCGATAAATCAGAATTGAGTGTTATTTGTCTCTTTTTATGTTTCAATTACATAATTTACATCCTCTTCTTGTAACTTTCAAGCAGTACATATCATTTTATCATTTAAAGAATTCATTATTCTGAAAAACATTTTTTACAGCGAAGTGAGTCGAATCACTACAAAAAATCATCGGTTGGAAATCAGCCGATTAATAGTGTTGAGTGGACGGCACTACCCACCACGCTCTTTGAGGAATTGTGTATCACCTTCCATCTTCAGCGTTAATTTTGACTAATCCAATCTAAATTAGATATCAAAATACAGACACGTTTCATCCATAAAAGTATTATGATGATACCATTGCTGGACATGACGGAAAGTCATCATCAATTAGACACCCTTCCGAAGCAATGGGTTTGTACAAAGTCTCCCACTCACATCTATTCTAGTAGTAACGCTTCAGTTGCATTCTTTTTTTCATAGCATTAACAAGGGACCGACGAACCATCACAGACAATATTGTATCAACGTGCTTGACCCATATTTTCCCTTCGATAGAACCTCAAGGGCAGAAAAATCCAAAATGCTGAGCCTGCAGAAACAGGCTTACCGACAGGGTGCGCCAACGTATGCTACCACTTCCATTCTTTGATCGCTGCTATACAATCAGTGTCTGCTATATAACCAATCATCTCGGTAGCTACGCTGTTGGCAGGAGCATCAACTCTTCATCACAAACCCAGGCAGGCGTAAAAACAAGAGATATATAAAAAAAATCCCGCCTTCACTCGTCAGGGAAATGCCATCGGTCCAGGACGAGAGTAGTAGGCAAACATTGTAAAGAGAGCGTATAGCATCGATTGTATTTTTATATAATGCAACCCCCCACTTCCAATGGAGATCGCTAACTTTTTTCCCAATAGGACTAACCAACGGAGCTGGCCGCGATTTCACGAACGGTGCAATGCTTTTCTCAATGGTGAATGGTAACGGTTTTTCGCATTTTCCCTGAATGCAAAACGTGAAAAGCATATACTTCCGCTGCGTCGTCGGTGTACCGGGTTGCAGACTTTGCAGTTTAAAATGGATCAGTGATTTTATATTATCCAATGATTTGAGTGTTAAATTATTGTAATAGAATTATGTTGAATGTAATTCTACATTTTTTTCTAATGTTATGTACATAACAAATGTGAATTCAGCCCAAAATACACCAAGTAGGTATTTGAAAATGATTAAAAATATTTTAAAATTTCATCGAAGTTGATTTGGAAAATGTTCTGATTGTGCTGATTTTGATTCATTAGGACAAACGTTTGTATGCAATAAAACAATTATGAAAAAATACCGATGTCATCAAAATTCAAATCAAAATCCAGATCCCAAATTCTGGCAACGAACCATTTCGCAGCAATCGCAACCACCGATAGGAGAATCATTTGCACAAGTCGTAAAATGGCTAAACAAATAAAATAAAAGTCTGTGTCAACTTCCCATACCCACTACGCCATACGCATCCTAAACAGAAGAGCATCCCGCATGTATACAAAGGGGAAAGTTAAATCTCTGGGCTGACTCCATCCTGTGCTTGAATGACTACGCACACACCCCCGATAACAGTGTAACCAGTCAGTGTTACAAGCGAGGAGAGCTTCACATCAGTGTAGATTGGAATGTTCACGGAAATTTATTTGTTTTCGTTTTAATTTATGCTCGTTGAAATCGCTCCAAATAAGTTAAAATAAGCAATAAATAATGGTACTGCCGTACTTTTAAACGTTACCAATTCTGCAACGCTAATACATTGAATTATGATTAATCGATTGTCCTCATGGACGGTATGATTAAATGATTTACAAATAAATTAACATCAATCTGGACAAGCTTATTAGCGTGAATGGTGGTCAGCGATTAAAAGCAAAATCGATTGAATATTTAATATATTCAAACATAACGAACGTGTTATTTATTTTTATATACACTGCTTTTATTCAAACAGTAACATTTCCTTACAGTTGGATTTTTAATTTCAATTGCGGTTAAAACAAGGCGCATGTTTATTAATTTAAATTTACGAACATCTTTACAAAATTCGATTTTTAATTGGTTCTCATTCCAATAAACCACAAAATAGACCGCAATTATTTTTATTTGCCTCATCGAAAGCTCAGAGTAATTAATAATTTCGCAATTATTTTCGCTCGCCCAACAGTGTTATTTTTGCTGCTTAAACCAGGCGAATTGGAGCAAAGCAAAAAAAAAATATGATGAAAGCCTTACGCATCAGGCGTCCAAGTGAGGCATGATCAATTTATTACTTACTTTTTTTTTTATCACAAATGGAGATTTCGTGTATTATTAATCTTCACCTCATCAAATATGCACATCTCGCTGATGGATGCCTACAGTTTCATTTGCAAATGAGGTCAAATTGGAACGTGAATTGAATCAAACAACTTTCCGTCCAGGTGCATTTGTATTAATATTGCAAATCATTATCCGTTAAAAAAAACCGGTTATATTTCAAAAGCATAAAAATTTACAATTTGATATAAGCTCGATGCAAATTTTATTTTTACTATCCGACATCACTCAAATAGCTCGACGGTGGGGAGACAGAAATAACAAGGGACGAAACAAAAAATCATGTCCTAACAATTAATTAGTTGGAGATGTTAAATGTCAAATATCCGACTTAAAATGGTAATTTTATACGATAGATGAGGAGATGAAAGTATAGAGTTGATAGTTTCATTAGATTAAAGCGAGAAAGGTCATAGAAAGCGAGCAAAGGTTAATTAAAAAGAAGGCACGAATCGGGTTGATCATCTCCTTTACCATAACCTTAGTTTTAGGATAAAGCGCAGATCGAGTGACGATTTTGAATTCGGCTGATTTTGTTTGTCCCTTTAATATACTGTGAATTTTTAAGAGAAGGGTGATATAAAAGAAAAATAGTGTCCGAGATTTGTACTCTAGAAACTTTGAAATGATAGTGCCATTTGTAGACTCTGTATTGTATCACTAGAAAAACAGCTCTGACGACTGCTTTACAATGTTCTTAGCAAATAAAATATCTTTCTTCGGAGTTCTCTAAACTTCTCTTGGAAAGTTCTCTAAACTTCTCGTCGAAAATTTATTGAACTTCTCATCGGAAGTTCTTTGATCTTCTCCTCGGAATTTTTTCAAACGTTTACTTTACTAAATATTTTGTCAATAGTCTTTGAACTTGTCCTCGGAAGTTCTCTGAACGTCTTGTCGGAAGTTCTCTGAATCTATGCTAACAAGTGCTCTGAACAAGCGGCGCCGGTGGTGTAGTGGTAAGCGAGATTACCTATCACCCCCAGCAAGCCTGGGTTCAATCCCAGTCAGCGCCGCCGGGATGTTTTGAGGCATAACATCTCTGCTCACGCCTTTCTTCGGAAGGGAAGTAAAGCCGTTGGTCCTCGGTTCATGAGTTGATGGGTCGATAGGTAGGGTCCAGGTGTGGGAGCTGCCTCACTATCGTCGGAAGCATTGGTGCTCATTGGTTTAAGATCGACGGAAAACATAATCAAGAAAAAAAGGGCCCTGAACTTTTTGTCGGAAATTGTCCACACTGCTAGTCGGAAAGTCTCTGAATTTCTCGTTGAAAATCTCTGGACCAATCCTCAGAAGTTCTCTGAACATTTAGTCGGTCTCTGAAGTTCTTGTCGGAACTACGCTGAACTCGCAAGTTCTATGAATTTATAGTGGGATGTTCTCTAAACTTCTCCTAGGAAGTTCACTGAACTTCAGGAAACATCCAAGAAGATCATGGAACTTTGGAAAAGTTCGTGGAACTTCGGAAAAGTTCACAAAACCTGTAACATCTTCGATTTTCACGGGTTCAATAGGTCACTTTCACTTTAATCACATTCGTTGTGATCTAATCACAGTGGTAATTATCTTCGAGATAATTGCTTCCTGTCCACGAACCGCACTATCAACGTCACAGTCCCTTCTTCGTAGAGTAAGAACACGGTACTTGTGAGGTTCAAAAAACAACTGTTCTTGGCAATGGTTTATTTCCGACTAGCTTTGCATGCGAAATTGATTCCCTTTGAACTCTTATCTTCTCTATCTAAATCTCTTATCTCTCCTCTCACGATATCTGCGATAACTGTTATACTCTACTTTACATTACCGGCCGCCTTGAAATAGTCATAATTTCAACAAATTATTTTAAATCCTAGCGCTAACTAAATGCAACATACATTACTAATGAACTTAACATGCATAACAAAATTGAAACACGGTACTAAGCAACATCGCCGAATGCTTCGAATCTCCGGATAGGTTGCAGTGATTGGACCATCACCCGAGTTTCGCGGTACCAACGGAAGTGTGTCTTGTCCCAAGTCTACTTCGATCTCCATTCTGCGATCATGGCTTCCTCAGCTTTCGTCCAATATGCTGATCCAACTGAAAAATATGAGAGGGACTTTTTTACCAGATTTTAACACAATTTTAATGACTTCCCTGGCGCGGAGGCTTGCGTGCCTCCGCGGGTGCTCCTGCACCGATGACAATGTGGTCCACATCAATGATGCGAACGCTGTCCCTCTCAATGGTGTGACGACTCGCATGATTCGCGATGATGCAACGATATAACAGGAGACAGCGGTAGTAGCAGCATACAGATGAATGATAATCGTGATCGACTGGGTGGGTTAATGATGAATCCGAATCACATGCTGGTTGAAGCGCTCCGGTCTTCGGCGCATGGAGGTAGTGGCATGCGGGAACCAGTTGGCTCCCGCAGGCGCCCAGCACCTCTGATGACGCTAGTTCTCACGAGTTGAAGTTTCGTCATTGTCCCGGATGGGTAACGGACAAATTTTCGAGATGGCTCGGGTAAAGTTTCCGTTCATTGTCCGCACCGTAACAACCCTTACATTTCCATCGGGTCCAGCATGAACTTGAATGACCCGACCGAGAAGCCACTTCAGTGAAGGAAGGTGATCCTCCTTTATGAGTACCAATGCTCCAACCGAAAGATTATTACGTTGTCTCGTCCATTTGGTACGATTGTGCAGCGTTGACAAGTACTGCGTCGACCATTTAGCCCACATATTCTGCATGAACCGTTGAGCGCGCCTCCATCTGGTAAGCTGATGTTCAGGAACCTCTGTAGGAATCTCTGGCTCCGGTATCGCAGTCAATGGACGATGGATGATAAAATGTCCTGGGGTTAATGCCTCCAAATCACTGGCATCGTTGCTCATGGGCGTCAGAGGACGTGAGTTTAAGCATGCTTCAATTTGTACCAATATAGTCTCTAGTTCGTCTGGGTAAAGGGATTTCAAACCAATTGACCTTTTCAAATGGTATTTCATGGATTTGACGGCCGCCTCCCATAAGCCGCCAAAAGTAGGAGATTTTGCCGGGATAAATTGAAATCTAATGTCTTCCTTAGCAGCCTCTGTTACAACTCTTTCCTGTGCTTGCTGAGATTGTAACATCCGTCGCATTTCATCAAGTTGCCTTCGAGCGCCAACAAAATTCGTAGCATTATCGCTCATGATCGTTGGGCCTGTTCATAAACTACGTAGACAGTTTTTTGGGATTCTTGACCCCCCCTCCCCCTGCGTAGACAATTATCCATACAAAAAAATTTAAATTTGTATGGGCCGTGGATAATTGTCAACCCCCCCCCAACTAAACAGTCTACGTAGTTTATGGACAGCCCCTTACTGGTTTTCCTCTTCTAGCAACAAACCGTCGGAGGGCGGCGAGAAACGCATCCGTCGTCAAGTCTGCTACCATTTCTATGTGTACCGCTTTGGTAACGAGGCATACAAAGATGGCAGCAAAATACTTCACAGGGACTTTTTTCCGTTGCGGATAATTTACCATGAAGGGGCCGCAGTAGTCTACGCCTACTCGGAGAAACGGTGGAGCAGGTGTCACTCGTTCTGGGGGTAAATCAGCCATCAGTTGATCTTGATGCGAAGGTCGACATCGGAAGCATCTCATACAACTATGGACGATCTTTCGCGCTATGTTTCGAGCGGAGAGTGGCCAAAACCGTTCTCGAACTCCCGCTACCAACAGCTGGGGACCAGCGTGCAGTAGTTTATAATGGTAATGTAGCATAACTAGTGTGGTGAATGGATGAGTTTTGTCCAATATGATTGGATGTTTCCTATCGCTGCGAACGTTGGCATGCTGTAACCGGCCGCCAACTCGGAGTATGCCATTGACCAACCTGGGATGAAGAGTGTTGAGACGAGAAGTAGATTTAACCTGGACGTTTCGTTGCAGTTCGTCGATCTCTTGTCTAAAACACTGATGCTGCGCAACTCTTGCCAACTGTAGGAGTGCTTCATGTTGCTCTTCGTATGTTTGTACACCGATGCGTCTTTTTGACCGCTCTTGCAGACAGTTGAACTTAAATCTGAGCAGCCAAGCTGTGAGGGTTACCAAATCATCGAGTGACGATTTTAATCCAAATATTTTACTAGGTGGAAGGACGTTGACAACTGCAGACACGGGTGGATTCTCCTCCAATAGTGATGGATCTAGTCGGTTAACGAGAACTTCCTGCTTCTTAGGCCAAGTTTGTTCATCCTTGACCAACCATGTTGGTCCGTGCCACCAACCCGTATCATTCGTTAGTTGAAGTGGTGTTGTCCCACGAGAAAGAACGTCGGCTGGGTTTTCACAGCCTGGTACGTGGCTCCAAGACCCGGTTCTGGTAAGGTGTTGCACTTCGGATACTCTGTTGGCTATGAATGTTTGCCAACGTGAGGGTGATGATGCTAACCAGTACTGAACAATTTCCGAATCTGTCCAGAAAAACGGTTGTGCGGACGTCAGTTTCACAGCCTTTGCAACCTTATCGTAGAGATGAGCCAGCAGTAAGGCGGAGGACAGTTCTAGACGAGGTATGGTCATCAATTTACGTTTCTTTTTCTGTTGGTCGAGCGGGGCAACTCTGGACTTAGAAGTCAATAAATGTGCGGAGATTCTACCGTCGGAATGCGTTACACGTACATAAATGCAAGCACCATAAGCCACCTTTGATGCATCACAAAAGCCATGTAACTGAACAGCAATGCAGTTGGATCGAAACTCTACCCATCGAGGCACCGTCAGTCTGTCTAATTGCGCCAAGTCTTTCCGGAATTCTTGCCACCGGGATTGATCATTTTCGACGAGCGGTTCGTCCCATGAAACCTTCTGCTTCCAGAGGTTCTGGACGAAGATTCGTGCTGTTATAACGATCGGTCCAATCAGGCCAATTGGGTCGAAAATACGGGCTAAATCAGAAATCACAGATCGTTTACAAATAGCATAGAGATTCCACGTTGGAACCTTGAATTTGAAATTGTCCGATCGTGGTTCCCAGATGAGTCCCAAGGTTTTGATTGAGGCGGTTGAATCATCCAACTCGAACAACGTACGGTCATCTTTGAATTCTGGTGGAATTTGCTGCAGGATCGCTGGACAATTAGTGCTCCATTTTCGAAGAGTGAAGCCTCCTCCTTGAAGCAGGTGCTGGATATCATTACAGAGCTGGATGCCCTCTTCTATGGTATCTACTCCGGACATCATGTCGTCGACGTAAAAATCTTCACTAAGTACCTTAGCAGCGGCTGGGAAGCTGGATCCGTCTAGTTCAGCGAGTCTTTTCAGGCATTTTGTAGCGAGATAAGGAGCAGAAGCTGTCCCGTATGTTACCGTACAGAGCTTAAAGATGCGTATTGGACCATCCTTGCTGTCTCTCCAAATTATCAAATGTAGTTTTTGATCTTCAGAGCACAATAGGACCATACGATACATTTTTTCAATGTCTGCAACTACTGCATATCTATGTAACCTGAAGCGAAGGATTATGGAATTCAGGTCGTCCTGCATAGTAGGTCCAACCATTAATGCGTCGTTGAGAGAAATTCCGGAGGATGTTCGACATGATGCGTCAAAAACTAAACGTAATTTAGTTGTTGTGCTCTCAGGTTTAATAACACAGTGATGAGGAATATAGTAGTGACGTGTATGTGGTGCCATTTCATTATCGTCCATCTCCATCATACGTCCCAGCCGAAGGTATTCTGCTATAAATTCGGCGTACATATCCTTAAGTGCCGGATTGGCATCAAGACGTCTTTCCAAGGCCAGGAACCTCCTTAGAGCTGTCGTACGAGAGTCTCCTAGTTGCTCGATGAGCTGCTTCTTCTTGGGCAAAGTTACAATAAACCTTCCATTGGTATCCCGAACGGTGGTACGATCGAATATGTGTTCACAAGCCGATTCTTCAAGCGAATATGTGCTTTTGGAGTGACATTCCTCTAATTCCCAAAATCTCGTCAATAGTTCATCTATACGTTCCATGGATAGATTGGCTACTGCTGGTTGAGGTAGACCAGCCTCTTCGGACATCCTCCCACAAATAATCCATCCTAGCTATGTGTTCCGCATTACTGGACCATCCTCACTAAGTTTCATGCTCTCCGGCGATAATAAGTCAAAGAATAGACTGGCACCGATGATCATGTCAACAGCATTGGGCTCATGGAACGTTGGGTCCGCAAGTACGACGTCATTGGGCAGGTTCAAGCTACTGGTGTTGATTTTTGTTGCTGGCAGATTTAGTGTTACTTGCGGCAACACATAGAATGTCTCCTCCTGTACGAAATGTGAAACTCGAGAGCAAATTCGAGCGGTAACAGAATGCTTACATTTCTTCGTCGCTTGGCCGATGCCACTTATCGACAACATTTCTCGTGATCTCTTAAAATTAAGCTTCTGAGAGAGACTCTCAGTTATGAAGCATAACTGTGATCCACTATCAAGCAGAGCTCGTGCGAGAGTAAAGTTTCCGCATTTGTCTTCAAGAATCACGATCGCAGTTGCTAGCAAAACGGAACGTGATGCCTTGGTTTCGTTAGCAGAAAGTACAACACTGAGACTAGCTAGGTTGTCTGTTCGAGGTGGCATGTTTTGTGAACTTGTGGACGCGATTGATGGAAAGGATTGGCTCGTGGAGGGATGAAAGGTTTGCTGAGGAGTATGAGTGTTTGGATTTTTAGATTCTGATTCTGAGGGTGTTGACAATGGTGTTTGTAAGTTTGGTGGGTTCTGCGGTCGCTTGTTCGATTGCGGGTCAGATTGATTATTAGGAAATTTGTGTGGACTTACGTGCAGCAGTGAATGATGACGTTGACCGCAGAGCTTACAGGAACTTCTCGAACAGGATTTGGACATGTGACCTCGCGAAAGGCAGTTAAAACACAACCGCTTTGTTGCGACTACATTTCTCCGTTCGTCTACCTTCATAATCTTGAACTTCTTGCACTGGAAGACTGGATGTTGAGATTCTCCACAAAACGGGCAACTGTTTAAGTTACTCTGAATACCAGCGTGACTAGCGAATGGCCTTGAAGGCTTCTTCGTATCCGGAGGAAGGGAGATCTTCCCAGATACAGATTGTAGCACCATACAATGGTTTTTGAGGAAATCCACCAACCTTTTATATTCAGGAACGTCTCTCGATCGATGTTCCGTTTCCCAGAGGCGTATTGTAGTTGAATCCAGCTTACTCGACAATAGATGAGCCAAGATAGTACTCCAGTTGGCTGTTTCTTCACCCAATTTGTCAAGCATCTGCAAGTGCTTGTCGAATTCACTGATGACAAAATTCAAGGCCTCGAAGCTCTCCTTTTTCATAGGATTGATGGATAGCAGTGAGTCTAGATGCGATTTAACCAGCAGTTTCCGATTTTCGTATCTTAACTCCAACGACTTCCAGGCTATTGAGTAGTTTGCAGCCGTCAGATCAATGGATGCAATTTCTTGCAAAGCTTCGCCTGATAAGGATGTACGTAAGTATGTAAACTTATCGATATCAGACAATTGAGTGTTGTCTGAAATCAAGTTTTTGAACGTGTCTCTGAACGTAATCCACTCTCTCATATCACCACTGAAAGATGGTAACTTAAGCTCAGGTAGTTTAACACGCATGCCAATTGGAGCAGCCTGTTGGCATTGGGAATGAACTGCAGGAACCATCGATGAACCTGGCTGCGCTGTGGAAAGGAGTGCTTGGAGTGTTTGCTTGATGGAAAAGTATTCATCGATGAAATTCTTCATAATTTGTTCATTTTCGCGGTCCCTTTGCAGCTGCTGGTCCTTCAGTCTTCTTGCACGTACTGCTTCGGTTTCATCGGTGTCGGCAAAATCGTCGTCTTCAGCTGCGTCTTCCAAAAGAATCTCCGTTTTCATGCGAACATCACGAAACTCGTCGTAGATTTCGTCTAACTTCTGCATCCTGGTTTGTACTGATCCTTTGTCTCGTGATTCATCGTACCTTCGAACAAACTCCTTCAGGACGTCCAACACTTGTCGTAGTTGACGCTCCTGCTTGCCAAGTTCACGAAGAGTTGGCATTTTTTGTCTTCACTTGCACTAAAGGGTGATACGGTCAAAATTTGGTCAAGGGAAAACGCATGTAAATCGGTGAAATCGTTTATTTAAAAAATCAAATTAAATTTCTTTTTCAAGTTCAATTAGTATAAAATTCAGGAAAAATATTCAGTTAGTCTTCCGCTTTTCCAAATCCGAATTGCCGGGCCTTACGCTTGACCCCTGCCATCAGATTTTGTACAGCCACCTTGTCCACCTTCTTCGCCGCAGAAAGCCAGTTTGCCTTGAACTGCTGCTCGCCCTTAGCAGTTTTTTTGGTCTTCTTTAGGTTCCGCTTGACAATAGCCCAGTATTTCTCAATTGGGCAGAGCTCTGGCGTGTTGGGAGGGTTCTTGTCCTTGGGAACCACCTGCACGTTGTTGGCGGCGTACCACTCCATGGCCTTTTTACCGTAATGGCAAGATGCCAAATCCGGCCAAAACAGTACGGAACAACCGTGTTTCTTCAGGAAAGGCAGCAGACGTTTATTCAAACACTCTTTCACGTAAATTTCTTGGTTGACAGTCCCGGAAGCTATGAAAATGCTGCTTTTCAAGCCACAGGTACAGATGGCTTGCCAAACCAGATATTTCTTTGCGAACTTTGACAGTTTCATGTGCTTGAAAATATCTGCTACCTTTCCCCTTCCTTTTGCCGTATAAAACTCCTGTCCCGGAAGCTGCTTGTAGTCGGCTTTGACGTAGGTTTCGTCGTCCATTACCACGCAGTCAAACTTCGTCAGCATCGTCGTGTACAGCCTCCGGGATCGCGCTTTGGCCGTCGTATTTTGTTTATCATCGCGATTTGGAGTCACTACCTTCTTGTAAGTCGATAGTCCGGCTCGTTTTTTGGCTCGATGCGCGGTTGTAGACGATACACCCAGCTTATTTGCGGCATCTCGGAGAGAGAGGTTAGGGTTTCGCTTGAAACTACCGGCAACTCTCTTTGTCGTCTCAGCGGCTTCCGGTTTTCGATTTCCCCCCGATCCAGACTTCCTGGCTGTCGACAAACGTTCCCTAAACACTTTAATAACATTTGTAACGGTTGATTTGGCAACTTTTAGCGATTTTGCCAACTTTGCGTGCGAGTAGCTCGGATTTTCGCGATGCGCGAGCAAAATTTTGATACGCTGCTCTTCTTGCTTGGACGGCATTTTGACAACTGAAGAGTGAATTCAAAATCAAAATAGGAGCAACATTCTACACACACACACCTTCAAAATGAGGGGTGTTCAGGTTTTTTAAATGCAAAATTGAAAGAAATACGTCAAGTTGATATTGACCAAATTTTGACCGTATCACCCTTTATTTGCAGCCAGACAGGTAACCGAACCGCGCGACCGAGTATCGTATCGAACCCACCGATTGACAGGGATAGAATCACACCAAACAGAATTGGCCAATCAACCACAGGAGAAACAACTCAACTCAGCAGACTAATAAACCTTTTTTTTTCATCATCGAATTGAAACGTACGCCATGCGTTTTAAATCTTTATTTCATCGCTTCAATAGGAAAATCAATTGAACGAAATCATCTCTTTGTCATATATGCACAATGGGTTGCTTTGAACATGCTTTCAGAGCACACCTCAGACAAACCTGCTTTCAGTGTACTTATCTGAATTTCTGCGTAGTAGCCCAAACGGTAATCGGCCAACATGCAGCATACAGCAAACAGCAAGTAGTTCCCAACGGCGGCAGCATCAACAGCAATGGTGAAACATCGGAACCGATGGAACATGGACAGCAACAACAGCAGCAGTGAAACCTCAGCAATGGCGTAGCAACGAAATTGAATAGCGGCAGTGGTGATCACTTTCACTATTGTTCGGAACAGCATTCATGCAGCTGTATTCTTCTTTCTTCAGAACCACACATCATCCGGTTCGAAGGACCAATGTAACATCTTCGATTTTCACGGGTTCAATAGGTCACTTTCACTTTAATCACATTCGTTGTGATCTAATCACAGTGGTAATTATCTTCGAGATAATTGCTTCCTGTCCACGAACCGGTGTGAGGTTCAAAAAACAACTGTTCTTGGCAATGGTTTATTTCCGACTAGCTTTGCATGCGAAATTGATTCCCTTTGAACTCTTATCTTCTCTATCTAAATCTCTTATCTCTCCTCTCACGATATCTGCGGGAGCAGATCACCGTTGCAGAGTGGGCCAACAAATGAAATTGTTGATGCAAATTTATAACTGTTATACTCTACTTTACAAAACCTTTGACATGTTCCAACGAGAAGTTCATAGATCTATTGACGAGAAGTTCAGAGAACTTCCAACGAAAAGTTCGAAGAATATCCAAGGAGACGTTCATAGAACTTCAGACTAGATGCTCAGATACCTTCTCTGAGATTATCTTCGGAAGTTCTCTGATCTTTCTCTCTGAACTTCTCTGAAATTATCTGAACTTCTCCTCCGATGATCTCTGAAATTTACGTCAGAAGATTCTATGGATATTCTTTGAGCTTTTCGGTGGAATCTCTGAATTTCTTTCCGGAAGTTCTTAGAATTTCTGTTCAGAAGTTCTCTGAACTTCTGCTCGAAATTTCTCTGAATTTTTGTCGGATGTTCTCTAAATTTCTCCTCGGAAGTTCTCTGATTTTCTTGTAGGAAGTTTTCTGAAGTTGTCTTCCAAATTCCTGTGATCTTCTCGTTAGACGTTTTCTGAACTTCTCTGAATTTCTAATCTGAAGTTGTCTGAACTTCTCCCCTTCCAAGAATTACACGGAACATACCGCAAGTTCACTGATTTTCCGACAAGTACTCGGAAGTTCTGACAAGTTTACGTTACTTCTGACAAGCAAACGGAACGAGAAATTTACATAGTTGGAGATGCTTTACGCTAGGTTTAACGTCAAATATCAGACTTAAAGTGGTCATTTTATACGATCGATGAGAAGATGAAAGTATAGAGTTGATAGTTCCGTTAGAGTACGGCAGTGAGAAAATTGTATATAGAGAGTAGAAAGCGAGCAAAGGTCAATTTTCAGGAAGGTACGAATTGGGTTGATTATCTCCTTTATCGACTCGTACCTTCCTCCTCCTTCATTTTTCACACTGCCGTACTCTAACGGAACTATCAACTCTATACTTTCCTCATCTATCGTATAAAATGAGCAATAAGCTTGAAATGTGAAAAAAAGAAAAGCGAGAAGAGATTTTATTCTAGAGAACCATCAAATATGTTTTGAAAAGTTTTAATTGAACTTCTGGGAAGTTGTAGATGAACTTATGGGCAGTTTCCAAGGTAAAGTCTCCTTAATAAAGATATAAAAAAAAAGTTTCAAAGGAAACTTGTTTGATGTACCTCGTGAAATTCTGGGAAGTTTTCCTAAGTTTTTTCAGTAATTGTTGGAATTTTTAGCAGTTCCCACGGAACTTTGCTGAAGCTTCCTCGTAACACCTCTGAATTCCTCTCAGATGTCTGTGAGGTTCCCTTAATTTTTTTTTTCAAAAGCTGTCAGAGAAAGTGCTTCCGGAACTTATCTTTTGTCCTTTTGGTGCCAGGCATGGAAAATCATTTACATTCATTTCGTGCAACAGAATTTCGTAGAATGATGTATGGAGCTTCTATTGGTTGTAGGTGTAGGTTCTATGATTAACTACAATTTTTTTTAAATAATTCAAATGAGCCACTCTTATTTATTTCAATACGAACCCGCCTGGAGAGGACTATTAGTGTGTGCCGGTTAAACGTAAAAAAGCTCTATGCTGAAGTAGCATAAGTAAGCGTTAATGTGCGTAAAACATGATAGTATTCATAAAAAATTAGAATTTTTTTTAGAAACGGTCGATCTTTGTTAGAATACATGGTTTTTCGAAGGTGCCGTCAACGCCAATTGAATTAAGCTGCGTTTAGACTAGGAAAGTCATTTGAACAACTCAGTTGAGTTCAATTGGCTTGAAAATTTGAGCCTGGTTCAACTTTTTTTTAATTCAAGTGACTTAATCAAGTCAGTTCAATGGCATGGTTTACAAGTTCAATTCGCGTTCAAGTCAGTTGAATGCAACTGAATTGATCAATTGACTTGCCCTGTCTAAAACCAGTTTTAGAAAGTGAGCACCGGAATGATGATTCGCGGTCGTGGTAGAAGGGCTCTATTTAATATTTCATTGCAGAATACCAGCTTTTTTATCCATATAAATGTATTTTATGTTCTGATATATTTAATTTATCCATAACATATATTTACTTTAAATAAATAAATACTGGGATGGGAGGGAGCATCAGGGCTGGACTGGACGATTGGAGTGGTATGACAACCGGAGTCTTGGAGGGAATAAACCCGAGCAAAGTCCAACATTAAAATGACAGCAAATTGAAATCAAGTTTTCATATCAACATCAAACTGAAATCATAATTTGATTTCAGTATATGCAATTGACAAATTTGATACCAAATTTTGTTTTCATTTTACTGTACATTTGCTCTTCAAAAATATGTTCTTGCGGGTTTGTTTTCATTGCCTTAGCATAACATCAAATTGAATACTTGTTTTGTTATCAACATGAAAAATTGATATCAAATTGAGTTTTCAGTTTTCTCTCACTGATAGCAGAAATAGTTTCCAATGTGATGTCACGGAAATATTTTGTTGCTCTCAATTTTGATATTTTAACCAAAACCAAAACGACAGCAACCTGAGTAATCATTATCAGCGAAATCACAACATCAAATTCAGATTTCCATTTGATCTCAAGCTTTGCTCGGTAACAGTATCATTTTCTTTATCCTACCGATTCGATTGTGGTGGTGTTAATTCTACTCCAACATTTTAATAAATATTGAGAATTCCGTTATTCGATTTGTTGTATCGTATCGTTGGAAGGAGATTCTTAAATTCCAATGGATTTCGCGTAAGTGTCTCTGCTTACGTGTCTACCTCTCCGTTTTTGGCCCTTCATATGTATAGCGATATTGTGAATTCAGATCGATAGCTTAAATTGATCTTGCGTGGAACTGCATACAAGACAAGATCTTCGAAGAGATGGTGGTTACCTTACATACATACATACATACAATTCAAATTAGCATCTCTTATGCATGATGAACGAGAGCAAACAGAACCCACCATTGTTTTTCAGTGAATGTAAATTACTCTGAACTCCCATTTAAAATTTATTGATGTGAACTTACGTACACTAGCCCTACAATTATCAATCACCTCCATTTGGTTAACACGCTAGACTGACTGATCCATAATTGTGGGGTCAGTGTGATACCTAAAGTGCCCTCAGACTTGCCTAAACTCCTCGAACTCAGATTTTGCCGTATAGATCCTCATTCATCGTGAGCTAGTTCATCCCTCATATATAAAGAGACATGTTGTCAAATCCAAAGAGCGCAAAAGAGCACGAGCTCAGATTGATGCTCAAGCTGGACTTCCACAAACACGAATCACGATCAGTGATGCGAGGTTCGTTCTTGAGTGAGGCGTGATTTACATCGGCTCTGCTCACCAAACAACATTGTGAACTTCGGGATGGAGTCGGTTAAACCGTAAATATAGAACTTCGTTATGCATTCGAAGAGCGCACGCACGGCCTTTGATTGATGCACGGTTCTTTCATTCAATATTATGATACACAACAATACATTCAATTGACTATAGGACCATTCCCAGATAACGTAACATTTTGACAGATTGAAGTTTTTATTTTTTAAACTTGGGGACCACTTTTTGGGTTTGTCAAATCAGTCACAAAAATCTTCGATCGTTTTTTTTCCGCTAAGTGCTTTATAAGTGGATAAACGAAATTATATTTCAGACTCAGATGTACGAGGGAAAACCTAGTAAAAACACTAATTACTCAGTTTATGTATTATTCCTTGGTGATGTTTTCGTATTCTCCTGTTGACTTTTAACATGTTCATTCATTCAATTCGCTACCCTCGCTGCACACATGGTAGCTCGCAAATCTTTCTGGACCAACAATTGAAATAGGCGACACAACCCAACGTAAGCAATGACTTGAAACACAAAATTCCGAAGAATCAAAAAACTAGCACGGAAGTTTGCTCTATCAGATGATGGTGTTAGATTGTTTGGATGTGATTTGATTTTCTAGGAATTTGTGTTTGAAGCCATTGTTTACGTTTGGTTGTTCCGCCTATTTCAATTGTTGGTCTAGCGCTGTTTAAATCAGGTGGAGTCTGAATCGATTAAATCATAACCTTCAGTTGGTTGCAAGATGTCGCTGAAACGCAAATCAAATTTTGATACGGCTCTGTTCTACAACAAGTTAGGAGATTCAGCAGATGGTGAATTATAGTGTAAAACTTGTGAAATAAAACAAAACACAACTTCAATTTGGAACAGGTATGTGGTTGGTCAGCACCCTGGAGTGGCGGTCAAGCATGGACTGTTGAACGATGATGATGAGGTAGGTGATTCACCTCCGAAAAAGCTCCAGAAAATCCAAGCAGAAATGGACAAAAGTCAATACGTGACAAATTTGGTAAGATGAGGTTTTCCCATTATTATTATTTTTTCTAAAGAATGCGTTCGAAGTGTGTTGGGGCCCATGGAAGACGCTATAAAATCAAACGAGTCACACGCTCTAACATGATCTCGTACATGGACGCCGTGGTAAAAAAAATGGAGGATCACATAAAGCAGGAAATCCAAGGAAAGTTGCTGTGCATCAAAGCTGATTTGGCGTCAAGGAAAGGGCGAACAGTGCTTTGAATAAATGTTCAGTTTGTTCGAAATAAATGACAGAAATACTGGAAACCGATTGGCAGAGGAAGTTCTGGCACTAATTGAACGTTTTTCCATCGCAATTCCGAACATTTATTCGTTTACGACCGATAATGGCTCCAACTTCGTCAAAGCTGGAAAAAAATCCTTGCTGAGCAGGAACTATTTCTGTCCCCTGTGGAAAATATTTCCTAGAATTACGTCTCATATAGTTAGAAGAGGTGTCTTCGAGGAGAAAACATACTTATCTGTTCCATTTAAAAGATACAGAGTTACACAACAAAATACTGGTTCTAAAGTGAACCCTACACGATTGCTTTTATTGACAATAATCGTATTGTCAATACATGCTATATTGACATCAATATATCGAGATTGACAATATTTCTGAATTCACATCATCAATATTATAGTCAATAATTCCCCTTCGCGTCAATATATTGATGCGTGTGGGGTTTGCTTAAGACTTAGGTTCGATGTACAAAGGGAGATCTGATTTTGGAACAAAGCTTCTTGGTCGTAGGTAAGAAACGAGAAAGTTGAAGCCACTTCTGATGAGGAAAAACTACGTTTAACCACTGTAATAATTGATCTTTTCAAAACATTCAGCAGTCAATATAAGTAGTCTTGCACGAAAAGATACATATACTAGCTATATGCATGGAAATTCAAGCTACCATAGTAATGATATTTAGTAAATTATATAAAAAACACGGCTGTTCCTTCTCTTAAAAATGTTAACTTTTTAACTTTAAATAAACCGCGAGTAATCGGTGCTACCTCTACTACACAGAAACGAATTCTGAATCTTAACCATCGCATAAACCTCCCCTAGTTTAATTTTAAGCTTTAGTAGGCACAAACAACGAAATTGTTTGCCAGCCTGTACATATATAACATTGCCGACTTATGCGATATCACAATTAAATTTACCCAAAATTAAGTGTAAAGTGCCAAATCTGGCGTTAATTACGTGCGCGCTTATATCGCAGACATATTTTTTTTTCAAACGGTGTAGACGTGGTATTAATCAGTGCATTAAGATTCGTGAGTGTTTCAATTTGTTTTAAATACTTACCCACGTTCACCTTGTTACAGTTCTTTGTAAAGTACCTTCGCAGTGGACATTTTTGGATTGATCGGATACAGCATATTACTGAGACAGGATATAACGATATGATATCCCTAGCTAGGCATGGAAAATCATTTGCATTCATTTCATACATTCATTTACATTCATTTGCCTCTAACTTTTTTCATCAACAGCATTCCGCAAAATTATGTAATTTTGTAGGTTTTGTTATTAGCTACAACTTTTGCTCATTAGTCAAATCTGTATCTCTTATGCATCACGAACTAGAGCGGGCAGAACTTGTTACTGTTTTTCAGTGAATGTAAAATACATTCACTGAAAAACAGTAGTGGCTTCTGTTCGCTCTGGTTCGTCATGCATAAGAGATACGGATTTGACTTGTTAATAAAAGTTATAGTTAATAACAAAACCTACAAAAACTCTATCCATCATTTTGCGAAATGCTGTTGAAGAAAAAGTTAGAGGCAAATGAATGTAAATGAATGCACGAAATGAATGCAAATGATTTTCCATGCCTGACCCTACCACGCAGTATGGAGTGCACGATTCGAAACTGTTCAACGCAAATTCGTCAGATACGCACTGCGCTATCTTCCTTGGAGTGGCCCGCTGAATTTACCACCGTATGCTGATCACTGTCATTTGCTGGGTTTGGATACACTTGCTGAGTGACGAAACGTATCGCAGGCCATCTTCGTTGCTAAAGACTTGCTTGCAGAATATGATGTTCTTGAGTTACTGGTCAAAATTAATCTGTATGGTCCTGCCCGAACACTCCGTCCGAGAGCCTTGCTACATAAAGTAGTACATGCAACAGTTCCTTTGTTGCCATGATTAATCTATTCAACGAAGTATCTGACCTATTTGACTTTGACATCAATGCCTCCAGATTTCGTCATCGTTTGCTGTCGGCAAATTATTGATTTTTAATGAGTGACTATATTTAGATTTAAGTCTTTCATGGAGGCTACCAAGTCAGATGGACTATAATAATAATAATAAATAAATATATTAATTTCCTTGTATACTTCCTAGAAGCCAGCAAAAAATTTCAACGAACGAGTTTATTCAAAATCTCTACATTGTAAGGATTAAAAAAGTGATATTTCGGTGGTGAAAATTTACTATATAATCAACTTTGGTCATCCATCTCCAATCCCATCACCATCACACATTATAAGAATACACCCAGAAATATGTTATTGACTTATTTATTGAACAGAACTGGATACTTCGAACTGGATCTGATAACTACATTTTAAAGTGTCCATAGAATTCCGCCAGGTGTAAAATGGTAGACTGATCATCAATTCAACAGTGATTTTTCGGAGTGACATTTAATGAAAGACTTGTAATCTCATGACATTCTTTACGATTGAAATCGTTTATCTTTATTGAAATACTCTGATTCAAATAACAATTACTTCTATATCTCTCGCTATCAATATCACATTGAAGAGGAATATAAAATTTAATCTTTATTACTTTTTTGTCTTCTCAAATTTATTTCGCATTCCTACAGTCAGTGTACGTCCTAGTACAATAATACCCTTGTCTGTACAGCTTGGTACGTACATCTTGTACACTTGTTTTGCATTACGTCCACAAAAATCCTTAACATTTATGTATTATTACTTTGTTGTTCTTATTTGCTTGGTGAGCTTTGTTTTCTTTTTTTTTTTTTCACTAGTATTAATTTTATTTCTCCTTACATTGCTTACACACAAAAATCGCAGCCTGATGATGATAATGATTTATTGTTACCGGGTGCTTCGTTTATGTTGCTGTTCCGGTAAATTTTCCAAAATATATCGTTTAGTGATTCGGGCCGTTTTGTGGCCCGATATGCACCTCGATTTGAAACAGAAGACCAATACAAAAATAAATCCTTTCTGTACACTCTAGCTTACCTTGTTGTTTGGTTACAGTGTGGTTGTGGTTTTGTTCACTTGACTTAAGATTTTCTTCTGTGTTTTTCTATTCGGTATTTCTGTCTACCTAAATATCCATCTAAAACATTACTTAGCAGTTTGTTCTCTGTTCTTATATCATTACACTAACATATCTCACTTTAATTGTTGCTTTTGTTAGCTAGTTTATATCCTATAATTGGTTGTTCCTCTTATCCACGGTAGAAGTGTCCGGGGCAATGAGTTCAGTTTGCGAGCTTAATGTAAGGTTTGAAGGATGGTTGAAAAGTCGTGTCTTGAGCAGTAACAATTAAGCGATTTCTCTTGGGAAGAGTTTGTATTATACAGCAAATCTGCACACACAGCTGTTTATGCAACACAGTCTCAGAACTGTGAAAAGTATTGAATCATTGATACCAAACATTTTCAGATTCCTATTTTGAATACGGAACTTGATAGTGCATTCAGATAAACATGCTAGCGAACAGTTTAAGAAGTAGTTCTTTAAGCACATCCACAGTTGATAATTGAGAGCTTCATAATCCGGTTCCATGTCCGCATTGGTATAATGTGTGGCTTTGCCTTTACTAAACTAAGGGTAGCCTCTTTCAAATGGAAACGATTAAACGAAACTATAATAAATGAAAAAAATGAAGTTACGAAAGTGATATTTAGTAGTTAGAAAATAACACAACTGATAAGTTCAGAATGATCCCACTAGGGGCAATAGTGTTCCTTTTGATGGCCAATTACTTGTCTTAACTTGAAATTTCCTTTAGATTGAAGGACAAAAAAAAAAAAAAAAAAAAAAAAAAAAAAAAAAAAAAAAAAAAAAAAAAAAGTAGTCTACAAAGGTTTGAGCCTCGCGCGCGTATTACGGATATAGAGGACTGAATTTAACATTTGATAAAAAAAAATGCAATTTTGAAGCTTATTTGGAAGATACTTTGAGTTAGTAGTAAGTTTTCTGGCAAATGTCGGGGGTTCGTGAGCATTCCTGACATTGCTGAAAATTATAATAGCATCATTGCGGGGTTGCTAGTGTATAGGATGCTTTGTTGATTGTTCATTAACTCTTGATTGCTTGTAATACTTATGAATATTTTAGGTGGACAAAAAGGCGAACTAAGAGGTGGACGCCTGAGCTTTTCCACATTTATATCGCTGTGAAGCAACTGTAAACTTTAGAGGGAATCTATATCTGTAACTGAAACCAGTTCGATTTTGTTTGCCAACCTGGTTAAAATGTCATATTCAATTATCTTAAAGATAAATCGTCCAGCTCAAACCTTTGTAGGGGTAAGAGGTGGGACCATCATCATCATCATCTTCTTTATGGCATTTCAAGCTTATTGCTTATCGCACATTAGCTTATTACGTGCTGTCAACTTCTGCAGTTATTATAGTAAGGAGCTTTCCTTGTACCAAGTACAATCAGGGAAGTCGAGAAATTTTCCAACCCAAAAAATTCCTAGACCGGATCGGGAATTGAACCCAGCCACCTCCAGCATGGTCTTGCTTTGTAGTTGCGCCTTTACCGACTGAGCTAAAGGACGTCCCAGATTGAAGGTGTCAGTCGTGCGAAAAATTGCTCAGATTGAAATGATCTTGATTATGTAAAATTTTATTCACTTTTGCAAAGATTCTACCAATTGGAATGCTGCTGTCATTGGACAGGGAGTATAACTGTCGTGGTATTTCAATGTCAGTTTATTCGTATTTAAGATGTTGATGAGGTTGAAATTTACACGTAATTCTATTGTTCTAAGATTTATAACATTTGAATTTCATGTTCAAAGATAAGTATTTGTCGCATTTTTAATTTTACTTTACTTTGAATAACAAACTATAAATTGCTCGGCTTTTAAAATTCTGTTTGATATATTTCTTTATTAGTTTTGCATTTATGAATTCTGTTTCTCTTGATATTAGGCATTTAAATTGTAAATTCATTTTAAATATTGTTGTTATTGGTATTTCAACAAAATTTGATTCGAATTTGAAATTTGCGTCTAAAATTTGGTTTAATTGTATTTGAAGAAGAGAAGGACTAACTAAGAATCTAACATATATCTGTTATCTAGTTCTCGAATTTATAGATTTTATATGTTGCAAGGTTTTTGTGCAATATTACACATTACGAAGATTATTCTGTTCTATTTAATAAAGCTATTTCATTTTTGAAAATTCCTACAGGAAGATAAAAACATGAACATTTATGCTGAATATAGATGCGCTGTCAAATGGGAACTGCTGCTTGTAATACAAAAGCATATGCAATTTTTTCCCCTCTGTTCGTGATATAAAACCACTGCCACCAATCACGATAGTTTCTCTCCGTATTCCATACATTCCTCCATAAAACTTTGAAGCTCTTCCGCAAATCCATATCATAATGGCTTTTTTTTCGTTCAAATTTGGCACAGTTGTTGGAGACTTCAATACAGATCGAAAGAGTAGAGGGGAGTTTTGTATAGTGGACCCACCCTAGTGTACACTGTACAGTACCTATTTGCACATTGAATGTACGAGTCATTTGTGGTAAAATCGGCAAGGTAAACGGTCTGGATTGAGGATCGAGAATGGTTCGAGCACCTGTCTACCAGTTGTGCAGCCTCGTAAGCAATTTAGGCCGTTCGTAATCCTGTTGTATTTTATATGGACCGTTTCAGTTTGAAACTAGAACAGAAACGCACCCCTTGCAATGCTGACCAGCAGTTTCATTATTCGAGCACTACCCAATTTGCAACTGCTCGACTATTCCGTTTTATTTCTGAGCAGGTTTGAAACACCAATTTTCTTTGGATGTATTTATAGATGTTTGTCATTAATGTTGAGAGAACTTCAAAGTAGTTGAGAGAATTTAATAGAAATTTGACAATTTTACAGAATTTTTGGGAACTTCTGAGAAGTTCGAGATATTTCATAGAAGTCAGGAGAACTTCATAAAAATACGAAGAGCTCCACAAAAAAATCGGAGAACTTCATAGAGAAAAGTAAACTTTAAGGAAGTTGCATTTTAAAAAGTCCAAGAATGGTCCGACAGGGGATGTTATAACTCCTGAATGGATGCGAAACCCGGAAGAAATGAGTACTATGCTGTTATTGCTACGTCGAAAGAATAACAATGGAATAACATAAGCCAATGATTGTCGCAGACAAGAAGAAAGACCCTTCCCAATCCATTTATTGTTGAAATATCAATCGAACTGGCTGTAGGTGAAAAAGAAGCCAGGACTGTGAAGGCCACTCGTGAAGCACGTGGATCGCACTACCTTCTTCGTACCAACTCCAAAACTGTATTCGACAAACTGACAAAACGACGAAGCTTACCGATGGAAATGAAGTTGAAATCATCACCCATCCCACCCTCAACACGGTACAAGGAACCGTACACAACTCAGACTCTATGAAAGAAATCGAGGGTTACTTAAGCTCTCAAGGCATACACACTGTCAGAAGAATCAGAAAGAGAGTAAACGGCATTCTAAAGAATACCCCGTTACTAGTTACCCCGTAGTTCAAGCACGTATCAACCAAGAGATAGCTACCAAAGACCAGTTGATAGCAACGCTATAGAAACAGGTAGCTAGTCTAGCCAAGTAACTCCCCACGTTAAAAAAGTATTGAAACCAAGGGCTCAAAGCCAGTCTCCAGCTCCACAAGTCCCAAATCCATCTCCGTCTCCAAACCAAACACCAGCACAGACCTCAAACACCACATCTGCTAAACTTGCCTCACCAAAAAATAGCTTACCCCTTAAAGACAAGCCACTCATATATCCGTCCGAAAACTGTAGAAATAACCAGAAAATGAACCAGAATAACACAAGCAAGTAGGGGAAATGACGGCTTCGGCATGACAGACTATTTTCGGCAACCCATATTGATACGCTAATTTCACTAGATTTTCTTACGAGAAGACTTCGCTAAATGCATTCAAACGATTCTTTAGGCTTTCAGCTTCTATTTGATTATATTTTTACTACTGAAAAAAGCAATCTAGCAGGATTTTCTTGAAATGAAACACACGCACTACAAAATACTGCTGATTTCGAGTTGCTGATGAAAGCACAGCTGTTTAATATGCAGCTCAAATAGAAAGGTTGCCGAATAAAAAGATTTTGCCCACAATAGTCGCTCTCACTTGAGAAGATTGGAGCTTTGTAAAAGCGTTTCAGTTTTTGATAATTCTTCCGAGTGAAACTTTTAGAGCAGCTGGCAGCAAAAGATTGTAAACTAACCAATACATGTGTGCGTTCCTTATGTCGTTTTCGTTTTAACTACACTACACTGGTGCAATAAGCGCGAGTCATTGACCGCTCATCATCATTTGTTTGTAAACAAAGGTGCAACCGATAGCTACACTCTGAATTTTTTCGGTGTACGGCGGTGTAGCTACACCGCAAAAACGAATATGACATTAGAGAAAAAGGCTATAGAAAGATGGTCACTGCTTAGATTGGCATTGACGGCGGCTCTGTAGCTCTTTACTCTTATGGTAAATCCATAAGCAAACGTCAGACTGTGCGTGAAACGTGGCGGACTTCATACTATCCTCTCACTCCACCGAAAAATCCCATGAGAAACTGTCAATCTTTGCTAGAAGAGACAATTCCGGATTGATTTGAGATTTGGGCGTAATTGCTTTTGTAAACAAAGACGCAATTGCCGATTTTTCTTGAATTAAAGCTCAATCTCATAAACCAACTATACCAAATGATAGAGGAATCATTCCTCTATCTCATAACGTTATAAGTTTTCGAGATTGAGCTTTTATTCACGAGAAATCAGTAACTGACGTGTTTGTTTACAAATGCAATTACGCCCAAATCTCAAATCGCACCGGAATTTTTTGACGGTGCCGTCAACACCAATTGCCGAGAATACGTAAATTCCCCTACGACTAGAAGAAAGAGCAGTAAACGGCACATGGAGATATCGCCAACCGATCCCGATAACAATCGAGGTAAACGATTATCAACTCAACTTGACAGTGCTATCTCAAATATCGATCAATGACGGATCAAAAAACCCGCGAAGAATATTTTTCGACAAGCTATAAACATGAACATGCCAACGGACGAACAAAACATACCAACCAAAGCACATTATAACTGACCGAGACATACGGATGGAACACCGATTCAGGATAATGTATAAACACAACGCCAAATTTAAACAGTAGGTTTGATGTTGGGGAATGTGAATTACCCCCTTCACTTCCAGAAGAGGAAGCGAGTCTGATTAGGCGTGTAAGGCGTCCCAGACCATCTCACTAATATGTCTTACACCAACCCGTTGATCATCATTGTTTTACCAATTTCAACATTTCAACACGATTCGCCACGCTTTCCATGTCGACCCCGACCAGGGATGTTCCGGATCTATCCGACGAGCATCTGGCGGCAGTCGATGTGGACCTTACATCTTCCCGGGCAAGTACCATTCTATTTTCGCTTCCCTTTTGCCAAAACCATCCTACTTGTGGACCACATTTTTCAGAACCCCAAGAGATGACCAACGAATATGAAACTCCTCCAAGTGACAAAACATCAACGTACATAATCGGCCCCTAAAGAATCACCATCCAGTATAATCTACGAACTTCACGCAAGATCTTAGCAATAGTGGAGAAGGTGAAGCACCCCAATCACAGAAGATTCGGTACTTCTTTCGCCAACCTGTGGATCATCGAACCCGCAGCCCCGCCGACAGTGTACCAAACACTTATGTTTTACCACACTCGACGCCGGTGGTGTAGTGGTAAGTGTGATTACCTCTCACCTGGGTTCAATCCCAGTCGGCGCCGCCGGGATGTTCTGAGGCATAACATCTCTGATCACGCCTTCCTTCGGATGGGAAGTGAAGCCGTTGGTCCCCGGTTCATGAGTTCATGGGTCGATAGGTAGGGTCCAGGTGTGGGAGCTGCCTTCCTGTGGCACGTCGGTAGCATTGGTGCTCAGCACGGAAAACAAGATCGACGGAAAAAACAAACCAAAGGAAAAAAAAAAAAAAAAATACCACATGCGACAGTATCAAACTCCGATGCATATGACCGCTCGAAAGCTCAACATCCGACCATCATCCAGTAAAACTATGACAACACCTGAATCGCCTAGTGCAAGGCCTTCCACGTCGACCCTGACCAGAGATGTTCTGGATTTATCCGAAGAGCCTCTGGCGACAGTCGATGTGGATGCTCCATTATCCCGGGCAAAAATCCAAATGCCCAGCAATCGCGAAGCTTTCCCAAATGACAGCTCAACTACCAACGAAAGTACAACTAGGATCGACAAAAAACATTATACAATGGAACATCCGAGGCGTCTGGTGTAATCATGCTGAACTGTCGCATCTAACGCTTCACGCTGTCTCATCTAGCGATATGATTGCATGCTCGCCGGACGTCGACTGCCACTACTGTCAAGGAGCAGGAGCTGCTGGTCTGGGGATCAACAAAGAAGTTCCTCACCAGTTTTACCAAGTTAACTCATACATCCCTTTATGTGCTGCTCGATTGAGTGAGCCGTACAGTGTCACCATAGTTTCTATATATGTACATAGCACTACACACACACCGAAGACCGAAGCGTAATCAACGCGCCCAACTACCTCGTTACAGAATACGCGCCTCCTTCCAATTTCGGAGGAGATTTCAATGCAGCTCATGAGGCTGCAATTCATGGAAGTAATCACTTTTCTACCCAAGTAACAATTCAGTAGCTACTTGGCATCCACTCTGATTTATGATGGTGTTATAACGGAAATGAACAATCCATTTAGTTTAAATACAGCATTTCAAAGTGTAAAACATTTCTGGTTAGTAATTCGGCTTATTGCTGTTTTAGAAACCTTTTATAGTCTGTCGTGAAAGTTAAAAACTGTCTAGTTAAAAAAAATAATTTAAAGCAGCTCTCAAAGCCTCCATAAAACTGTTCTGTAAATCAATCACAAACTTCATTAGCAATTGTTTATTAATGCTTTGATAAAATACTCTCTAAAGTTGTTTTGTCATTATACAAGCAACCATAAAACCATTCGGTTTTAAATGAGAGCAAAAAGCATATATTGTTGTTGTTTAGACTTACTAAAGTGTATCATAAAATCCCCAATTACTCTGTTTCCAAATTGAACTTAAAAGTTGGATCCTTATAGTGAATAAAAGCAAAATTTATGACAAGGAAATCTCGAAGGGTAGACGAAGTAGGATGAAAAATTCAACCGATGTTAACGATCGACGACTGAGCATCACGTTCTGACCGGTGTTGACCGTCTTCTTTATGAAACAGTCTAAAAACAGACCTGCCTTCTTCAGAACGGACGAACGAAATAATTTGCATTTGTACCAACAGAAAACCACTGAAACTGTCAGTAAGCGGAGATTGACTGGTTTCTGATTCATAGCAGTGATTTTATTCAGCGAAAGGGTCAAAATTTCATTCAAGCGTACTTAATTTAAACTGCATCGTTTGATGGTGCACTTCGGGAACCATTCGGAAGAAGAGGATCTTTTACGGGAACGATTGAGCTTCCAGCTGTTCCATTATATATGCGAAATGGTGCGAAATGTTGCAAAACAGTACTGCACGCTTCCGGAGTAACTGCTTCCAATCCAGCGAGATAAAATCGCCTGGAAGAACGCTGGAGTAAAACCTCGTTGCAATGATCGTGCAACGCAACTATCGAAAGATATACAAACCTTGACTTTTAACTCTTTGCAGGCAACTTTGCCTGCATAAATGCTGCCATAAATCTGAACGGGTTAGGATTAAGCAAAATGGCTTTAGATAAATACAATTCAGTCAGCAAGTTTTCTTCATAAAAGCCTTTTTAAAACCTTGTGAATTTGTTAGGGATTTCATTTAAGCAAAACAACATTTTCACAGATGGCTCATGAAAAACAACTTTTAAGTCTCCACCATATTACAATTATTTTGTTTGATTTTTACAATTTTCGTTTCCAATGTGTATTTCAATCGATATAACTTTATTTTGGTCATTTTAGTTATGACCAGATATTGAAAAAGGTTTTTGTTGTTGCCAAAATAGCGTTTATTGTAGCTTAAATACGGGTTTCAAATGGTTCTCAATACGGTCGTCATACAACCATTTTGCAGTAAATCAATCTTGAAGAGCTTCGAAATATACCCTTCAGAACCTTCTCCAGGATGGGCCAACTACCGTATGCGTGATAATGTTTGCACCATTGAGCAATGTCAAAATTTAAAAAAAATCCCAAAAAATTCGTTTTTGAGTTTTTTTTATTTATTCAAAGAGGGGAAGTTTCTCAGAGTCTTAAACTATGTTAATCATCGATCGAGTTTCCACTTGCTGCAAATACGACCTCCAGACGCTTCCGAAATGCACGACAGGTTCTAATAATGTAGTCTGGATCCATTTCTCTCGAGGTACGGGTCAATGTTTGTCTGAGGCTTCCTGTACTCGGGTGGCGTTTAGAACAGGCCTTGGCCTTCAAGATGCGCCATATTGAGTAATCCAGCGGATTAAGATCGGGGCTGTATGGTGGCCACATATCCTTTGCCCAGAACGGAAGATGTTCCTGCAACCACTTCTGAGTGCGGTTCGAGGTGTGGCACGGAGCCCCATCTTGTTGAAATACAACATTTGGCTTCGGACCGTACTGTTCTTTGATCCACGGAAGAACATACTTACTTAAAATCCCGATGTAGACCTTCGTGTTGACCTTGTCACCTTCTGGAATGAACACCGGGTCCATTTTTTCGCCATCGGAAGCCACCAATCCAAACACCATAACACTAGCAGGATGCTTGGAACTAATATACCGGTCGGTTCTGGAATTTGATACAGGATCGACGGTAAACATGCTCTCGTCGGTGAACAAGATTACCAGATTTTTTCGCTTAAGGAAGATCAAGATTTTCTTGCATCGTTCGACTCGTAGCTCCCGCATGCGGTTGGTAATGATGTGAGTTTTTTCCGTGCCCTCGACTTCACCCCGCAATCGTCCTTTACGATCTTCCGTGCCGTAAAGTCACTGATCCCGTGTTCCTTTGCCATTTTCCTTATTGAACGCACTGGATTTACCCGAATCTTCCTTTTGATAGCAGCGATAACCCTCGGAACCGATTGAAATGTCTTTTTGCGACATTTGCGCGTGGGACAAATCACGAATACGCTGCCACTTCGTCATGGTGCAACTGTCAAACTAAGTCAATCATTTTCTTTTATACACAGCCTACTACGGTATGAGCTATAGGTACGTGCATGCAAAGAAAACCAAGGCATTGTATGCACAGGTGAAACGGGAACCTTATTTGTACGATGGTGCAAGCATTATCACGCATACGGTAGACAGATTCTAGTCATAATGAGGTTTTGGTGGATGCATCAATGGCAAAGTAGCCTTGACCAGGGTTTTAAGAATGTTGTTTTATAATAGATTTGTATCACTTCATAAAACTTTAAATGTTACTTGGGTATCCACGTTCGTTATTAGGCAGATTCTACGCAGCTCCAATGCTCCAAACGATGGTTGTATAAGGAAGCGGATTGGCCCGTGTTGGAACGCAAGATTTTAGAAGCCAGAACCCATTGAACACATCGGAGATATTATCGTGAACACCGCCGAAACTTCAAACCTGAAATCATCAGGAAATTACTAGGGGCATCCCACTCTAAACTTTGTATTTCTATCGATATACCTATAGATACCTGGGAATATTTATAAATACTTAAGAAATACTTATGAAATATCTAGCGATGGTTTGTTTGCTCGGTTGCTATAGCCTATAAATAAATTTCATTTGTTTGTTTATTTGACGTTTGGATTCAAATCTTATCTGATTTTGTGTTCATTTAACATTTATTATATTGTTACCGATCGGGCAACAGTTTTTCGTTGCGTATAATTGTGAGACGATAGGAAAAGAAACAGTGTTCAGTGTCCCATAGGATCACGATTGAACAGCGGATAGAGCAAAACACATAACAAAAGGGTGGTGGATGAGCTATGATGAAGAGGAGAGAAGGTCAGTGAGTCTGGAGCTGTGGAACAGAGTGGATCTGATGAAATTTGGATGGGGTTGAGAGACGCACGTTGTTAGAGTGCACTTTTGAAAGGTAGTGTGTGAAGAGCCTATAAGGCGGTGATAGTGTGCCTTTCGGAGACCGAGATTGCAACCTCTGAGACAGCAAACGTCCGTGGTCTCCCAGGATCTGGGATAAGTTCACACTACAGCCGCCGATAGCCACGAGGATCGGCGGCTTGACATAGACAGCGGCCGGTTTCTCTATTGCAGCAGCGTAAGTGTTTCACCTCCCGCCCGCCATTGGATCAATAAAACCATTCAATTAAAGCCTAAATTAACCCTTTTTGTAAAGCTTCTCATAATTCCGAAAACTCTCCCTACCTCGCCAACGCCCGGAGGCCCGGGAGCAAAACAGGCCTTTGGTGTCCACCCCAACAACTGCCGACTGGCTTAGACCAGGGGATGTAGACACGTCCCCTTCAGAGACGGCGCAGAAGTCCCGGTGTCAAACAGTTGTGAGTTTCAATATTAATAGAATAAACTACACGCCACTGACCGTATCGTACGTGACTCTTTGATCCAGTCCCAGGAGGAAGCTATGCTGATGGCCATTGGAACCTTTCGACTATTGCTCGTTTAAATGTATCGTTCAAAATACAGATCTGGAAATGACTATCTTATTATAAGTATAGTTTTCACGGAGGTTTTCACCGAAGTTTTCACCCACTAGGATCTTGATCCTGTGATAATGACTACGAACATTTAAGCTGATGGGAGCTGGTATCGGAACTTGTGGCATCCTTAGAGCCGAGTCTCATAGCTTCCGTAGCATTATGGGCCGCAGAAATGAACAACATTCCCATGGATTTCCCCCATACGATGCCCTTCTACATGAAGCTCATAAAGGTCGCCAAGTTAGACAAGTTCAAATCGAAAAATCGGTCCAGAACAAAATTTAGAACGGTTATTAAAATTGACTATCATAACATTCAATTCACCTGATATTTTTCTTACAGACGCTTACTTTGAACATTCCCATGTGGAAATTATGGTCCTAAAGATTTCTTTAAAGAAAATCTATTAGTTCACCCTAAAAAAACCAATAGTGTTGGAACCATTGATTTTGAAAGCATGTATTAAGCACTCTTCGCAAAATTTAGAGAAAATGTACTCCCCCTTCCCATTCGTCACTTTGTTCCACTACCTAATGCATTGCTTGTCACACATTTGTAACACCTCCCCCCCCCCCACAGCGTGACGCACTTAATGGATGCTCCCTTAGAGGCTTGAACTAGCTTCTAATGGATAGTTACAATGATTTTACGTCACAGATTATAAAAAAAAATGTGACGATATTGGGGACATGCTCATTAAATGGGTTAATGAGCTGAACGATAACCTTACAAAAATGCTCCATTTTCCATGTTTAATTTTATGGTTTAAAAAACCATATTGTTATTTTCAAATTATTGCTATTTATAGATTCGGTGGTTTGGTAAACTATGATTAATCTGTGAAATGTTTAGTAGTCTTGAGAATAAACAGTTTCATTGTGTTCAGCTTTTATTTCATAATATATACAGTCAACAACAACATACATTCTTCCACAAATATGAATCACTTCCATATGATGAACACGCTAGACTGACTGTACAGTAATTAAATGTTCTTTAATTGTAGGGGACTGTTCACATTTAAAGCTCTTTGGTTCCACAATCGTCTTCTAGGATTCTGATGTCAGAGAAAACGGATCAAAAAGACTTGGTGTACTTTCACATTTTAGATCACTGAAAAACATACATTTTGTTATATCCTTTCGTACGCAGATTTGAAATACTTACCTCCTACAATGAATTCATACTTCATTTCAAATAAACTAATTTTATACTCTAAAAAATGATTAGATCACGCGACTGAAATTATCGAACTGATGGAGCAAAAAACAACAAACACAGCACTAGCAACCGGTCATAAACAAACGTTACTACGATGAAAATAAAACCTAAAAACAAAATACTTAAAAATACTTAGCGATACTTACGAGATATTTAAAAATATTTAATAAATATTTCAACGTAAGTTTAGAGTGGGATGCCCCTAGGGAAATTACAAGGAAAAGTCTGAAATTTGGTGGACGGAAGAAGTCAAAAGAATGGTAAAATCTCATCGAAAAACGCTTAGAAAACTAAAACGTCTGCCCACTGGTAACCCACAGAAGGAAACCACCCCGAAAGTTTTCCAAGAAGTACGCACCGTAACTAGGTAGGCTATCTTTGCGAGCAAAAGAGGAATCCTGGAATAAATTCTGCGAGTCATTTAATCCTAGCACCCCTGCGGATATTCTTTGGAGCGATTTCCATCGACTGAACGGGAAAAGAAAAACTCAGTAACCTACGCAAATTGCATCAAATTACAACAAATGATTTCAAAACATTGTTCGTTGGTAAATAAGTTCGAGTAACGTCATTCTAAACTGCTCGAATGTTGAAATTGATTGTACATCGCACACCATCAACTTTGCAGGATTTTTCAAATCCTCTGAACCAAAAAGCTTATTCTAAACAGTGCCATCTGTACGGTCCTCGTCGTCGTTGTTGCCTTCGCCCTCATCGTTTTCTACGCTATGCTATTTATTAAATTTATAATCAAACATATTAAAACATGTATTTTTTAGAATTTTTCTCATCTTCATCATCTGAAGTATACCGATTCATACCAATACTTTTTCCATAGTATTATGTTAACCGTATAATTCAATATTCTTGATGATGTAGTCTCGCCGGCAAACTCAAGCACAAAGGTTTTCAAAAGTCACACTCAACATCCTCGAGTGGATAGAAAACGTAATGTGATCCATTTTGGAAACCGCTCTTGTAAACAATGCAACCAAAAACACTCCTAATGACTGTTTTTCTCAGCGAAGCAACTACCGGCTACTGGCTGCTGAAGCGATTCTAACAACGGTTAACTTTCAGCTTCTTGATCCTTCCAAGTACCGTTTACGCTCAATGTATCGCAAAATAAGCGAATTGCACTTTTCCGTTCAAGAGCTACATCTTTGCAGCAGAGTGTGTTCCTTTTATCCTCGGGAAAACCCCTGTACTTTATCGTTATCAACTCATTTTCCACTGGAAACAGAGCGAACACAATGCAACCGAGCATGCAATTTTGCTCCGAAGCGTAGGAAAAAGTGTAGCATGATGCAGAAAATTTCTACTTTCTCTCAGTTTGTCCTCTGGCTTCTAAGTTGGAATATGTTGGACTAATATTAAGACTCACAACAGTTAGCCGAAAGCTAAAGAAGAAATCCAATTTCATCGGGGTATTATTTCTTTGTGGCATATGACGAGTCTTTTCTGGACTGGGAGTTTAGACTAAAATGAACGAATTTGAAGCTCGGTTAGCTCCCAGTGAGAACTGACTCGAGAAGTGGAAAAAGTTGCTCTCTAGTCTATGTTTAGTGTGGTACGGTGGTGGTGGTGGTGGTAATGATGGTGAAACATCATCAGTATAAATTTAATTTAATCAAATAGGCATGGAGCAGCAGGAAGTTCGGATGCTGGTGGAGAGAACAAGTCGGAAAATTATCTGATGCCATCATTAAACTGGAATGAATGGGGCAATTATTTTTTTCTCCTCTTCTATTTCTTCAAGTGACGATGCCGGGCTGGTTGTTAACTTTGACGGTTGGAGCAATCCAGGAAGTGTTGTATTTTTTTCTCTGCAAGAAGATTGATATTGCAGAATCTAGGATCAGCAAGTTTATTTCTTTAATGAAACTGAATCCAGTTCAAATTCAAGGAAAAAGGGGAATCGTAATTAAAGCTGGATCCACCCAGTTTCGAAGTTTCGATAGCATTCGACTTTTTTTTTCAATTTCACCAGCATGAAGCATGATTTTTCCGCTTGAGCTTCGTAGGCTTGCTCTTCAATTGCTGAAAATCCATATTGGTTCATTAATAGGTTTCCTCTCTGACGCATTTTCCATTTTTTCTTCCTTGATTCGTTTTTGAGGTCGATCTTGTTTTCCGTTCTGAGCATCAATACTACCGACGCCAGGGAGGCAGCTCCCACACCTGGACCCTAACTATCGACCCATCCGAAGGAAGGCGTGATCAAAGATGTTATGCCTCAGAACATCCCGGCGGTGTCGACTGAGATTGAACCCAGACCTGCTGGGGTGAGAGGTTATCACGCTTACCACTACACTATCGGTGCCACTAACATTTTCCATTTGTGCTGGCTCATTCGAATACGAAAAAAAAAAATCATGCTAAAATCAAATTGCCATTGAGGAAAAAAACAACAACAAGCGCCAGTGAGTGGTGTGCACTGTGTTGGGCATATAATTGCAATCCGGCCGTGATTTCAATTTATTTTTCTGTCATGCGGAATTTTAATTGAATATGTTCGAGCTGGAATACGTACAGCAGCGTAAATCTGACAGTTAGCTTAAGTTTTCGTAATGTATGTTATTTTTATATCCAATGTGTGATGTTTACTAGTTTAATTAATCATATCGTCTGGCCATTTTCAACACAGATGGCGCTGTTCTGCTGGTAGGAAGTGATAAAATTTCCCATATAGAAATTGAGAGAAGTGTGAATAATTCGCTTTCGGTGCATATTCACGTAAAAAAAAACTGAACGACAACTTAAAGAAGCTAGTCAAGAACTTTGTCGTTCAGTTTTTTCGCGGAAATTGTTGTTAAACAAGCTACAATTAAATAAAAATGATTTTTACCCATACAGTTTTACCTGCTTTACTACAAAGTCCCCAGAGAGTCAAAAAAAATTCAAATTTGAGAGAGAAAATTTACTCTCACTAGTTCAATTTCTCAACATGCCATGTTTTTTGAAGACACTCTATTTGTGACTTCCCTCTCACTCACACACTACAACATAGAGTACCTGACACTACAAAACATGGCTGGTACCTCTATATATGCATTTTGATTAACATCCGAAATCCCTCCTTTTTTACATATTCCGCACAAAAGATACTTTCTGCCCCGCTGCATTCATAAAATTCAGCAGGAAATCCTAGAATGATATCCGTACTGAGATCCAGAGACCACGTCCGGCCGCGTTGGGCAGCGCTGCTATAAACGAACCTACTATACAGTCAACTTGGCAACATTCACCGATTTCATGAAGGACCTCGTAACGACGGCAAGGGACGTAACTTTACACGTAGATCCGGGAATACAGAGCTCGGGAAAGTTTGATAAAAATAAGCGGGAAAACCTGCGAAGAAGAAAACCGGAAGCTGTTTGTACATCAACAAGCGTTGACTGCACCGAAACTGGCTTGAAGCAGCATGTGTCAAAAGGAAGTCATCAACTCTTTATATATCCATTCACGTACAATGGGTGGGCTACTTCGGTCCCGTCCCGAGATTTTCTGAGGCATAACATCTCTGATCACGCCTTCCGTCGGAAGGGAACTAAAGCCGTTGGTCCCCGGTTCATGAGTTGATGGGTCGATAGGTAGGGTCCAGGTGTGAAAGCTGCCTCCCTGGCGTCGGTAGCATTGGTGCTCAGCACGAAAAACAAGATCGACGGAGAACAAATCAAGGAAAAAAAAAAAACTTTTACGAACGTGAGCACGAGATGGCTATTCAATCCACCCGTAGCGCCCCACATGGGAGGATCGTGGGAGCGCATGGTCAGATCGGTGAAGTTGGCAATCGCGGTGATCGCAGATCATCTACACCACCCCAGTAGCGAGGTCTTGGAGACTGTTGCGCTCAAAGCCGAGTCGATAGTTAACTCGAGACCGCTATCCTAAATCCATTTGGGTCATGCAGAGCAAGCGGCTCTCCGGCCGAATCACTTTTTGCTCTTCGGGACACAAGGCTTCAACCAACCTATTTGGGACCTGGAGCACGAGTATGCAACTCTGAGGGACAGCCTGGAATACCTGTTAAGCTGGTATACATGGTATAATGGCTGGAGGAGCAATATTGGACAACAATATCAAAACAACAGAGGGAGTGATAGAGGTGTGTTGGATGAAAAAGTGGTGATTATGGAAATAGTTACACCGGAGACGCTAAACTACTACCAGCATCGGCAAATATTGTTTGAGGATTAGGTGAAATACGAAGCGCTACACTGCCTATAATCGCATCTCTGTCCCATATGGATTTTCGAAAATTTTGAGATATCACCACTTCGTACAACCAATTGACATCCTCCTCTTTCATATTGTGTAAAAAAACCATGGCTTTTGATCATGAAAAACATAAAAGCTACATCAAGTCATGCAAAGTAACTGCACTAAGTTTATCATTAAATTGCCTTTTGGTTTGTATTTTTTTTCCGTCGATCTTGTTTTCCGTGCTGAGCACCAATGCTACCGACGTGCCAGAAGGCAGCTCCCACACCTGGACCCTACCTATCGGCCCTTCAAACTCATGAACCGGGGACCAACGGCTTTACTTCCCATCCGAAGGAAGGCGTGATCAGAGATGTTATGCCTCAGAACATCCCGGCGGCGCCGACTGGGATTGAACCCAGGCCTGCTGGGGTGAGAGATAATCACGCTTACCACTACACCACCGGCACCGTTCTATCATTAAATTGACTAATGATTCAATTATGTTTAGCTGAAATCATGAAAGCTTCATTTGCAATTGATTTTAAATGGAAAAAATCATTAATAAACAAACTCGGATTATTAAAATATTTTCATGGGAAATGTACGTCATGCGTCATTTTATGCGAATACAGGCAGTACAGGCGAGCCACCTCCGTAGGGCTTACAAAGATAATATAATTAGAATAATCATTACAAATCAAAATGATTAGAATACAATCCATAGAATGTTTAGGCTCTTGAAAGAGATGACTAGTGCGCTAAAATGTTGAAAATTTGTAAAATTTGGGCAGCGATTTTAGAAAAAAAAAGCCTCGAGTGGATATACAGGAAATTATTATTGAGGATTAAAACTTCTATCACTTTCAATACACACAGATTAGATTATTTTGCAGGAGGCAGCATTTTTTTACTGGGTTTTTAAATAGATAAAAAAGTCGGTGAAAATTCAAATTACCGTTATTCGTAAGGAACCATCCCGAAACACTCTCTTGTACCGTTCCACCCGTGGCGCCAGAGTTTTTCGCTGATCCGAAAAAAAAAGTTTCAACCACCGGCAGTAAAATATCGAATTAAAAATTCAACATTCTCTATTAAATTGCTTCAATAAATAATGTCACTCAAATTGGAAGACGGTGCCCGGCCGGCAAGGTAAAGCGTCTCGTGATGGCAAGCGGTTTTTTCACTCGTTCGGTTGGCCGTGGGTGAGCGCTTTGCCTTGAGTTTTCCCTTTGAGAAAAACCATCCTCTTGTGTACTTTGTCCAATTAGGATGTCGACAGGCTGTTCAGTTTTTGCCGAACACCACCGGCCGGGTGGAGTGTCTAGATTCATAGAAGCAATTTACTTTTGTTTTTCAAAGTTCTTCAGCGTAATGGACAACTCTTGAGTTCATCTCGACTTGAATCGTCATCATCCCACAAGGCAGTTTGAATCACATAATTTAGGCAGCTGTTTTGAAATGGAGTTTTGGTTCAGTATTGTTAGGCACTCTGATTGAATTGACCATTTTATGAGACGTATCTGATTAAAGCTAGTTTTTCATTTCTCGAATGAACTTTGCAGGAGGCAGACTTATTTCATTCTATCAGGGATTGGATCACACCATCGGCGCCAGGGTCGTTTTTGTGATTGAACATAAAGAGCATGGTTAGTGTCGTTAGTAAAAATAAAGCTATGGCGATTTTTTTATTGTATGCAGAAAACCTAAAAAATGCGAATTTTCACGAAATTAGAACATTTTTTGAAAAATAAAAAATGTTTGATGTACCCGGTAGCTTTTATTTTTACCAAACTACAGCTAAATTCCAGGCATAAATTTCATCAAAGCGAAAAATATTGCTACATACAAGCTGATGAAATTTCTTTCTCTCCGATGAAATGTATGCCTGGAATTCAGCTGCTGGCCTTCCAAATATTTTTTTCTGTTTCGATTCTAAAATTGATATTTTTATCGTATAATTTTGTCGAACCTCTAACATTACATTAATCCATTGAATTGTTTCGTGTTACTATTCAGTGGTGCAAGCTACGTGTAATTAGACTAAGTCAAAGTTGGCAGCAGTGTTGGAAAGTACATTTTCAAAACAAGTTCTTTCGCTGTTCTTCAGAGAATCATTTCGCCGATGAACTAGCTATGCAAAGATTGCGAACGAAATGGAATAAAAATTCCTGAACGAGATGTGCGAAACAGTTTAGCAAACGATTCCGAATGAGAATCCCGTTTTCGATCTCTCAACCTGTTTCACAAGAAATCGAGAAACGAGTTAGTTGAGTTTCTTGTCTCCTGTGTCATGTTTTGTCGGGCAGTAGAATGAAATTCTCTCGCTGAACTTTTGCCACTTTCCTGATGGTTTATTTTTCAACATAGGGAAATTTACGTATTCTCGGCAACCTAAGCAGCGACCTTCTTTCTATAGCCTTTTTCTCTAAGGAACGCACACATATGCAGTATTGGTTTGTTTACAATCTATTGCTGCCAGCTGCTCTAACAATTTCAGTTGAAAGAATTGTCAAAAACTGTTTTGAAACGCTTTTACAAAGCTCCAACCTTCTCTAGTGAGAGCGAGTATTGTCGGCAACCAGTTTTTCTTCGGCAACCGTTTCATTTGAACTGCATGTAAATCTGCTGTTCTATTATCGGCAACACGAAATCAGCTACAATTTGTAGTGCGTGTGTTTCATTTCAAGAAAACCTTGCTAGATTGCTTTTTCTCAGTGGTAAAAATATAGTCAAATTGAAGCTGAAAGAATAAGGAATCGTTTGCATGCATTCAGCGAAGTGTTTTCGTAAGAAAATCCAGTGAAAATAGTGTTTCAATTTGGGTTGCCGAAAATAGTCTGGCATGCCGAAGCCGTCATTTCCCCTAAGTGATATCTCGCGCAATACGAGAAAAGGGCCTATCATTGTTGATCGATTCTTTTCATCGATTTTCTCTTGCGCGAATAACTCGACTGCAAATGAATTTCCCATTCAGTGTGTTGTTTCAGGCGCAAGCGGTGCGGATTCTACTTCCTTCTTCGATGAATCGAGGGCTCTTGAGGGCAGCCTTGTAAGCTAGCTGCTTGTGAGGAGCTTTTCGTTGTGTACTGGAGAACACCACATACTTACAAAAGATTACTGAAGTCAGTCAAATTTTACTGGGTTTTTGAAATACGGATCACCCAGTTACCGTCAGAGCCGATTACCGAATTGTCCGTAAAAAAAGTAAACACGAATTGTCAAAAACAACGGTTTGTTCAGTAATTCACTCCAGATATGTTCGGTAATATTAACTGGAAACCCCAGTAAATGCGATGATTATTTTACCAGTATTTAACTGACAAGCCAGTTAAAATGTTATTACCAGTACCGCACAAGTCAGTTATATTTTCTGTGTTTTTTCGAGGGAAAAAAGATCAATATTCAACAATTATGAATTGTAGATGAATTATTTTCCTGTGAAGTCCACATATTCCATTATTAATTTATAACCTCTTATTTTTAGTTTTCGATAACCATCTATCCTGTTTCGTGGAATTTCCCCAAAGTGTTGGACTTTTATGGTTAAGTATTGGGAATGGGTCATCCATCTGATAAAAAAGAAGATAATTTGATTACGAGCCATGACTTGAACACATTCCATGATTCCGTCAATGAATTATCTTCGGATGATGATAATAGCATTATAATTATAAGTACCGTATGATGTGACTGTATTGAGATACCCCGTTAAACGATGATAAAATTCTGAATGAATTTCTAATCATAATTATCACTATTCAACAGTTCAACACAGAATTGCAATCGATTTTCGGAACAGTTAACTGCGGTGGCTGAAAAAAATTGACAGCTTAAAATTTTACAATTCAAGATCAGTAAAATTAGTGGTTGTTTTTGATGAATCTTCAGTATAAAACCAATTACTACTGCTCGTACAGTATTTATTTTTACTAATTTTTCTTGCAATACCGACAATTTTGATATAAGCGACTTTCTCAGTAAATATTTATTCTGTGTACAGTATTTTGCATAGAACGTTCCCGAAACTTAGAGTGTACTTACTGAATGTAGGTTATTCGTCTGATTTTAACTAGATTTTCAGTAAAGGTTTTTTTTTACGGTTCAAGTCCAGTTAAAAAAATACCGAACAACTTAATGCTGGATTAGTGAGCACCACCCACCACACATGGTGGTTGAATAAACACCGTTCGGTGAGACCGGATGAAAATCAATTTTGAAATCTGTGTTAGGGAAAGCATTTTTCGCAGGCAATCGCTGATAGTTTTAATTATCATAGCAACAGTTGCACATTCGTGCAATTTTCAATACTGACCTTTTGAAAAATGATAAAGTCTTAATTTTAACAGACTTGTAGACAAATTTCCTATCGACTGGCGTGTTAAGAATTGAAATCCATTATATCTTCAATACATGGTATGTTAGATTTGTAATGCTGAGCTATTAGGGTGTTCAACACAGATGAGGCTTGTGAGCTGTATGTTGTTTGGAACGATTGTGACGCGCTTGGCATAGATAGTGCACAGCGACTCATGAAGATGGATTCCGATCAGTAGCGGTGAGGCTTCCCCTAATAAAAATTACCATAAACGAACGATAACCCAAATGATTGAACTATTCCACAAATGGTTTGGATGATACCCAGAACACGTCGTTAAGCAAATTAATCATAGTATTTGTATTAGGGTCTTCCTCCTCCTTCGGTGAGTGGACGCTCATGTGAGTTGCAGCTCGCTGCTTGCAGTCAGTCTTTCGTTGTGTACAATGTTCAACGCAACGCGCCGAAATCACTGCTGCTGCTGCTGCTGCTGCTGACGACCGTCCGGACACCACCACATACGGTGATTGCCGAAAGACGTAATCCAACGTCAAAAAACACTCAAGTCGTCAATTTCATTGTCCTTTCAAAACGTTCGGACGCTGGAAAAGTTCAAAAATTCCTCGAGAAGAAAGTGAAACTTCAACTCATGGACACGACAAACATTCAGCTGCATAATCTTCGTAACTGTACATCTAGACATTCGATTGTAAAACCGCCTTACGCTATGAAAAGGCAAATCATAATAAGCACACTATTGTTTGCGATAACAAGGAATTCAAGGCTTGTGTACGTCGAAAGTGAGGCCGTGACTATGCGCGTGCATGACCTTCCTTCTCACACGTAGCATGTGATCGTCATGAACTTCATGAGGCAGTATGGAGCCCCATTGAATCATGTGTGACCATCAATGGCGAAACAACAACGCTGGTGACATACCGGAATCAGCCCAAAACATGTCGTCACTGCAGAAAAGCAGCCCATCCCAAACAAAAGTGTGTGAACACTCCGAAAACAGCTAATTACACTAAAACACTACCACAAGCAGCTCCCAGCGGGTCGAGTGATCTACTGTTGAATGGAGATAAGTTTTCACAATTATCATCTGCATCTGAAGAAGAGGAATCGAATCTGGAGCTGGAATCCCCATTAACAAAAACCAATGAAGAAACCAAAATGCAACTGAACAAAAACAATAACGAAAACAATAAAACCGGAGATGACTGCGATGATGACAATGACAATGATGATGGCGATGACGGTTATGACAGCTCGGATACCAACGATTTCGTCGAGGCTACCAATAAAAAGCAACGGATGTCAATAAGAGTATTGCGCCAGAGGCAAATGGTAATTATTAGAAATTGATTCTATGTGTCCGTGAAACATAAAAACAAAAAAATTAATACTAGTAGTTAAATTGAATTGTTATGAGCTACAGCAATGAATGACCTTTAAAATGTTAAAGTGACTATAATAAATGAAGAAAAAAAACAATAAATTCACGATTTTTTTTTATTAGAACGATAGTTTTCTCGGAGGGTTTTCCCTTCCATTTTTTATGAGTTAAGAAAGCTGATGTTATATCCTAAAACCTGGGAAAGTGTTTGTCGGTAATTTGTAAATTGTTTTCTTTTATTTTTTTATATTTAAAAAAAAAGAAAAAAATACATTTGCTCATTTTTCAGCAACTAGTTCTCAAATTATTGCGAATTTTTAAAACAGAGAACTGTGTATTTACCACATTGTTGACCTTTTCCGAATGTTGGTCGTTTGGTAAGCGTGATTACCTCTCACCCCTGCAGGGCTGGGTTCAATCCCAGTCGGCGCCGCCGGGATGTTCTGAGACATAACATCTCTGATCACGCCTTCCTTCGGAAGGGAAGTAAAGCTGTTGGTCCCCGGTTCATGAGTTGATGGGTCGAAAGGTAGGGTCCAGGTGTGGGAGCTGCCTCCCTGGCGTCGGTAGCATTGGTGATCAGCACGGAAAACAAGATCGACGGAAATCAAATCAAGGAAAAAAAAATGTTGGTCGGGATGTCTAACAACAAAATGTATCAAAACGTATTTTGAAATTATGAAACAACTTGAGAACGGTTGGACAAAGAATTTTTTATGTTGATTTATTAAAAATTATGCTTAGAAACCATATTTTCTACAGGTTATGTGATATATTTTATGAGTGGACAACTTCTTGTCAAATGTCATTTTGATCAGATTAGTTGTTAATTAGTTTTTAAATAAGCCTTTTTTAAAAGTTACGCTATAGAAAAAAAAAACATATATAAATGAAAAATGCAACATTGGGTATTAGCGAAGACAACATATCAAGAAGACTGGCAACTCTTCAATTTTCCCAAACGACCGGTATGAGACAGGCACAATCGCGTCATCTGACGCTCAAAGGTAAATGCTCCGAACGAATTGGATAGCAAAGGTTCCATCCTCAGAAGAAAGGTTTGTGTATTTGCTCATTTGCTATGCGTTGCTTCCACATTCGCTCGAACGCAGCACTACCAACAATCAATATGAAACTTTCGATTTGAAATTGACTAACTACTTGACTAGCCTATTGGTCCCAAGCAAATCGATTAACGTACCCCATTCTAGTCGAAATTCTAGTACTACACAATGTTTGTTTTACTTCGCTATGAAAGTTTGACCGATAAAATGAGGGATTAGTGGATTTTCCTATGTTTCGAGGGGTGAATCGATTAGCTTGGGACCGAGTATAGTACCAGAGCTGAGCCAAAAAGTTGAGCACGTTTCTTCGAGACCTACTAGTCTTAGAGTTACACTCCCGATCATAAGTTTAAAGACACCCCCAAAAAAACATGACAAATTTGTTATGTGCATATCTCTATCATGTTACGTCCAATTTCCGTCCTCTTTAGATCATTTGAAAGGTATTGAATGGAAATTTTTTCGTAGGCAAATTGTTCAATATAGTTTTCAAATTTTGTGTGCTAAAAGTTCACCCAAAGTTATAATATTTTTCAAAATTTAATCTGAAGAATCGTGACTGATTTTCTCAGAATTGGGTTGGCCAAATTTTGAAATAAAAGTAGTAGTAGAACAATTATGCTATACCATTCATACCATTCAAATAACCTTTGGAGATCGAAAATTGAACGTAAAATGAGAGATCATTGAACAAAACATATTTGCATGGTTTTTTGGGGGTGTCCTTAAATTTATGATCGGTAGTATACCTCTATGGCACTACTGTGTCTGTCGCTCAGATTCAGGCAAAGTTGCCAGTCTTCTTGATATGCTGTCTTCGGTATTAGCCAGAGCGTAAAATTATTGACTGCTTAGGCTGAGTGTGAAGGCACTGCTCTATTCAATTCATTGCTCTATCCAGACCGTATGTACCAAACGGTAAAGAACGAGGCAATGAAAGAGCCAACAAAACATTCAGTTACTCACGAAGGGGCGGCTCACATCGCTTGCCCTCGCGCATACAGCATGTAATTGAGGCATTTTTCCATAGAAAATGTACGCTCAGTCATTCAAAACTAGGATTGGGTACCATCATGGAAAAATAAACGTGCTGGCTGAGCTACTGACTAAGTGCTCTGCTGTCAGTGACACGTTTGCTTTCCAATCATTTGAGGCAGTGAATGATGAGGCGGATGGCTGTTCATATTCATATGAAAACGACTCATTGGCCTGACCTGACTGTTTTGCGCACTTGTAGTAGCCAACATATGAGCAAAGGATCAATTAAATCGGAAAGGGTCGAGACAAAACTGATTTTGACGTAGGACTACGTCTGTGATTTATATATGGGAGTGCACTTTGTGAAAACCGAAAATGGAACATGTAACAAAATTATGAAAGATTTTTAACGTAAATAACTCAGCTGCCCCTGGACCAATCTCAATAATTTTATTAAAAATCGATCAGAAATATTCCTTCGCATCTGATAAATTTACGACTTTAACATTTTTAAAATGTCACTTTTAAGAAATTCACGAATGTGCAACTGTTGCTATGATAGTTAAAATTATCACTGATTGCCTGCGAAAAGCGATTTCCCTAACATAGATTTCAAAGTTGAATTACATCCGGTGTTTATTCAGTGACCGCGTGGTGAGTGGTGGTGTTCTCCAGTACCCAACGAAAGGCTCCCCGCAAGCAGCTAGCGATCAAGGCTGACCTCAACCGCTGATCGAACTCAGTTCCAATTATCGTGTGTGGTGATGGCTGGTCGTCGGCATCAGCAGTAGCAGTGCTTTCGGCACGTGCATTGTTCTCCAGTACACAACGGAAAAGCTGCCTGTAAGCAGCGAGCTGCAGCCCACATGAGCATCCATAGAAGGAGGAAGAAGCCGCACCGCTATTGATCGGAATCAGTAGCTCTTCGTGAGTTTATGTGGGCCATCTATGTCAAGCGCGTCATACTAAAGAATAGAAACAGAAAGAACCCCGCTCAAATTCCTATTCCTACACAAAACACAAGCTCCTGCTGTAGTTAACAAATTAGATTTTTTATATAAGACCACGTAGTTCTACGTCGCCATTGCGTACAACCCCATAGGGCTGTCCCTTGTAGTTTTTTGTGTGTTGTGTTTCCTACAGAAGTTTTCTTACTTCACAGAAAAATAAATTTGGAAAAATGTACCCACTTAAAAAATGTTTTGGGTGTATATGATTTAATCAATCTAACGATAAGTACTTTTCAATTTGTTTCAGTGCTGCCATTTTCTGCTGCACATTCGTAATTATATTTAAATTCTAATTCAGCTCCCTCATTACCGCAGCACCGCCGGTCGGCTTTCATTGTTTTTCCTTCTTCCTCAAGTATAAAATTGCCTCCGGAGGCAGGTATGCTCCACTACCGACCGGAAGTGGGTCTCTGAATGGTGTGGAAATAAGAGTGAGGGAAGTTATTTTATTCCATATTATTTCGCGGCTTTTAGCGCACTGATGCCTCAGGGAGCAGCAGAGACTCTGACGTGACTTGCTGGCACTCGGTCAGAAAGGTTTTTTTTCTCTTACAGTTAGGTAGATGGTAAATAAATTCACACGGGAATAATTTAAAGAATAACTTGGGTCTTTTGTTTCATTTTCAACAGCGAGTTTTGCCGTTGAGTGTATCTGGCTTATGTTGGATTGCGGAAAATTAAAGTGTAGAAACACGGTGCTATTTTTTATATGGTAGGTAAATTGGTAAATTTTCCACAAGGCTAAGTATCAATTTGTGGAGAAGGCTAAGCATCGATTTCTGTAAAGTCGATGAATGAACTGTTCAATGGTTATTAGGTTTGTCGTTAAATGGTATGAACTTTGAAGTTTTGAGACTTTATGATAGAGAAACTCTTCAACAGGAGTGAGGGGTATGATTTTATCATACCGTTAACTTGTTTCTAACAAATCCTCAACCAGTGCTGTACAGTGCTTATTTTTCAACTGTGTGTCTTTAGTAAAATAATGATACTGGTTCTTTCGGAGCACTTATAACGCCTAGCTAGACTATCAGAATGAAACCATAATGAAAAAGAAGCACGCTTAGAATGAAAGGCTGGATGTGGATCTTCTCGTCGTTGCTTTACTCATCGCTTTCAATGAAAGTAACGTCGATTTTCTAGTTAAACGAAACCTCATTAGCTTTCAATCCCTTTTAGCCACACTCTATCCCCGTTCTTTCAATTTGTTTAATATGCGTTATGTCGTTACTTTTTGTTTAGAAAGATATGTGGATGCAAGATTAAACATATTACGTGTAATCTTCAAGAGTTTCACGAGTGAAATGCTTTAAATATATATTTTCATTTGGAAATGGAAATGTTTGTAATGTCGGCCTAAATGCCCCTAATTTGGCTTATACATAAATTCGGCAAAAAATATCCATTAGTACCGTCCCAATGACGCGTTCATCTAGATAAAATTGATAAATAGCAGATTTTTAGCAATTGGCCCAATATTAGATCCATAGGTCAACATTAGAGCATTTCCCCTGCGTCATGAAACCTCTGTTGATGTGTTTCATGAAAGACGAAAATACCAAAGTCGAGCGCTTTATCACTCGTCCGCTTCACCGAAGCTTGAAGGAAAGGCCAATGATGCCACGGGAGAAAGAGAGACAAGCGATTGAAAATTTGTTTTTCGACGCCTACTGAGGTTATTGGCGTTGACGGCGACTCTGTAGCTCTTTACTCCTATGAGAAAATCCATAAGCAAACGTCAGACTGTGCGTGAAACATGGCGGACTTTGTACTATCCTTTCACTCCACCGAAAATTCCCATAGGAAACTGTCTATATTTGCTGGAAGAGCAAATTTTTCGACGGTGCCGTCAACGCTAATAGAATGCTGCGAAGTTGTTCGACTTCAACAGAAAAAGAAAGGTAACAGTCTCTTCATCGCATCTATTTTGTCGATTGAAGCTGATATTGTGACGCCCTGACTGGCATACTAAAATAAATTTATGCGATATCCTCCAATCTATTAACAGATTCAATTTTGACTAGAGATTCAACGGTAAACATTCTAGAAATAAAGAACATGAGTTCATAGACTGAATTATTGAGAAATAAAATTAAAAGTAATTAAGGATGATTGTTTTGTGCAACGATATTTCACTTTTTGCTGTTATTGAAATCTACTCTTCCACTTGAAAAAAGCTATAATTGCTACTGCACAACTAAATATTGTTTCAACCGTTTTCGGATCTGCGTTCAGTAAAGCTTGAATAAATTGTCTGCGTTTCGGTGATGCCAAAATGGTTGGAGGATGCATGGGTGTTTATCACTCACTCACTCACTTGTTGTCGTAAATTCTGTTCCAGTCGGTTTATAGCTGGATCAGTGCCAAGTTGTTTTGTGGTTCCGTTTGGCGCAAAACACAAATTCTGTGAAATGGTCGAGTGGTTTACGCTTTCGCGTTCCGATGTCATGTGGAAATAAACTATGAGTTTGTTCTACACTCCCGTAAGTGTGTGTGGTACTGCTGGACTATCAGTCACTATAATAGTGTCTACAGTTTGTTGGGACCCGTATTTCATATATTCTGAGGGTGCATTGGAACTCTCTTTCCTCGGTAGTTGATTGAGCAAGCTGTAACTGTTTACTCAGGGTTGAATTTGGCTCCCGTTTAGGAAAGTTCAGGTTAGTTTATGACATATTTCTGAAGCAACTGTTACCTCTTGATCAGTCAATCGTAAAAAAGAAACTTTACAATTCACCCTTCTCAACACCAACTTGCCGCTCACTCGAGAATCCTCAGTGTTGAGGTACTACTATTTGAGCTTTGGCTGTGCATTGTTATGTGTGGATTGTCATCAAATTGTACCGGTTCTCGTGGACCGTGACTCACGAGGGCAGAGGTGGGCGGTGTTCTCGCTATGTTTTTACGACTGACGTACCGACTGCTACCGGCATCGCTGCTGCTGTTCGGAATAGTGGTCGTGGTAGCCGCAAAAGTACAACGCTTTCCACTGCCACCTCCTGTTGCTCTGCTGTGACTATTATTATTGTTGTTGTTTGTATTACTACCGTTACTGTTATTGTTTTGATTGTTGCAACCGCCGCCACCGATGCCACTTGTACCACAACAATCCTGATGGAGTCCTTCATCCCGAGCTCCTCCTCCGCCTCGGTTGATGGTTCGCGTGGATCGATGACGGTAGAAGTGGCTGTTGCAGTAATGATGGTGATGGTAATGATGATGATGACTGAGATGGCTGTGCTGACCGAATGATTGACGATTGTTACGACGATGGTGAGTACTATCGAATAAACTACTATTCTGTAAGAGAGAAGTGGAAATAATCCAATTGTTAGAAAGTTTGCACTTCGTTACGGAGCTCTAGGGGATAACTTACAGATGATGAAGCCGCAACAATGGCAGCCATGTGGCACTGGAACGAAAGATGAGAAGGAATAAATCGTTGGAATTAGGGCGTTACATACATTTTAGTGATTTTCATGAATCTATCTTGGTTTACTTTTGACACTTAATTGAATTTTATTGAATAGAATACGTTAATGACCCGATTTTGACAGCCCCCTTTTTTAAAATCTTTTCTAATGCTCTTGGAAAGCCCATATTTTTTTCAATGATCTTATTGCACCTTAAACAATCCATCTTGAAAAAGAATGAGAAAGGTTTGGAATTACGGTTATGTGCAATTATTTAAAGATCAAAGTCTGATGCGTGGAGGGGCTGACAAAATCGTGTATTTACAATTTCACATCATTACATTACTTCCCGAGTAGCACATTTCCGTCACAATAAGTTGCAGCAACTTGTTTATGACTGATATAAGTTGTATAGAAGTTGCCACATTCGATTTTTGACAAGCGTGCTACTAGGGTTAAAAATGTTATATGAATTGTTTTGGCTGAAACAAAGGAGGTTTAACATGATTGCTTCATACAATATTATAATGCCTGTTCAGTAGCGTCGCTTAACCTCACTTTATATCTGTGCAACAACTGAAAAATGTACATAATCTTCTATAGTTTATAATCTTCTATAGTTTATTAGATATTTATCCATTTTAAGCAGTATTTTGGTAATTGTTTATGTTTTAAGAAATTTGGGAGGAAAATGCTTTGCTCATGTCAATATGAGACGTATTAGCTAGAAAAAGTTATGAGGAAAATAGAATTTGATAGTTCCGTTAGAGTGTGGCCCAAGTAACGTTTTAAGTTTTATAGTGGTTTTAAAGCATGCGATAAGTCAAAATTATGGTTTACAGAACCCTCATAAAATCAAAATTGTTATTTGGGCGGCAGTGTGAAAAATTGTACAGAAGTTGAAATTGAGCGAGGGCCATTTGAATGACAGTATGCCATTCAAGTGGGCACTTATTTAGCCAAACGCTGGGGATGGAAGAGAGGTTAACACCTTCACTGGCAATATAAGTGCGCACTTGACTTGCTCAAGTACTGTCTGCGGTTTAACACTACCTACAGCATACCGTTCACGAAAGCAAGTTGGTCCGGTCATTCTTATATACCTGAAAATCTTGTTCCGTTCGAGTGCGGCAGTGTGAAAAATTGTATTGAAGTTGAAATTGAGTTAGGGTTATTTGAATGACATTACGAATCAAGCACGCACTACTTTTGCCAGTGAAGGTGGGGCAACCTCTTCGTTAACTCCTCATATCTCACCAACTAGGAGTTTGGCAAAAGAAATACCCGCGTTATTCGTACTCTCATTCAAATGGCCCTCGCTTAATTTCAACTTCTATACAATTTTTCACACTGCCTTACTCTAGCGGTTGTGGGACAAATGGTCGAAAGACAAAACGTCGAATGACAAAAGGTCGAATGGACAAAAAGTCGAATGGACCAAGTGTTTAATGGATAAACGGTTGAATGGACAAAAGGTCAAATAATTAGAAGGTATACAAAAGGTCTAATGCACAAATAGTCAAATGGTCCAAAAAGGAAAAAAAAAGGTCGAATGGGACAAAAAGGGAAAACAATTTAATAATTCACACAGACTAAGAAGGACTCCATGCGAACGGAACCGAGTGGATATCGTCCCTTATCCCTGACCAGCTGCTGCAGCAAGGTCATCGACCGGATGGTCAATCGAAGACTAACGCAATTCATCCGGGACAACGACCTCCTCGACCACCGCCAACATGCTTTTCGCCAAGGATGTGGCACAAGTACTTATTTCGCCACTCTCGGACAAGTTCTGGATTACGCCCTCGAAAATGGCCTCCACGTGGACTTGGCCACGCTGGACCTTTCGAAGGCGTACAACCGCACTTGGACTCCGGGGGTTTTAACAACACTGGCCAGCTGGGCATCGGCGGTAACACCTTTGCCTTCATTCGCAACTTCCTCACGAACAGAACTTTCCAGGTGTGCATCGGAAATACAAAATCAAACTCTTTTCCGCAGGAAACTGGCGTTCCCCAAGGCTCCATGCTGGTGGTAACCCTCTTCCTCATCGCCATGAACGGAGACTTCGAATGCTTACCAAAAGGTGTCTTCATTTTTGTGTTTGCGGATGACATCGTCATTCTCACAACAGGGCATAGACCCACCCTGATCTGCAGGAAACTCCAAAGCGCTATCGAAGCAGTGCATGCTTGGGCATCATCCGTCGGATTCGAACTATCGCCATCCAACAGTCAATTCTCCCACCTATGCCTAGGAAAACACCGCGCGAAGAAGAATCCCCCCCAAAATCGACGGAGAAGTAATACCTTTCGAGGCCACGATCCGCATTCTCGGAGTATATCTAGACCGTCATCTGAGTTTTCAGTTTCACTGCGACCGGATAAAAAAGCAATGCGAAAGTCGATTGAACCTGTTACGAATTATCGCCAACAAGCACACCAGTGTAGAAATTTCGATAATGTAACCGATAAACTCGCACCAACTTTCAACCGATGCATCCGTCGTGTGTCCGGTCTTCTTCCTTGCACTCCCGCAGCATCCACGTGTGTCGAGGCTGGAATCCTCCCCTTTCGATACATATTCGCAAAAGCCGTATGTTCCAAAGCCACTAGTTTCCTGGAGAAGACGACCGGTGATGACGAGGGAGTGTTCCTCCTCAAAGAGGCAAACAAGCTCCTTCAAGTTTTCACCCACCAGAACCTCCCCCCAGTGTCCAGGGTCCACTGGGTAGGAGACGAAGCGTGGGACTACTCTCCACCTAAGATCATATGGGCATTAAATAAACCAACCAAAGAAAATCTGAACCTCCACACTGTGGTGCCGCGCTTCAACGAACTCATTAGAACAACGCTGAATGGATACGAGCTCATTTATACGGATGGTTCAAAAACAGCGAGCGAAGTCGGCTATGGCGTATTCGGCCCCAACCTAGATACCAGCAGAGGCCTTCGTAAGCCTACATCGATCTTCTCGGCTGAGGCAGCTGCCATCTTCTCAGCCGTTACGGAGTCCAGTTTTTCCTGGAAGGCCATCATTACCGATTCGGCCAGTGTGCTGAAGGCCCTTGAGAGTCCGAAGAACCGACACCCGTTGGTGCAAGCAATCAGAATGGCTTCGAACAGTAACACCGTATATGTCTGGGTTCCCAGCCACTGCAATATCAGTGGAAACGAGGCTGCGGACAAGCTGGCAGCGATCGGCAGATCTAAAACCCCAGTGGAACCGGAAGTCCCTGCAGCGGATTTAAAAATCTGAATCAAAACGATCATCGCTTCGGCATGGGACAATAAATGGACTAATACCCAAGACCCTTTCTTACGCAAAATAAAAGGAGATACGAAATGCTGGTTCGACACCAAAAACTGGAAGGACCAAAGAGTACTGTCCAGATTACGCTGCGGCTACACCAGATTCTCACACGATCTCGGATCCCGTGATGGATTCCACAGACAATGTATGGGGTACTCAACCAAAATGTCAGTTGAGCATTTCATAATAAATTGCCCTGCACATCAAATCCTCCGAGACCAGTACGGTATCGGTCTCAGCATCAGAGACGGATTATCCAATGACCCAGACAGGAAAAGATCACTTCTCGACTTCCTTAAAGACACAGGCTATTATCAATATACGTAGAACCCCGCAACGAACAATGACACCACAACGGACGAACGACGGCACTTAGACAACACCAGCTCTCTAAATGACATGTCAAACGGAAGAACAACGATGACAACCCCGCAGGCTACGGACATTGACTCTCTCTCTCTCGGAAATTAACCACAACTTCGTTCACCTTCCTTACTGTTAAAACAATCGACACTGAACTCTGAGATACTTAAACTCTGTAATTTATTTATTTTCTTTCTCCGGGACCCCCTCTTACAAACAAGCACAAATTCGAATAATAATGTTTTTTATGGTTTTTATCATTATTTTTACTTCTTTACATCTCTGCTCGTTATTTCTTAAAACCTCTGGTTTAATCCTTCAGAACAGTATTGGAATGACTTTATTAGGTGTTTCTACAATCTGATGTTGATCTAAACGGTTTACAATTTTATTGCAGATTGCGTAGATTTTTTTCTATCAGCATCTATAGTTACTCGGAGATGAACCAGCCTGCGGCTGAAAATCTCCTAAATAGAGAAAAATAATCTATAGTTACATTAACACTGTAAGCTATAGTTGCATTATACATATTATTCCTTCTTTTCATTAACCAAAAAAAAAAAACATTCGATTAGTCATTTAATATTCAACGTAACGGTGTCTTAAGTATGTCAAGTATTCTTTCCACTATTTTCCATACGGCTAAGTGGTCTTCACAACAAAATTTACCACCATTCGACCTTTTGTCCCTCTTGCTCATCATGCGACCTTTTTCCATTCGACCTTTATTCCCCTTTCTCATCATTCAACGTTTTATCCATCCGACCTTTTGTCGATTCGACATGTTTTTACATTTGACCATTTATCCATTCGACCTTTTTTGCCTTCGACATTTTATGCTTTTGACCTTTTGTCATTCAACGGTGTGTCATTGGACCTTTTGTCCTTTCGACATTTCGTCATACAATCTCTCTAACTTATCCATTTAAATTGTTTTACAAAAGGTGGGCTTCACAACAAAATTGATGAAAAAACGTCGAATGATAGAAAGTCGAAAAAATAAAAGTTCGAAGGTACAACACGATCTTTTGTCCTCCTTCTCATCATTCAACCTTTTGTCCATTAGACCATTTGTACCTTGGACCTTTTGTACTTTCGACCATTTGTCATTCGAACTTTCGTCATTCAACGTTTTGTACCTTCGACCTTTTGTGTTTTCGACCTTTTGTCATACAATCTCGCTAAATAATAAATTTCGAATGTATGAAAAAACGTTGAAAAACAAAAGGTGGGTTTCACAACAAAATTTATGACAAAAGGTTGAATGGAAAACAGGTTGTATGAATAACAGGTTGAATGGAAAACAGATCGAATGGACAAAAAGTCGAATGGAAAAAAGGTCGAATGGAAAAAAGGTCGATTGGAAAAAAGGTCGAATGGAAAAAAGGTCGAATGGACAAAATGTCTAATTATTAAAAAAGAGACAACATGTTGATGAGAAGAGGGGCATATGATCGAATGGACAAAAGATCGAATGATGAGAAGGGGAGAAGACGTTGAATGAAAAAAAAAAACGCCGAATGATTCAAAGAGGGACTAATGGTCCAATTATGGTACATTTTGTTGTGAAGATTGGCTAGATGGCAAATAGTGTAACGAATACTTGCCAGACTTACGACATCTAAGAGATGAACTAGCCTACGGCTAAAAATCTCAATAATAAAGCATTAAAAAAACGGCAAGTTTGACAGTTGTAACAAATTACATCAAGATGCCTAACTAAAGTCGATTTGGCTCCAACTAGTTTTCAATCCGACAAGTAGGCTTACTCAGATCGGGCATTTCCGCTTCCGCTGTCTTTGCGCTTGAGCCTTTACGTTGAATATTAAATGACTAATCATCAAAATCGATCATGTTGTTGATTATATCAAAGAACCAGTAGTGATGAGAATGAGGAAAAATATTGATAATGCAATCAAAGCTTTTTGTGTCAGTGCAACTGTTGATTTGAAGAGCATTAAAAAAAACTATACAATCTGCATTAAGGTTGTAAGCCGATTGATCCAACATTTGCTTGTAAAAAAATATTAAAGTCCTGTTGCTGTTACGAATACTGTTCCGATGGATACAACTGAAAGTCTTAAGAGAGAACTAGCAGAGATGAAAAGAAGAGAAAATGATAATAATCGAATCTTAATACCCAGTGTCATCAACCATCAAAATATCATTATTAGAAAGAACTGTGCTTGTTTGTATGAAATATAATTTTCTTCTATTTTCTTAAAATCTCTGTGTGTGTTATTATATTGTTTTCTCTCTATGCGGCATTCGAACTTTTGTAGAATCAACCTTTTGTCTCATTTTGGACCATGTAACCATTTGTTTATTAGTCCATTCGACCTTTTGTCTTCCTTCTAATTATTCAACCTGTGACCCTCTTTAAACCATTTGACTTTTTGTCCCTTTTGGACCCATTAGATAATTTCTCCATTCGTTCTTTTGAACATTCGACCTTTCGTCCATTCGACCATTTTTTGATTAGAGCTTTTGCCCCTTTTTGAACCATGCGACCATTTGTCCCCCTTCGCATTATTCAACCTTTTGTCCATTCGACCTTTTCACCCCTTTCTCATCATTCGACCTTTTGTCCATTAGACCGTTTGTTCCTTCGAACTTTTGTACCTTCAAAACTTTGTCGTTTCGACCTTTTGTCATTCGACGTTTAGTCTTTGGGCCATTTGTCCCGACCATTTGACCGAGTTCAGAGAGACTTTAATGGAGGTAAGCTCCAACCGGTATTATCCTTGGATTAAATCCTAATCAAGAATGTCCGTCTGCTTTGATGTCAACATCAAAGTTGATCAACACGACTCTAAGCAAACATTTTGTAGATCATTCAAACAGGGCCGGTATTAAAAGCTTAACTGAGTTTATTTTTAAATAATCGTTACGATGAAGATTGCAGGGCTCTATCGTTATAACTTGTACATCAGGCCATTTTCTTACATTGCACAGTGTTGCTTTTTGCCGTTTTCGTGCGTTTTTTTTTAATAATTTCTCAAACATTGATTTTAGGGGTATAGCTTGTTTAAAGATGTTTTTGCACATGTTAATCCGCTTCTTTTTATGTAGACGGTTTGGTGATTAATCTACCTAAAAGTGAGATCAAAAAATATTTTTTTTATCTGATTCAGATCGAGACTTAACGTCTTCCATAAAGTTGTAGTAAATATTATTTTAAGCAACTTTGCTCAAGACTCAAAATTTCTAGCTCTTATAAATGGCGAGATATGTATCATTTTTCGAGAAAGGCCCCTTTAAATCATGTTTTTTAGTATAACTGATTTTCTAGGCATCCTACAATTTTCTTCTACAACTATATTTTGCTGAACATTGCAACTAATTATCTCTTGAAACAAAAAAGTTATGCTTAAATAATCGATATTTTTAGGGGCATTTGCTCCTCAAATAAATATTTCCCGCGCAAATTGGCGCAAAATTCTAGGAAGGATTCTGAATCTCTACTTATTTTACTGTCGAAAAATTATAAAAACATATGGCAGCACGTGATATTTTAGGTGTTTTTTAATAACTAAAAAAACTCCTGCAAATGTCTAATTTTTGAACACATATTTTAATTTTAATGATAGCATGTTACAATGTTCAGCAAAAATATGTATTTTTGTACGGCAAATAATTTTGTAGAATATGTTAAAAATATCGAAAATCTAGAAAACATCTCAGTTCACCTAAATAGTTATTTGAGAAGCAAATACCCCTATAAATATCGATTATTTAAGAATAAATCTTTTGGTTCAAGAGATAATTAGCTACAATGTTCAGCAAAAGCATGTGTTTAAACATGCAAAATATAGTTGTAGAAGAAACTAAAATTGTAGGATGCCTAGAAAATCAGTTATACTAAAAAAACATGATTTAAAGGGGCCTTTCACGAAAAATGATACATATCTCGCAATTTATAAGAGCTAGAAATTTTAGGTTTTGAGCAAAGTTGCTTAAAATAACATTTGCTACAACTTTATTCAAAACGTTAAGTCTCTATCTGAATCAGATAAAAAAATATTAAAAAATCACCAAACCGTCTACATTAAAAGAAGCGGATTAACATATGCAAAAACATCTTTAAACAAACTATACCTCTAAAATCAATTTTTGAGAAGCTATTAAAAAAGCGCACGAAAACGGCAAAAAGCAACACTGTGCATTGGACCGCAGCTCGGTATATCTCATCCTCCATTTATGCGGTCTCCTCTAACGTTCTGCAGTGATGAATCGCTCAAATCTTACCTCCTCCGTCAGAAAACAAGCAGACCCGATCTTGATACCCGATCCAGGTTGGAACTGAATAATAAACAACTTTGCTATAAGATATTGCTCCTAAATCCCCTCGCCTCTTAATTCTTTGTATGTAAAAAAATGGATCGATTTGACAGCTCGAAGTCGGTTCGCATCACCCAGCATTGGATAACAAAGATTCTACAGTCAAATTTCGCTTGTTGGGCTATGTATAGGTGGTCAAACGTAATTTCTGACAGTGCTATTTCTTTTTCGAGGGGCTAGTTGCTAAATGTCGTGATGATAATAAACAATCAGTGTATCCCTCAACCAATTTACAGCTTGACAGCTCAGCCCAACTAACGAAAGTCTTTCACTAAGTGGGCTACAAGTTTTGCCCAACAAGCGAAAGTTGACTGTATTATATTTGATTTTAATGTTCCGCTAAATGCGTTTACTAGAATATTTTCTTATCTTGTTTTTGAATAAGGCTAATTTCCTAATGCCGGCCTAAGTGTCCCTGGTATTGGGCCTATACATACATTTCGAAGGAAAGCAGTTTTTGACAATTTTTCACTAGCAACCAAAAATACCAATTTGCATTGTCCTGGTGACGCATTGTTCTAAGAAAAATTGAAGAACAGGAGATTTTTATCGATGAGTTTAAGATTTTAGAGCTATTTCCCCTATTTAGATATTGATTAAGATCAATTATGATTATAATAAATGTACAAGGGAAGAGTAATTGGAGCTCGGCTGCCAAGGCTTGCGGTGCCTTCGCTTCTTAAGGAGAATGTTGATAGATTCCACAAATGGCCACTATTTTGGTTTTTTTTTGCATTGCCTTCCAGCAACTTCCTTTATCAGATGCTGGTGTCGGTTTGTCTTTATCCGCATTGTTTTTTTTTTTTCATTTGTCACAAATGCACTTTCCACATGTTGCTCTTATTTTTCCTTTTTGGGTATTTTCATCACTGCGACCATTATTCTGATCTATTGTGATATATTCCCCATTTTTTCTTTAGCTATATCAAGATGCCGTATCACTATTATTAGGAGTGATCGCCATCGTTTGACTAATAGCATTACTCCAGCACAGCTTGAAGTGTAAAAGTGCGCTGTCGTACTGGCAGTTGTTGTCAAATGGGTTCTATTAGCCCTTTGTCGAAGAGCTTACGCCTTTTATTGAAAACTGCCGGACAGTGGCATACATCATTTTGAAGTCTTCCAATCAGCTTCAAGTGATAACGGCTCGGACAATGACCTGTTTCAAGACCTGTATCTATGCTTAGATCTTTCTTAGAACGTTTCAGGATTGAAGATTCCCACGCTTTTAGCTTCATTCTAAGAGATGCAGCCGATAAACCACAAAAGGGCTCTGGCCCGATGAACTTATGAGAAGATCCGAGTCTTACTAGTGCATCAGCTCTTTCATTTCCGCCAATCCCACAATGACCAGGAATCCAATATAAATAAGGCTTGATTATGACAAGACAATTTTTGAAGTGATTGAACACACTTCCAGACAAGTTTTGATGTACATGCCACCGACTTGAATGCATTAAGAGCAGTTTAACTCACGCACATTATGCATATATTTGAACTCTTATAGTTTCTATGCAAAAATTCTAAAATTGCTTGGATTTCAGCTTGGAACACAGTTGAACATCTACCCATAGGAACCGATATGTCTGTACCTGGGCCAATACTCCTGCACCCATTTGATTGTACAATCTTAAACCATCTGTCCGAAGACCGAAGAACCGGACCACTAAATTGCCAGGTTCAAATACTTGAAAAAGTCGATTGAAATTGTATCTTTTCTCCATCCAGTTTTCGTTGTTCCTTACAAGAGAGTTGATACTAACAGTTTTTAGAATCCTAAGATATCGTCTAAGGTTTCCTTCAAAAAGTTTCACTGACCTTGTAATCATAAGAGCACACTTTTCGGCTTCAGATTGTACAAATTGATGCAACGGTAGCATATAAAGCAAAGCATCCAATGCCTTCGATTGTGTTCTGCTCATTGCACCTGTTATTGAGAAAGTTGCTAACCTTTGGAGTTTTTGTAACTTTCTTTAAGCAACACTCTCTTTTGTTTTTGACAACTAGACCAATGCCCCATAAGTGATCCTGGTCTTCACAATTGCCGAGTAAATCCAATTGATCATTTTCGGTTTCAGTCGCCACTGTTCATTTGCATATCCATAGAGCATTTAGTAGCTTGGTTTATTGGCTGCTCTAGATGCATTATGCCAAAATAACCAAATTAGCGGTCATTTAAAGACCAACATGTGGAGAGGACCTTTGAACCAAATGTTTCTGCAAAGGGCCTTTTCGATTGTTTTGATCATATTTGTGCAGTCTTTTTCCAGTTTTTAATTCAATTCAATTCACTGATATGAAGCGTTTTGTTAATATTAATTGGCCAACGGCGCCGGTGGTGTAGTGGTAAGCGTGATTACCTCTCACCCCTACAGGCCTGGGTTCAATCCCAGTCGGCGCCGCCGGGATGTTCTGAGGCATAACATCTCTGATCACCCCTTCCTTCGGATGGGAAGTAAAGCCGTTGGTCCCCGGTTCATGAGTTGATGGGTCGATAGGTAGAGTCCAGGTGTGGGAGCTGCCTTCCTGGCACGTCGGTAGCATTGGTGCTCAGCACGGAAAACAAGATCGACGGGAAAAACAAACCAAAGGAAAAAAACAAAATTTTAATTGGCCAGGACTTGACCGACTTTAATAGGTCGGGCCTCCGGATAGCTAGGAGCAGTAACCTTTTTTGGCATGTATGTTTGTTTTTGTGATTTTCCACACAACATTTTATCATATAAGTTCCGAGTTTACGGTTTCTGTGGGACTCGAACTTTAGACGTCCACCGCCTGACTAGTATTCAGCGACTGGATGAACTGAAACTGTCTTTGTGGAAAGATTCAGGGATAACTGTAGGCTATCCAATCACCAAATTATTTGGGATCTGGTTCTAACAAACTAGATAGGTAAGTTAGATAAGTAAGAAATGATTAATAAGATAAATGCCCCCGAAATTAAGCCAAATGTACATTTGATTTTTTTTGGTTTTTTACTTTTTTTGTACAGGCTCAATCGAATAAACTTTACAGAGCCAAATTATCATTTCCGTTATACATTATTAATATCTTACATCTAAAGTAAAAGGAATTCAATCGAATACTTGTTCATTTGATGCTAATGCAAAAAAGGTAGAGACATCGAAAGCACTTAATTAATAACTGTGTAAGTGCATCTACACAGCAAAAAATATTTTTGATATCACATCAAAGTGGATGCACTTCAATCGTATCAAAAATATGGTGTTACTTGTCAAAAGGGACAAAATTATCATTAATACAGTATATGAACTGACATTACGCTGCTTTTACTGCATTTGTTTATTCTAGTGGCCATAACAATTATATGAGATTTTCGACATGATTGAAGTGCATCCTCTTGGATGCAATATTAAAATTTATTTTTTGCTGTGTTGAACACTAAGTTGAGAGCACACAATAAGCTAATATGCGATAGGCAATAAGCTTGAAATGCAAAGAAGAAGAAGAAAACGAACGTTGAATTTCCTTTCAATATCAGTCTGCCTGTTTGTCTAATCACTTATCGTTCGCATCCATTCTCCGATACAGAAGATTGCGGCACCAGAGCCGAAAAGTATCGAAAGTGGATTCATAATCGAAATAATGTGGTGCCACCCGTTTTTATTATCCTCTGCCTGCAGTTCAGCTAGAGTTTTTATAGGATAATACCTAGTGTCGTGTAACCATGTAGAAATCCATGCGAGGCAGTAATGGGAATCTCATTCTGGAGAAGAACATTGCACTCCGGTAGGGCTACGGTGCGGCGGCGATTGGGTGGCAGAAAGAAGCAGTGGCAGGGGCAACGTAATTGAATAAGTTTCACTCAACCGAACCAGAACCATTTGCCACGTCATTCGGAAAATTGTGCCGGCTCTCACTCGGGGTGGCCGTGGTGGTTGCTCTGTTCGCCATCAGTATCAGTATCGTGTGATACTTTCGTTGGAACCAGTGAATGCGGTTGGACCAACACTGCCGTGTGACAGCAATGTAACGTATGTGCCAAAATCAAAATTGTGCAGGAGAAGCTTTTTTCTATTCACGCATTGAAAATATGTATATTTGCTCCGTAGTTTGTTTTCAATCGATGATTATAACCCCAATTGACATCATCACGCAGGAACTGAAATTTTTGAAATTTTGATCTACGAACGTCAAAAACGAGATTTCGAAACGACATTTTGTGACAAAGTGACGTTCGTAGAACAAACTTCGCTATGATGAATATGCTGTTTGAATGCGAATATGAAAATGCAAATAATTGAAAATTAACCATAATGGCTTTTACGTCACTTTGCTGTAACACGGCAGTACGTATGTCGTGAACCGTGTTGAGGTACAAATTGCTCTGGGATGATTTTGGACCTTTCTTTGGTTTGGTGTGTGTGTGTGTGTGTGTGTGCAAATGGACATGATTTCTAGGTGGTACCACAAAACTAGATACCATATTGCACATTGACATTGTATGGTGGTGACCGCATCTGGCGTTAAAAGTCATTTTGGCGACAACTTTTCAAGTATTTAAATAGAAATATTGTGGGGATGATGAGATAATTAAAATTTTCTGTTTTTTTACTGGAGGTGTCATATAAAAGGATAAGTATAGAGAGAAGTGGAATCAATGTAAGAATATGTTGGCAAGGCTAATGTTTAGAAATTTGTGTAATTCAAAGGAATAACGCCAATTAGGCAACTGTTTCAAGCAATCAAAGGAAACGTAAAATACAGAGAAAATGGGTTTCGTAACATAAAATAGATGAAATGCTCCATCAATCCTGGAAAACTGCTTCTTTACTGCGTAGCTACTCAGGTTCGTCTTTAGGATATGCTTTTTTTCTTTGTGTTTTGTTCCGTCGATTTTGTTTTCCGTACTGAGTACCAATACTACCGACGCCAGGGAGGCAGCTCCCACACCTGGACTCTACCTATCGACTCAGGCCCTCTTGGTAGCTTATTCTAGACGTTTGCCCGTCGCTCCGCTCCTCTGACTAGTAAATCGAGCAGGACAGTAAATCTGAGTAGCAGTAAGGAACATTATTCCATTTCAACGTTTTAATACTGCGTTCCCTTATCGGTACAATGAATCGATTACCTGATCGATAGAAGCATTATAACCTATAACACACTTTTTTATTCTGCTTGGGATTAGGAACACTATAAATTAACAATCATTGTAAAAATTTCTAAATCAACAATCAACTAAATCAACATTATGAACTATAACGATTAGATTAAATTTTGGGCTCTTCAGCCAACCCGCACGGCTTCTATTGGGCTCCGGAAGGTGTAAATTTGCAGGACGTAACGTGAAAATCCACCTCAAACCACACCAGCTCTATAATCACTACCAAAGCATTTCCCCCCAGGCTAATCTAAATCACATCATCAGTAAACATGACCCTTTAAACTCGCTCTCTCCAACGAAGCAAATGGAAAAATATCCGAAAACCCCTAACTCTTTAATCGAATCCATTCTGTCTATAATATAGCCACTGTACCCGCAAACGATGCCCACAACAAAGTGAGAATGTGTTGAGGAAATCCACTGAACCTTTCCATATTGCGATTCTTTTCTCCTTCACTCTTTGAGCTACTCTGTAGGGGCAACATTATTGACAGAGGCACAGTACAAAAGCTTTTGATTTCTGTCCTTTTTCCCAATGGTTTGGTGCTAGTTGTTCGCTCCCGCTTATCTAATTTGCCATTTGAGGATGTTGTTTATTGAGCCCCTTCAGAGATCTTCGAATAAAAAGAGCGGATAGATGTGATTCCATCTTTTGGCTTGTTTCCCCCGAAGCGGTTCGCTTGAAGCTGTTCAATTAGGAAGGCAGTTTCCCGGACCCATGGCTCGGTGTGTTGGGTGTCAGTAGTTGGTGGAAATGCCGTTCGGGGAAAATCGAATCGACTTTTATCTTCATTTCATCCAGCCGTCTGTCGTCGGCTTTGGCGTCATCAGCTCGATCGTTTTCGTTTGGATGGGTAGGTATTACCAGTCAGGGTAGTGAAAAGAAAGGCTAGAGCGCCATACACACAGTCGTTGGCTATTGCATGAACCGCTCAATTGACGATATAGAAAGAAGCTAAGCAAAATGTACGTCTTTTCTGTGCGGTAAAGTTCCTTGTCGTCCTTGTCGTAGAACGGAGAACGTCAGAAATAAACAGATTTGGCTTTGGAATTGGGTAGTAGAATCGGGCTTGAAAAGGAGTCTCACTTAGTTCCGTCCCTAGAGGCGTGCCTGCACAGGGAATCCGGGCTCGATTTCCAGTTCGGTCGACTCAATTTTTGGAATGCAAAAGTGGTACAGGCTTAGAAAGATATCAGGCCAAAGAACGTTGGAGGGAAGGCATAAGGTTCCAGTCGGGAAGTAATAGCCAATACGTAGATTTTAGCGTTAGGTAGTTGAATCGTTTTGGGCACTGTAGGCGATTACATTTTTCCCTACTGATAGAAGATATGTACGCGTGAGGAATACATAGAATTTTTTCCACAGTGTAAGAAACGGGGAGAATTGCTAGAACTGAAACTTCAAGTTCTAAAGAGGCTGCTGAAGGAAAAATGAGAAAATTCAATTTATATTATGAGGATCATCGTGTCAGTCTGTATGTGTATTTATGTATGATTCTCCCTGGCATTCAGCGCCAGCGACACATGTCGTAAAGCGACAGTTGAACAAAAGGAAGAAGTTGTGTTTGGCAGTTACACCCTTCATGTAGGGTGAATTCAACTTTTCTGCAGACCAAAGAAATAGAGTAATAAGCCTTTTCAAGCCTATGAACAAGTTTATGTCAAGACGAAGGTAGAATAAAAAGAACATATATTCATAGCACATAGTACAGGATTTATTCGCAGAGAAAAGTAATCTTAGTTATGGGTTTCCATGTCACTGAATGGTCCTCGTTTTATGTGTTAGCAGTTTGAAGCATTGCTTGAATTTGTTGATCCGTAATCTATGTTTGAGTTACGGTCTTGATTCCGCTTTCATGATAGTGTGTAATTTTCAAAAAATTTAGATGTGCTGTGCCATTTATCTCTTCAAATTTAATCTATTTTAATCTCTAGCAAGCCAGGAGCTGGAAACTAAACTTTTTTGTTAGATTAATAGGCCACAAATAACACATTCCTCTTTTCTGGTATTGAGACAATATCATTGAAGACGCTGATGGTTTGAACTACCTGGTTTTCACTATGCGCATCGTAAACATATATACTATCGTAAAAATACCAGGATCCATTGCAGTGCAATGGAAGTTTATGCATTAACGAGGGTTTATACGTTTACGATGCGCTTTGTGAATACCCCTAATATTTATACATCCTTATTCTTATATTATGGGCGTATCGGATACGTCATATCAAAATTTGTATGGCATATCCAATACGGCCGTGAACAAGAATAGGTGTGATAATTCACGGAAATTCCAGGCTTCCAGTTGTACACAACATAACCGATGTAGTGTCCTGATATTTTAACTAGGAACTCAAATGATTCCAAATTGGATTCAAATTAGGTCCTTAAATTTAGAATCATCCCGAGAAGAAGGAAATATCAAGATTATAACACCATAAGTTATTTTGATCTACATATTTTTGTATCAACGGTTGTTATAATTTAGATTCCGGGTGTAGTTAAAACAACACACCATCTACTACCTGGTAACCAAAGTATTACAAATATTGTTAGGTAAATATTGTGTTTCTAACAAAGCTTTCCAAGTAACAATTCAAGCTGAACAGTAAAAACAAAAGCTGATTATTGGTTGATTTAAGGTGTACAAAGAAATATAGTTGATTAGTAGTACATGAAGCTAATTGTATCCCCATAATTCAACCTAAATAAGTTAGTGAACAAGTCTTATTCAAACCTAACAATACTCCACAAATCAACAATGCACCACAAATATTTTAATAGCTTAATTGGTTAAATGTAGTAAGTGTTACTGGTTGCAGTTACGGCATTTTAAATCTTCTAAATTCACTGCCTACCTTCCTAATCCCAAGCAGCGTCAGCAGTAGAGACAAGGTAGAGGAGCTTTTTAGAAATAGCTCCAGGTAGAAGTGGGCTGCGACGACGTAGGAAGTACATTTGTATTTCTGTGTTTTGACCGAGGTTTTGACTGCTATATCGGACAGAATTTTCAGACACCATTCCAAAAATATAACTCAAAATAAATCGCGCACTTGTGTCCACATTGTGTTAACCATGATGGGTATATAAATGGTGATACAGCTTTGTCACTATATAGGCGAGGAGGTCGCGGGGGGGAAAAGTGCGATTTTAGAGCAAATTGTAAACAAACTCGGTCGCTGTCCCATACAAAAATCCAACAAGGCTGAATCATGAATTTGACACATTAGAACACTTATGTGTAGTCACCTTGGTGTTAACTACACTTGAAAATGAGAGGAATGTTTTAATGGCACCAACTGTTGTTTAATTTTCTGCATTGCTGATAATAATCTTCCGGTTGCTGTAATTCAACTTAAATTTGACGTGTTTCAAGTTTATGATCATACCTTTTACCACACATATGCTTAAGTGATCCAGTAGGTTTGATTGATCCCTGTGAATCAACGACTGCCGGTTCGAATCCAGAAATGCAAAGGTAATTTTTAGACTTATAATAACAATATAAATATGTAAACCCAATTAATCAGCACCTTGTTGCAGTCCCATAAAAATATATAAGATATGAAGCGGTCTTCCATTATTCTTTTGCTAAATAAAACTAGAATGATGAACAAGGGTTGAAAAAGACTGTTATTTAATGCCTTAAAATGCTTATCATTTATATAAGCTTTCGGCTGATTAAAATCACCAGATTTAGATCTTTAAAAGATGAACAAAGGTTAGTGTGGTCTATGTACAACAATTATTCAAACTAAGGCTGAACTAAAATCGATTAAACAACACTTGTTAAGTATATAATTGTTACCTTGGTTAAATCTAGTTCGTTTTTTGGAAGGCTCAATTGCGTTAGCTTTACGGAGCCAATAATTCATTGTTAATTGTTTGTAATAAAATTAACTTAATTCTATGTCTAGTAGGAGTTGGGCCGAATACTCGCGGCTTACTTGAGGTTTTTTTCCTCTGTTCGGGACCTAGAACCACTGCGACCAGTAATTCGATTTATTATAGTATATCCCGTATACTTAGTTTAGTGCATGTCGTATTACTTCATCACTATTGAGAAATGATGAAGTTGTAACCGATAGTTACAGTGAATATTTTGAGGTGACTCTGTCTGTCTGTCTGTGTGTATGTAAATAATTAGTAGGTTTATACAGCGCTCTACACAACCCTATTAGCACAATCTCACCATTATCTCGTGAAAGCGAGAAAAGGGCCTACAAATGTTTGTTTACAAAAAGCTTGTATGCCCTTTTCATATGTGGCTCTTGTATGATCCAATTGAAAATGGTAGGAAACAAGGACGCCCAAGAAATAGGCAGCGTGATGAGGGTGTGCGCCGATACCCTGAAAGGCTCAGATACTCGTCATGAACGATCAAGTAGCAGGGGAAGGTACTCTAATTGTGTGTGTCATTTTTGCAAAGTTAAAGGTCATATTCAACGATATTGTTACTAATGGAAGAATAACAACAAAGCAGATGTGAACTTTGTGGAAGACTCGGATAAAGATGATTCGCAAGAGTACTTTAAGAGATTACGAATCGACTATGACAGCGAAGACGATTCTGATCGCGATAGCCTCAAACGTGATCTCGGCTCACAGGGGGCAGATCGAAATGATCAAGAAACCTGAACGTAGGTGCAATGTGGCGCTTCGGGTGGCTACTGACGAGTTGCGGAGGCCAGCAAAGAGACGCTTAGAGAGTTCAGATGAAGATGAGTCACCTCGGAATTCTTAGTACCGCCCCCGGCCAGGAATGAAGTGCACCCTGAAGCACTGTGGTCAATATCTAATGATTAAATCAGGATGTAGAAGTAGTTGTAATTGTTTGAAACTTTCATAGCGAATCAAAACAAACATAGTGTAGTACTAGAATTCCGAATAAAATGGGGTACGTTAATCGATTTGCTTGGGATCAATAGGCTAGTCAAGTAGTGAGCCAATTTAAAATCGTTAGTTTCCACCGATTGGTATGACTGTCTATCCAGCTTTTCATGCTCGGTAGTGGCGGCCTGTTTATATGAATAAATGTATCCTTCACTGTGCTTTTTGACACCATGTAGAGGTTCGGATATTGACCTCTCCCAGGAACAGAAGACTCTCGTATTTCCTGACCGAAATCCGAGCTAAATTGAGTACTTTATCTAGCTGCTCCTATACTATCACCTTAGTTTGGGTCCCATTGCTCAATTCCGGGTAATGAGAAAGCGGACTCGCTAGCTAAGGTGGGCGCTATGGAAGGCGATATTTTTGATCGACAAAGCGCCTTTGCGGAATTTTTTTCAATTACCCGTCAGCACGTCCTCACCAACTGGCAACAAAAATGGAATGAGAGTGATCTGGGAAGATGGTTACATTCTATTCTCCCACAGGTGTCGAACAAGCCATGGTTCAAAGGATTGGACATGAGCCGTGACTTTATACGTGTCATGTCAAGGCTCATGTCTAATCACTACTCGTTAGACTCGCATTTCTTCCGAATCGGGCTCGCAATTTGTGCGCTTGTGGTAGTGGTTATCACGATATCGACCACGTGCTTTGGTCATGCACCCTACATTGTGTTGCTAGATCCGAGTTATCCGCATCCCTCAGGGCCCGAGGAAAACAACCTATGCGGCCCGTTAGAGACATCTTGGCGAGCCGAGATCTCGAATATTTTAATTTAATTTATGTGTTTTTAAAACGGACGATCTGAGGATTTAGTAGTTAGTGTCATCTTGTGTTCTCTCAAGTTGCTAGGTCTCCATCGGTGTACCCCCATGTTTGTCTTTTTCTCCAGTATGTCGCTTAGTTCTAGATCAAGAACACATTGCTCTAAAAAACCTTGTGTTCTCAATCCCTACCCTGCCACCCGTTTGTTACAATTTGTTACCCCTAACCTAGAGAAAGCCGCGAGTAATCGGCCCCCGCTTTACTAACGTTAGTTTTAAGTAATTTTGTACCCAAACGATGAATATCGGCTCCGCAAAGCTACGGCAAATGAGCCTAGAAAAATAAACGCATTTAAAAAAAAGGAACAGAAGATAATGGAGTGGCAAAAGCACAGTGAAGGATACATTTATTCATACAAACAGGCCGCTATTACCGAGCATAGAAAGCTGGATAGTGGACGTGGAAGTAAGGCAAGTGAACGCAATGGTCCGGTTAGTGCACTACAAGATTTTGGACCTTGAAAATTATTCAGTTTCATTGGGAAAGGAGCAAGATTTAGAGATCTTGAACAAATTTTCAAGATCCTATTCCAATATGACTTTGTATTTAGAAAATAAATGTAAATCCTAGGACATACCGAACACTTTCAAAATCATAGAACCATATCATGTTGGATTTATTTGGAGACGACTGTCCTTAATTATTTTTCTTCTCTCATCTTACATGTAATATTTATCTTCTTTTTCTTCTTTCCTTTATTTAAGGTCGGTCGCTGTTCCGCAATCGAGTGCCTGTCACCGACGTGCATTGATTGCCAATTAGCCGATTTATCACCGATGGCAATTGAGTGCCACGTACACAGCAAAAAAATAATTTTGATATCACATCAAAGTGGATGCACTACAATCATGTCGAAAATTTCATGTAATTTTTATGACCACAAACAAATGCAGTAAAAGCAGCGTAATGTCAGTTCATGCATTGTATTAATGATAATTTTGTCCTTTTTAGCAAGTAATATTACACCATATTTTCGACATGATTGTAGTGCATCCACTTTGACGTGATATCAAAATTATTTTTTTGCTGTGTAGGTCGTTTGATTCCTTTTTGATTCCGAATCTGACTCCACGACTTTGACTCCTCGACTCCAACTCCGCAGCCCTGCTTTGCTAGGCTATTTTTATAAATTACTATAAGATTTTCTAAAATAATGTTAACATTGTGTGCTATTTGCTCCTTTTTTTCTAAATTTATCTTTCATATCAGGCATAACATTTGATAACGGCACAAAAGCATTTGTAAACAAACTTTCTAAGGCCCTTTACACGCAAACCAAAGTACGCCCACGCAAACCGATACAATTTTCGGAAAGGTGATAGTCGCCCCTATCCGATGATGTTGGTTGATCCTCTGTTTCATCAATATTATTTCCATAATTATAAAATAACGGAGTGCTTGTTTATAGACAATTTCATGAGCGTAAGCGAATCTAATTTGTTAAATGAAGAAATCTCTTCAATTTGAACCGCTCCATCGTACCATCACTATGTTCCTCCAAAGACAGGCTCGTAAACGGTTTTGTTCATTTCATAGGGTAGATCCGTTAGTCTCTATAGCATGCACCTGCTGAAGGTATTGGTGCGTTCATTCATAGCTACAACAAAATCCATCTCCGATTGTCCCCGGATGATATCGACTATGTCTTAATTCGAAAGCTTGTAGCTCGTAAAACCACTTATAAATGTCAGCAGCAAATCTGGCATACACGGAAGCAATATGGAATAATAAAATAAAATTAGCAAATAGCGTCGAAAGAAGAGGAAACGAAAATAAACCAGATTATTTCCTTACTTCCTAGCGACCAAGAAATATGGCGATGAAAGCTGCTCCAGGTTACCTACCGAAAGGGCGATCGGAGAGCAAACATCTCGTTTATCCACCCCCAACTATACATAGGTGTCCTTATGTGTGCCTTAGGATACGTGGAAAGGAGTAAGCTCAACAGTTACGTTGCGGTAGTTTATTTTTTGGGGCGGTTCGGAAGCACACAAGGGGGTACATTTTTATTACCGCTCGTATGGTTGCTGTTTGTCTCCATTAAATTGATAAATAAAGCCAACAGTTTATTGCATTTTTCCGTTCGCAATTGCTTCTCTATGTGAACTTGAATTCATAAATTATGAACAGTGTGAAACCTGAGCTAACAGGTGTCCCAGTGGACCAGTTCATTTTTGACAAACCATTAGATTACATCTTTGGTACACAGAGGAAGTTGCTAAGACGTACGAAACGAATGGCAGTGCCGGAAATGGACGCGATCCAGAATAACCTTTGTACGATGTGGGTTGAGATTGTCTATATTAAGAAGGACAGGGGAACAGCAGATGTGATTTAGGTTTGTTCCGCTTTATCGTTACCAGGAGCAATGGGATCGTTTCAGATCCAGAACCGACAACCACGAAAAGATTGAACGGATTAAGAAGCGGCTGTATATTCAGTCAGTCAGTCCATTCGTCACTCCGCACAGCGTTGCCTTCCACTACGCTCTATATGATGTTGACTGAGTAAGCAACGGTTTCCGCAAATGTTGTTTATTAGATTATCTGTCGGTAAGGCAATTAGGACCAAACTGGTTCGTCCACATCACTCTTGGCATGGCCTACTTCATCCCTCGACGACAAAAGCCTCTTTGTTCGAGAATGATTTATAATCTGCAGGATTTGCCAGCTTGGGCAAACTGATACTTCGGGTAACTGGTTTCCCTTATGGGAACGGTGGCATACTATGGTGGGAGCTTTGAATAAGGTCAAGGATGCGGACAGCAGAGAATGAGCACGTTGATGTTGTTAAAGGAGATTGAATGTACGGTTAATAGATCGTGAAATAAACTTGTTGGCCACCATGTAGATGATCAGCAGATTTATTAGCTAGAAGATATGTTGCGCATTTTTCACAATATTGGACTCCTGCGCTATTAGTAATCTCTAACAGGTTAACACAAATAAATGTTAACAGTTTTAAACGCTGTATGCATTAGTATGCTTGAAAAAGATATCTAAGTAGTGTCCGCTCTATTATGCTTATCATCTCTGTGTAGCGCATGTATGTGAATGTGTTTTTGGTTGTGTAAATTGACTTACTGCGGGCTGTTTTAACCAGTCGATGGATATATCAAAAACTGTCTCTCAAATGAGTGTGACAATTGTCGGCAGAATAATGTTTAGTCGATATCGCTTGAAGATGTTAATTGTTAGGTAAAGTTTGATCATAATCGATTGTTCGGTTGGAATCAAATAGAGGAGAATGTGCGGTTATCGTGTTAAATGAGTAACATTGACAGATTCTCTTCGTCGACTTTCTCCATGTAAAGACATTCCCAGGTATTTTCAGTACACAGATCGATAAATGAAGCTTTTATCTAGCATGGTAATACGACAAACAAAGCAAGAAACGGTTATGAGCTCAAGTTATTAACGAAAGAGAAAGTCGACGAAGAGAATCGATCAATGTTACTTAGGACCTAATGCAATGGTCTTGATTTGCCTTGTCCGGACTGTATACATACGAAGTCTATGTTTGACGAGTTTCGAGCTGTTCTCTGGTTTTTGTGAATCGGGTTAGTAAAATGGTAGGGCAGTTTATGTTCATACTGTGTGGGTCCGCTCCAATGGATATCGGTAATGGATGTATTAGTGAGTTTGTTCCAGTTGAAGAACATTCTTATACAATCTTTGTTCTTGTGTACCGTTTGTTATGTGGCGGGATAAGCTCGATTGCACGTGATATATTGTTCGGTTGTTATGGTGAGGTAAGTGTGATGAGTTTAGCCAAAGCAAAATAATAGCTTCATGTCTCCAGGTTTGAAAGATTGTCGGTCATAGTGGCTTCCCAACTAACATAAGCCAACTTTTCCAGCGTTGTGCTGTAAAATAGTTGTAAAAAAATCTACAGGTACAGCTACAGGCAGAAGCCAGCAAAATAGTTTTGGAGAGCGCTTACTCAACTTGTTCACACCATTATTAAATTTGTCAGTCGCACTGAATAACAACAGCCAATACACGCTAATGTCACTTCTATGCACATATGCAACTTTCAACTTGTAGCGGCAAAACAAAGCTAACAAAGTGAATATATTACTCATTTTATGGCTTCTACACAACCAACCACTCTTGTTAAATAACATAAACATCAAAAGTGCTTTTCTAACAACTAAACAACCTGTACTCAGTTAATAAATTATGTTAGCGCTACTTTGGGAGCATTTTTACATCCAACTAGGTTTATTTTTAGTAACTAGTTGACGCATTTCGCGCCAAATCGTATTCGGAGCTGGCAGCACCATCTCAGATTTCAATGAAACTTTCTGGATGTTTGGAACTTGACTTTGCATATACTTAGTTTTTCCAAAGGCCTAAGGCTGAAAGTCTCGTTAATAAAGCAAAAAAAAAAAAGTTTTTCCAAAATTTATCTAGACTAACCTTTGAGAAGGGCCAAACTTTTTTTTTACCGATTTTTTTCAAATAAATATTATGGAAATATGACAACTCCTACAAAAATGTGTTGTATGGATGACTTTTAGGAAATTGTCCAAATTATCGAAACAAAATACTGAAAAAATCCATTAGAGCCTACATTGAAAAAAAATCGATTTTTAAAATTTGAAGCCGATTTAAAAAAAAATTGCCATGTTTGATTTGGATGAAACCTTGTCTAAAGATAGGTAATTATGTTCACTACCAACCGTCCACAAATCGCGAGATGGGCACTTTTAAGGAAAAAACAAATTATTTTAACAAAAACTTCTTCATGTCTGAACTGATATTTGTATTAATTTGTCATTTTCACACAAAACTAAACCTGTGAAGCTCAAAATCATTTCAGAATCCAATGAAGCTCAATTTGCGATTCAATTTTGTCTAATCAGCACTTAAGTTCACTTTGATTAATCGAGAATTTCATATGAAAAGGGCTCATGATGCAATTCTCGCCAAATCGTATTCTGAATTGGCAGCACCCTCTCAGAGTTCAATAAAACTTTCTGAACATGTAGACCTTGTCAAAAAAATATCATTCCCTTATTCTGTTGTCTACTACTGAGGCATACTACTGATCATATGCGAGAGAAAAAATGCAAGATTTTTCATTGCTATTTTTTCCTTTTTCCAATCAAGTTAAATATTTTTGGTACATCTTCTGATTTAGAATACCTCTTTGCCACTAATTTGTCACAATGTACCGTATCTGAAGGAAAAAAGAAAATAAAAAAAAAAATAAAAAGTGCTATTAGGAGGTTGCAGTTAAAAGTTGATAGAATCATCAGGATGACTGTTCTTACCTAGCTCATATACGGATTGATGGCCACTCGTTGATGGCTCTGGACCATCACTATGCTGCTGCCCACTAGTTGACTGTTGGATATTTACTTCATTTCCAACCGATCGGCGTTTTTTCATAACTGGACTTCTTTTATGAGATATCACGCTACGGCATGACTCATCGTTGTTGATACGAAAGAAGATCTCAATATAAATTTTATTCATACCTAATTATTTATGGATAATTTTAGCTAAGAATGCTTAGTTGCTATAGAAATATCGGGTTTTGCCTCAGTAGTAGACAATATAATTAATTATATTATTTTCTAATGATATAAGCCCTTTTCATACGGAATGCTCGATTAATCCAAGTGATTAATTGCGTGTGTAGGTGTGGGTCTCAAATGGAATTGTTTTGAGTATTTTTTTTTCGAAAACTTAGACAATTTCCTAATATGGATGACTTTTTTTCTAGGAGTAAAAAAGTTTGGCCCTTCTTAAAGGTTAGTCTAGATAAATTTTGGAAAAACTGAGTATGCAAAAGTGTTTATTTAGTGAAAGTCTAATTTGGTAATATTTTGGTGGTTTTCTTATAACTTATTTCGCTTAATTTGATCACAGCAAAATAAACTCAATAAATTCCAAAAAAATAAAAAAATTGCGTGATCAATATTTAATCCGGTTTTAAGAGAAAACTCTGTACTGATTATCGAATATCCGGGAAAAGGTTGAATAAGCACCTTTCAAGTTCACACACATCTAAACAGCAGGATAACAGCTGCATATAAGCGTAAATTGATATGCAATAAGAGCTTATCCCAACCGTCCCAACAGCCATAAGTAGCTGAATAAGTTCGCCAGATTTGCTTGTTTTTTTATTAACTAAACATCAACAGGCGTCATTGGCTCCAATGTAACCTAAACTAAACATGAAACTTACTAAAACTAAACATTCATAAGTCAATAGTCATATCGTAAAAAAAAGGAATATTGCTAGACAAACTAAACTGATCTAGAAAAGAAAGAAAGAACTAAACCTCCGGCGAAGCATCTGGCGAGTCAGGTTAAAGTCAAATAGTGCGGAGACCATATTGAAGAGTCTCTGGAACCACCGATTGCGCTGAACATACTATAATTAGTTAGATGTATGGGCAGACGCAACATTGAATTATTCCGTAGAGCTCTGGGTTGAACATTGATGTCAATTTGCTCAAGGATAACAGGGCAATCGGTGCTTCCTTGCAAAATATCTGTAATTAGCCCTGGTTGTATCTTTTCGCACCGACAGGGGTTCCAGATGGATCAGTTGCAAACGAGCTAGGCAATCGAAAGGGATCCGTCCACGGCAGTTTACGTAGCGCATATCTCAGGAACCGTCGCTGAACAGACTCAACTCTTTCGGCACCGTTGTTGTAGTGAGGAGTCCAGACAACCGAGCAGTATTCTAATATGGAGCGAGACAAGGAGCAGTACAACAATTTAAGGCAGTAGATATCCGTGAAGTCTTTGGCAATCCTGAATATAAACCCTAGAATTCTGGAAGCTTCGTTGACGGCATACGAGATATGCTGCTTGAAAGAGAGTTGTGTATCCAAAATTACACCTAGATCCTTAATTCGACTGACGCACTCAATTTCAGTGCATAACAAAAGATACTTGAACATAATAGTCTCTTTCTTGCGAGAAAAGGAGATAACCGAGCATTTGGACGGGTTAACCTCCATATGATTCAGAATACACCACTGACGTTTAAGGAAGCAACAGTCTCAAATTGAGTGAATTCGAAGGAAGAGATTAAGGTCATTTGCGTAAGTTAATCGTGGTCTCTCAATTACCAGATTCACGTCGTTGAAGTAAATCAGGAAAATCAGCGGTCCCAGGTGACTACCCTGGGGTAGCCGGACGTGGCAGCAAACATACGGGACTGGTGATCACCAATGACAACAGTAAGATAGCGATCGGTGAGGTACGACTGAAACCATAGCAAAAGGCAGCCGTGGATACCTAGTCTGTCCAGTTTTGCGATAGATATGCGGTGATTCATTTTATCGACGGCTGCAGTTAAGTCAGTATAAATGACATCCATCTGAGCACGATCCGACATACTGTTAGAGATGTAGGAAGTAAGGCACATCAAGTTAGTGGCAGTGGAGCGACCAGCCATGAAACCATGCTGGTCGATACTAATATACGGCTTACAGCGAGCGAGTAACGGTTCCATAACAACGAGTTCGAACAGTTTAGCAACAGCGCTAAGCGAAGTGATGCCACGGTAGTTGCCAACGTCCTGTTTGTTGCCTTTCTTGTGTACTGGAAACATGTGCGCTAGGATGGGAAAACGCCAACGTCCACGGACCGCTGAAAAACGGGCAGCAGTGGAGACAACAAACTGTCCAAGTGCGTTTTGAGGAACGCCGATGGAATTCCGTCAGGACCCGGATTGTACGACGATTTGGGTTTCGAGGAAACCCTGGAAAACATCTCGGGATTGATATCAATTCAGCTCATGGTTTGGCCAGAGGGTGGTACGTAACTGACAGCCAGTCGGGCATGGTCGTCACTCAGTCTCTCATCCGTGAAAACACTAGCAAATTTTTCAGAGAACAGCTGACGTTGTTCGTTGACAAACTTTCAAAACTGCTTGGGACGTGACTTAAGCTTTCTCTGCAATCCACGTCGATACTGAAGAAAGCACTGTTTCGCAACTCGTTTGTATTCGTGTTTGATCCTGACATAGTGACGTTGAAGGGATAGTGTGCCGTGCTTGGTGAACTTCCTAAGAGCGGCTCTCTTTCTGGATTTCAGTCGACGAAATTCGCTCGTATGCCATGGTGGATGGGTCGTACGATGAATCTTTTTCGGAACGTGTCTGTCAATGACATATGCCAAGACATTAGAAATAGTTTGAGCGGCGGACTCAATGTCAAAGGTGTCCAATAAGTCGCCCCAATCTACACAGGAGAGTAACTCGGCGATACTACCATGGTCGGCGTTGCGAAAATCACAGGAAAAGATGGCAGGTGAAATATTAAAATCAGCTTAGTGCTTAAAGCAAATATATTATATTAACAATATGATCCACTCTTTCGCTTAACTGGCGAACCGAATTTTTAGCGATGAAAGCTCCTCTGTGGCCAAAAAGTCTACCAATGTTTTTGTTTATCGTCACGAGGGGTAGACCAAATGAAAATTTGTTTAATATTTCAAATGAATGTATTTCAGCATTTTATTTTATTTGATGACAACAGTGACATGTCAGACAAATTTTAAAGTAATATACAAAATGTTATTAATGAACATAATTTGACCCTTACTTTTATAATAAGTGCTATATTCGCACCCCTCGATTGTAATTGAATGATTGTTGCTGACCTTTTTCAACGCTAGATGGTACGTGAAGCAATATTTTGCGGGTCGCCATTGCAACATTTGGAAAAGGTTTGAATGGATCATATTGTGAATATGATATATTTGACTTAACGTCATCAGTAGCGGCAGGTGGTGGTTGAGTAAAGGTTACCTCATATCGTATAACGTTTGAATACAGCTTGAGGCTGTATAAATTTAATGAGCAAAGCGTTTACATTGTCAAAATTGCTAGTTGGGTTATTCTGGTATAAGAGGTTTGAACGGTTAAGTCATCATCTCGATCATAAGTGGTGTGTTGTGATATTAAGGGCATTAGATAGCCGTTTTTGCTTACTGAGCAGAAAATCATGTGATCAATTTCGGACCCCATCGTATTAGTCACATTACTGGCTTATCGTGTGTTTTCTGAAAATTGTCGTCGTTCTTGTCGGTCTCTGGTTTGAATTTTAGCTTCTTTGCACTTTATTTGTTCCAAATTCAAAATAAATTACGTTTCATTTTAACCTAGGTGCTCAAGCTACTACAGTAACTTACGAGCCTTATTTGTTATGATATATATCTAAGTGTTCATACATTGTTCCTGTCTTGGAAATTCAGTATTTTAAACAGGCATCCTAAACCTGCATGTCAATAAAACTATTGACACATTAAAACTAAAACTAAATCTTATCTAAGTATAAAGGGAATTAATCGTTGCAATTGAGGATTGCAACGATTTTTGCCTGAAATTGTTAATTATTTTGCTGAACATTTGTGATAAAGTCTCAACATTCGAAATTCTATGTACCTCGGTAGTACTGTACCAGGGAGGTAACTTCAAAATCATTTTCAGAATTTTGTTCTGAATCCTTTGAAGTGCTTTTTTTCCTGGTAGTGCAGCAACTAGACCATATTGGCACAGCGTAAAGCATGGCCGGTCTAAAAACTTGTTTAAATATTAGAAGTTTATTCGTCAGGCAAAGTTTAGATTTTCTGTTTATAAGAGTATGCAAACATTTTATTTATTTGTTACATTTGGCTTTAATCCCCTCAATGTGATCTTTAAAAGTTAATTTTTGGTCAAGCACTAATCCAAGATATTTCACTTGACTTGACCAAGAAATTGTAACTCCGTTCAAAGTGACTAAATGGGAAAAATATTCCATTTTTGTAAATAAGAAGAGGAAAAATCTAAACTTTTTTGCAGTCTGCTTCCAATAACACGAAGACTTCTTCCTTTAGCGGAACTGCCTGTGTTATCAGCAAACAAAGATTTGTGGCCACCCTGAGCCAACAAGTAGTCGTTCAGTAAGCTATCAGGTAGTCGTTCAGATTTGGAATTCTGGTAATTTACCTACCATTTTAAACTAATTTCATATGCAGAGTGGAAAATTAAACTTTTTCAATTTGGCATCAAACCTTCATACCAAACACTGTCAAATGATGTTTCTATGTCTGGAAGAGCAACTACAGTTGAGCACCCTTCAGATTTGTTTTAACAAATTAAATTGGTAACTCTTAAGAGTTGATGAGTAGTTGACATGACAAAATCCAAACTGCTCATCTGCGAAAATTGAGTTCGGAATCATCAAAAATATTTTCCCGAGAGAAAATATTCAGGTAATCCCGAGCAACCTGATTATCTTAGGCCTTAAGGTAGTAACTCTACTGTCTGTATCCCGGTAAAAACGCTCAGTAGCAAGAAACCTCTCGAGCTGTGTCTCAAGGTCGGCTTACTACTGGGTAATTTATTTATTTTATTTATTTATTTCGTCAACCAACGTAGACTAGTACATATTAAAATACAGTTTTGTTTTCTTAAATTTATTTATTTATTTCGTCAACTTTGGACAAAAGGTTAAAAGCATAATTTTTTCTTTAATAAAAATTAAGCAGTGTCAGCTTTCCTATTTTTTATGAGTTATAATGCCTTATGGAGTAAAAATATTGTTTTAGTTTATGCCGAGACATTGTAAAGTCAATGGTTTCGCAGTATTGATTGTAAGAGGCCATCATGCGGTTTAATGGCCCATATTTTGCATAATTTGTACGATGATGTTTTATGGCAAATAAATTTCGATTTCGGAGTTGCCGAGTGGGTGCATGGAAATTTAATTTTGATAAAAGTTCTGTGGAGTCAATGCGTTGCGAAACGATATCGTTTACAAATGAAACCATTGCATATTCACGACGCTCTTTTAATGTTTGTATGTTTATAAGCATGCAGCGTGCTTCATATGATGGTAGAGGAAATGATGTCCAACCTAATTTACGAAGAGCGTATAATAGAAATTGTTTTTGTACGGATTCTAATCTTTCTTCGTACGTGATTGAAAAAGGAGACCATACAATGCTGCAATATTCCAGTATTGACCTCACATAGGCGATATATAGTGTTTTAATTGTGTATGGGTCCTGAAAGTTATAGCAAAAGCGCTTGATAAAGCCTAGCATGTTATTTGCCCTGTGAATAATTGTGTTGTAATGGTCTATGAAAGTTAGTTTAGAGTCTAAGATAATTCCTAAATCCCTAACTCTTTCACATTTTTCTACATTTTGATTTGCTAGTGCAATTGAAATATTTGAAGTTGTTCTTTTCCTGCTAAATGATATTAAGTTACATTTTTTTACATTCAATTCTAGTAGACTTTTTTTGCACCACATGTAGAATATGTGTATTTCATTCCGGAATATATTGATGTCTTCTTCATTTCTTATTTCTAAAAAGAGCTTCATGTCGTCGGCAAAATAAGACATTTAAGTTTTTTGAGAATGAAAGAAATGTCGTTTACGTATAGAATAAAAAGAAGAGGTCCCAAATGAAAGCCTTGGGGGACGCCTGAAGTGACTTGAATTGGACTCGATTTCTTTCCGTTGAATTTAATTATTTGTTGGCGGTTAGTTAAATATGATTCAAGCCATTTTAGGAGCCCTGACTCAATTCCATTTTTTTGCAATTTAAAAAGTAGCATTGGTATGTCTATGCGGTCAAATGCCTTGCTAAAGTCTGTATAGAGAGCTTCTACGTGGTTTCCATTATCCATTGCATTCAATGAATAGTCTATAAATTCAAGTAAATTTGTCGAGGTCGAGCGACCCTTGAAAAAGCCGTGTTGCATGTCAGTAATTCTATTTTTGATTTGGAGAAATAATTTTTCGTTGACAATTGCCTCGAAAAGTTTAGGAATGCAAGAGATAATGGCTATACCACGATAATTACGTACGTCAGATTTTCGGCCAGATTTAAAGATAGGCACTAGGAATGAGCTTTTCCAAGTTTTTGGGAAGGGGCTTCACGATCCTAATGTGCAGTACTGTCACCTGACTAAAAGCTATGGAAAGTTTAAGTGACACAGTAATCAAAGGGTGTATACTAATTATTTATTGATAAAAGCTATATCAGGTGTGGATTGGATTTCTAATAGTAGTTCTATTGAATTTTATGGGTGTACAGTGGGTTTTTGGGGGTTTGACGTACTGGTACTGAACTGCTGCCGTTGATTCTGCTCCGCCGAAGACTACTCTGCCGATGTGCGAGCGCTCGCCGATGATCCTACGTACGACGAGCTTGACGTCGGGCGAATCAAGCCTGACAGGGTGGTGATGTTGGAACAACAGATCGACTTAACTTGATGGCGATCTGCGGTCTCCTGGCGTCTACCCTCGTTGACGAGAATCACCAGAGTCCAGGCAAGGCCAGAGTGACTCTGCTGAGAGGGGTCCTCTTTTGCGTTTAGAGCCGCCTTGGCCCGAGGAATGCGGCGATTTTGACCTTGCAATGCTAAATCGAAATGATGTCCTTTACTGTTAGGATTAATAGCTACTAAGGACCAATAATCCGACTCGTGTGCTTCCTGACCGACTTAGTCGGTTGGTTCTCGAAATGGCGCTGTACCGAATGGTACCACAAAAAGGTCCTGTAAGGGCAACGGGGTCTATTTTTTATTAATTATCGTACTAGTCTATGGTCATTCGATTAATGATAGCTATCCGTAATTAATTAGCCAAGCCGTATTACCTGATTGAACAGATAGGTATTCCCGCGATTCACCACTCACTTTTATTACTTTAAGGACACTTGGTTTTAACGATCCGAAGCACACGAACGCCAGATACTGATTGAGGAATGGCGGTTTTCCTTCGCGCTTTTCCCATCCCATTGCTCTTCTCGTGAGACGTTATTTTCCACCCATTTTGAATTCATAGTTTCGCCCAAATGTTGTTGTACCCACTGGTAGAATATTCATACCCACTGTACTGTTATACGGTTTTATACAATTTTCAAATTTAAAAACAATTAATCCTACTAACAAATTAATATTTTTTTACAACGACTACTAACCCTACTAATCCACCACCAAATAACTTTAAGAGACGTGACGGTACATTTAACAACCATGCACACATTAAAAATCTAACATGTTTTGTAACAAACGGTTACAAGGTTATTCACTAGACTTGAAGTGAACTAAATAAAAATCATTAGAAATCCCGTTGCGGAATTCCACTTTCTTTTTGGTTACTCGGACTGTTTCAACTTCAAGTAGTTTTGTCACTTCATCTTTGATATTGGTGTCGTAAGTGAAACATTTGTATTGGTTTTCAGTAAGATACTTGAACATTTTCAGGTAATATTGAGCACTTAGAAGTGCTGTTTACATTTGTTGTAGCTTTAACACTTCCTTCAACAAAAATCAAATAGATTCCGCATTCCGGTATTAAGATTAATAAAACATCAGTCTGTATCGTGCTGTCTTGAGTACGATGCGAACTAATTTTTTATTAATCTTAATACGCACTTTTTCAAAACCACAAGAGAACAGTTCTTAGTACTAAGTATACATCCACTTAACCAACCACTGGACAGCCAACAGTTGGCAGTGAAATAGATAAATCACCATCCTCGAGATAGCATTCCACCATATTTTCTCAACGAAATAACAATAAAATTTCAGTGCACGATCTCGTTTCTAGTGCTTCCAAAATGCTCCACTGAACGTGCATGTGCTTGATGCCGAGTAGCATATATGTACCTATAGCCCACTTTGTCTGACAAAGGCGGACTTCAAAATTCGATTTCAGCCAGATTCGTCCAGGTTCTCCTTCCTTTTCCAAGGAGGCAAAATTTATTATACAATTTTTCATGCCATGACCCTCCACTACTGACTTTTTGCAACATGTTATTTCCAAAACTCTGAGTGTGATGTATGAACCCGATGTCTCATAGCACTGGCATTTCGAGTAGATGTTTATGCTGCCGTTCTTCAACCTTGCTCGCAATAACTGTATGAGGAAATATTCTTTAGGAAAGTATTTCAACTAGAACTGTCTATTTCACACACACCCAGATGTGTCGGCTGGTACCTACTGGAGTTCAGCAACAATATGTGCTACGAGAAAAATGGCAGTCCGGAGTTAACTTTCTACAGGCATCTCTCAAGCACCCAACCGAGGCCGTAAAAGAACGCAAATTTATTACTTCCACACTCCCCCCGGCTGATGTTTATTCCTATAATAGTAACTGCTAGAGCTGTAAGTCTTTGTCCATATTTGTCGCTCAGTGGTTTACAGACAAATGGATCTCTTTCTCCTGTCTACTCACGCCTGCAGAACGTTACATTCGACCCACATTTTGGCTGCAGATTACACACATATTTTTCAACTGGATTAACATCGTTTGGGCGCAATGTGAAAACATGACTCTGTAAATGGGCCAGAAGGTTCGGTTTGATTTATGCTGCTTGGGGGTGAAGAAAGTATTTTGTTTAAGTATGTGAAGCTTCGGAACGTACTTGAACGAGTGATGGTTTTGAGTGGTTTCGGTATATTTTTGTCTCCCGAGTTAAACAGATTTCTAGACGACTGTATTTTACGTTCTGAGCGCTAGATAAGAACTTCTTTTATCTAACTGTGTGACGAAAATAGCACACAATGTGTTTGCATAGTCGTGGTTATCAAAAGAGAAAGTTGATTAAGGGAATCGATCAAAGAAGATAGGATTTTTGGAAGAATTCGTCTAGATTTCAAGCCGAACAATTGATCGGGTCTTAAGTAACGTTGATAGATTCTCTTTGCACAGTTGCAGAGTCGATCAATGTTACTTAGTACCTAATGCATTGTTCAGGTTGATTTATCCACTGCTGGATAGCTATCAATTAACATGACTGACGAACAGACATAACAACAAAATTTTATTTAATGTAATAACAACACATGGTGCTAGTACTCAAAAGTCATAGCAATGGATTAACAGTCGTTCAAATCAGTCGTTTGTTTTTCTGTGGTAAGGACATATTAGGTTCGGTAGGCCGAAAAGGTAACTACAGAGTAACTTTGGCTATATAGGGGAAATGGATGTAATTTCGGCCTAAATGCCCTTAATTTGGGCCCATACATAAATTCAACAATCGACTAAATTTTCAATAGCACCAAAAATATCCATCAGTACCGTCCCAATGACGTGTTAATCTAGATAAAATTGATAAATAGCAGATTTTTAGCGATGGACCCAATCTTAGAGCCATTTCCCCTATATTATATATTGTTCCTCGAAATCACGAATTAATTAACCTTTACCGATCCTCAACATCCCAAAATCAATTACTAGCATTTTATAACCTTACAACCTTACGGGATTCCCGGGAAATGGATATTTTTTTCCCGGGATGTGTAAATAACGGGATTTACCCAAATCCCAGTAAATCTCGGGAGGAACCCACTACTTCCGTGTGATGCTCATTATGTATGACTGTTACTCAGTATCTTCTCTGAAACAGTGCTGTAATGGTAAATTTGCACCTTCTTTCACGAGGGTCCATAATTGTAGTGTAGGAATGTATAAGCACAGTTCAGCTCCCTCTAATTAACACTTATATGTGGGTAAAGCTTGTTTGCAATCAGCTCGCCATACAACTTAAAAATACTAACAGGGAAGAGAGTCATTCATACAATGCAATCAATTCATTTGTAAAAAAAAACAAAGCTCGATGTAAATCCAGATCCTTGCCTTGATAAGCCAAACGCCCAACCATTGTTCTATCTCATCACGATAGTTTTCCTATCCTCGTACACTAATTAAGTGAGAATAAGAACCTCTAGCAGATATCAGCAGACAGAGTAACTTGAAACCAGAGCGTTATTTATTAGTCGGATATTGAAAGTTAGGAAATGGTTATAGATAATGATCTAGAAAATCGCTGCGAATTCTCTCTAGTCATTCACGATGTTCATGAATCTTTTCAGACATTCCCGTGATTTTTTCTGGAATTTTCGGAACTTCTATGAAGTTCTTCTAATTTTACTGGCATTTTTGGACTACCTATGAAGTTTTCTGTGCTTCTGTTTAGTTCCCCAATTTGTTCTTAAATTTTCTAAAATGCTTTGGAGTTCTTTGGGTTTCCCTGAAATTATCGCAATGAATTTTTCTGAAATTTAAAACCACACAATTTACGCTGTTCCTTGACTTTCAGTTTAGCTTTTTATTGAATACTATGCAACTGGCCTGACTTTATCAGAGGTAATTCTTCAACATACTGAACCTTCCTAGTTTATTAAGAAAAAGTTACACATTTTGCATTAGTGGGTCAAAAAAGACCTAAATTGCAACTCACTCCCAAAAATCAATTTTTGAACGGCTTCTTGATCTATTGGCCTCAAATGAAATTTAGATTGATGAGCGTTTTAGTAGAATAATTATATACCTTATTACGTTGTTTTTCCTTTTAATTCTACTGCTATTGTATCACTTCAGGCGTAACATTTGATAACGGCACAAAAGCTTTTGTAAACAAGCTTTGTAAGGGCCCATGCATTAATTATGTCACGCTAAATCGAGGAGAAATTTACCCCTCCCCCCCCCCCTTCGTGATGTTTTTTTCCAATACTTATGCATTGCTTGTCACAAAATCTTAGATCCCCCCCCCCCTACAGCGTTACATAATACTTGCATCAACCCTAAGGCCCTTTGCACGTGAACCGAAGCACGCCCACGCAAACCAACAACATCATCGGGTAGGGGCAACTCTAACCTTTCCGAAAGTGGTATTGGTTTGTGTGGGCGTACTTTGGTTCACGTGCAAAGGACCTTACAAAAATTGTTTACAAAAGCTTTTGTGCCGTTTTCTAATGTTACGCCTGACTTTCACTTTCATTAATTCACTTTAACATGTAGTATTCGGTCATTGCGAACACTTCAACACTGTTACGCATTTGACCACAAATGTTTGATGGTTGGTGATATTATCAATTAACTTTGGGGGTGATGTGGCTATTAGCAAGGCGAGCGAAAGATCAAGGAAAATTAACTCTTAAACAACAATAATTTATGGTTGAGTCTTGCTGTTTCGAAGATCTGAAATTCCTTAACTTTTCCTGTATCGCTGAGTGGAAGAGTCTGCATTCGATGAATCATGTGGTGAAAGGCGGCCATTTTCTGCTGGAACGAATGGTTGGAAGTATAGGGGATAACTCTTTTGGTGCTTGTTGGTTTCCTGTAAATTTTGTATTCAAGCGAGGAAGATGATGACGATTCCCTGATCACTAGAAGATCGAGAAATGCGAGTTTTCCGTATTTTTCTACCTCGTGAGCAGTGTTCGGAAAATCATTCTCAAATCTCATTTATTGAGTCTCCCTGCGAGAATAAACTCGCGTGCGAATGCGGAAAACAAAATTCACGCTTGAGATTCTCATGTATATTCACGCACTCACACTCACAACGCCGAAAAATCATTCCAGCTTTAAGCTCATAAAAACCACTCAAACGTCAATTGATATCATGCCTATGCCTGTTGTGTTAGTTTTCCAACCCCTAATGCACAAACAGTAGTAATAACAATGAATAACGCCAAAATATAATGCAATGAATTTTTGAACCTGAAAACTCATCGGTGATTTTGGTGACGTTGAATTTTGCAAGCCATAAACTCATAGGCGCATAAACTCATGCATGAGATTTGAGTTTTTGAGTTTTTCCGAACACTGCTCGTGAGTGAATTTGATATCCTTGTGAATTCTGTTGATCTCATCTAAAATGTGTGGAAGGGCTTCCCGTTTAACTACGCTGAAGATATCGTCAACAAACCTCCACAAACGGTTTGGTAATAGTCCTTTCTCCTTGAGGATTGTCTCCAAGTTGGCCATGAAAAGTTCACACAAGAAGGGGGATAGGGGGTATCCCATTGGGGCTCCTTTCGTCTGCTTGTAGAAGTTACCTCGGAAAGAGAAGTAGTTCTCTTCCATACACAAGCGGGTCAGCTTAAGGTACGTCCGAACCTTGTTTCTCCATGCTGCATCTTCTCGTTGTGTTAATAGCCAGTCCTCCAAATGGTTGATCGCTACACTGGGAAAAAGAGCTGTGACGTCGAAAGATACCATAATCTTGTCCTCGTTGATGTCTCCTGAAGATTGTAGCAGCTGGGTGAACTCCTGGGTGTTACTAACTGCTTTATTCTGGAACTGATTCGGCATACTCTGGAACTTTTTGACTAGCCACTTAACTAGTTTGTGGGTGGGGGAACCAACTGCAGACACGATCTCTCGCATTTCATTTCCCGGTTTGTGGACTTTGGGGAGACCTTTGATCCTGGGTAGAATGGGATTGGGTTCCCGTAAACGACCTGCTACATCTCCTAATATCGATGTGCACTCCTTCAGTGCTTTATCCACGCGTTACACTTTACCATTTTGACAAAAAATATAGCTAATTAACCATCGTAACTATCACCATGTGACATGCTTAATCAAACAAAAATAAATGGAAATTAATATCCCTTCCAACGAGAAATTAAAATATCTGAACATCAGAAGTCCATTCAAAATATTCCAAGTCCTTTTCGAAGATAGCACAATAATATTATATTTTTCGAAAAATACGATTTGGGTTTGATGTTCAAAGATTGAATTCAAGCTGCACAATTTAAAATATATTCCTCATTTTTAAAATATCTGTAAATTTTTCAAAAATCTGTACTCTGTATATACAGATATCTGTATCAAATTATTGAAAAAATCTCTATGATTACAAATAAATCTGTAAATGTGGTATCACTGGATGGAATTCGATTTTGAAATCTGTGTTAGGGAAAGCGCGTTTTACAGGCGATCGGTGATAATTTTAATTATCTAAGAAACAGTTGCACATTCGTAAAATTTTCAATAGTGACCTTATGAAAATTGATAAAGTCTTAATTTAAACAGTTTCGTAGAAAAATATCTTATCGATTGGCGTATTAAGAATTAAAATCCATCATCTCTGGATCAAAATAAGACTACTTTCATGCCACGACCGACTTTGGTTTTAGAAATTGCACCCTCAATGTTGCCTTAAAACTTATGGGTATTGACATCGGATTGATGACCTTTGACAAATGTCCAGAAAATACTTTTTAACAAATTAATGGTGGTCCTTAAAAGGACCGTTTTGTTGTGATGGTTGAGTAGTGCTGAGCTATTAGGGTGTTTAACACAGATGAAGCTGGCGAGCTGTATGTTGATTGGAACGAGGGTGACGCGCTCGGCATAGATGGCCCACAGCGGCTCACGAAGAGCTACTGAATCCGATCAGTAGCGGTGCGGCTTCTTAATCCTTCTTCGGTGAATGGACGCTCATGTGGGCTGCAGCTCGCTGCTTGTGGACAGCCTTTCGTTGTGTACTGGAGAACAATGTTCAGTGCCACGCGCCGGAAGCACTGCTGCCACTGATGACGACCGACCGGACACCACTACACACGGTGATTGAATAAGCACTGTTAGGCGTGACCGGATGGAATTCGATTTTTAAATCTGTGCGTTGATAATTTTGATATTTTTCATTTGTTCAGATTCGCAATAAAATTTACAATCGATTGGCTTGTTTGGAATTAAAATCCATCCGATATTGACAGAGTTATATGTGTTCAAAACTTACATTGTTTCGTAACGCGGTCGATTTTGGTTTTTTGAAATTGCACCCCCAATATGTTGGCGAAAGACGTAATCCTATGTCAAAAATTTCGATGAGTCTGTAAAATATCACGATCTTAACTTCAGGATTTCTATTTTCATAACACAACTATGTATATGCTTCATGTTATGGGAATCCATGAAGCGATTGGGGTAAGAAGATTAATCAGCTACATCATAAAATACATCGTTCAAGACATCAACTCCAGAATGATTTGTTGAACTAGATATATAATGCCAACACAAATTTGTGTCCCATAGAAAGTTATTTAGTTTCATTAAGCATGAGTTAGTTAATCTTCATCTATGTGATTCCTAATCTTCTATTCGTTGTTCCCTAGTTAGAAGTGATTAAGACTAGGGTTCTGATACATGGTCATTATCGGTGTCATTCCTTAATTTTGTTGCTAGCGAATCCAATTTTGACTGACAAAGGGGCGCGCCTTTGGAGGGTGTTTCAACACTCCGAAGGGTATAAATAGCGGGATCTTTCAATTAGATTCGGATTCTTGCGATAAATGCGAGAATGACAACTGTAAAAAAATCGAATGGTGTTAGATCCCGAACAGAGGGAAAAAAAAGCTCGAGGGATTCTATAATTCTATCTATACATTGTACAATGCTTTGTTGAGTCTGTTGAACTTCATGATCTTAACTCCAGGATGATTTGGAGAACTTTTAATACCGTGTTTCTCCTGCTCAGGTCTCATGTATTGATATAAACTTTTTCAATATACAGTGACAATATTTTGGCTCCTTATTTGAAGAAAAATCTTTTTATGAGTTTTGAAGATCTAGGTCATTAACGTGTTCGTGAAAATCCCGTTTCATGTTTTTTTTTCATAGTAGGCATATTGTAGATTTATTCTGTTGAAAAAATCATATGATTATTTCTGAATGGTCATATATGACCCTGTGGGATCGATTAAAGAAAGAACAACCAGGAGATTTCCCGGTCTAGTCAAGTAATTTTTCGGGTTGGAAGATTTCATGATTTCCGAGGTATCATTGCGTTAGTTACCTAATTTACGGATGAAAAAATTCTTATGGCATATAAAGCCCTCGATTTAAACCTGGGGATGAACTCATAGAACATTAAATTTTAGTTAGGACATAATAGCCAAGAAGATGAAAATTTATCCCACGTCATTTATAGTAAAACAAACTTATACCGATAGCATCACTTCAACCATAATTGAACACTTATTTAAACGTAATTTAATACAAGACAAGTTCCAAGAGACTAATGCAAAGTTAAATTACTTCATAAAATTCTAAATTCTCTATGCTGGATTGTTAAATTTGTCTACGTGATTCACCTCACCAACATAGCTAGCTAGTGGAACAGTACAAAACCGATAGGGAAAACTTCCTGCTAGCTTCTTCGCGAGTGAAGATAAACTAAAATTGTTAATCCATCGCCGCCCCCCGTGGAATGCTTTATGGCATTCTACTAAATATGAGTTTCGAAAAACACAACCAGTTTTTAGCTGACTGCTGAGCGCAAACGAAAGGAACACCAGTATACCGTGCACGTTGTGGTAATCAGCTCTAAAACGTTCGTAAGTTTCAACTTTTACTAGCTCACGGTAAAGTTTCTACTTGATACGATACAACCAAACGCAAATTTTAGTGCAGTTCTGGTTGTGGAAGGATTCCAGTTTGTCACGAATGGAAAATTAATGCAAGTTTCGCTGGAGTATTCTGTAATTACGTTGGGATATACGATTGGAAAGTTTGTGGGATTTAAGGTTTTGTAGCTGCTGGTTCTTATTGTTGCTGACATTTCAGAAAGACAAATAGTCACATACCACAATCAAACATCCCTCAAACAAAATGAAACTAATATTTCTGCTAATTCATTCATAAACTTGATCAGACCTACTTCAAGTCGCAAAATTCCAAAAGAACCATCACTCACAAAGTAACCGAAGATTACTAAAAATTGACCACAAATTTGTTCATCCTCTTGACACTGTCTGCCGGAAGAATTCCTCTTCTCATCGTGAGCTATGGCAACAGGAAATACTTTTTACCGTCTTGTTAGCCAAACTAGATACCACGACCAGTTCGGGCAATCAAGACATTCATCTTACGGGCTGAAGCGAATTAATTTTCGAAAGCTTGTGTTTTCCGCCTCCCGGTAAACATCCCTCTCACCTAAGGGCAGCTTCAATTTCATTAAACTTTACCAAACCACATTCACCAGTGAACGAAAACGTGGTCCGTCTGCGTTGTGTTCAGCAGTATAGTTCTGAGAATTGAGGCTTTCCTCGTACTTACAACCGGGTTGCAACACATGCCACCTTATACCATGTCCCTGTTTTCAGTCTGCTGCGGTTAAACTCGGTCCAATCAATTCCGGATGGTTTCATTTGGGGGTTGGTGGGTGGTAAGGATCGTTCCTGCTGCTACAACTGTTGGCTACTGGATATTTTATATGTAAGTGCAACTAGACTGGGGAACTTGAAATTTATTTTATAGCCTCCAGTCAGATTTGTGTTTATTTTGGGATGTCATGTAGCACACAGTGGTGCAATTAAGTGCGTAAATAAGGACATTAATTACTGAAGGATACGGCAGGGAATGTGTTGCTTATGGGATATGAAATGGTTCATTGAGGGCTGATAATGAAAACTAATGGAATCATTACTGTCGGCAATGAATGTTTATTGAAGTCGCAGTTCATAATTGTTAATGGTTATTTTCTGTCTTTAAACAATAGATAGATGGACCTATCGCTTACCCTAAACTCTGTGTTCTTCGAGCATTTTCACAGTTGTTAATTTAGAGTATTCTAAGGCTATACACCAGTTTTCATAGGTCTGACGCCTCCAGCATGCCCGCGCTTTATAATGCGTGGTTATGAACAACAATTGTGATCGATTGCCGGTCTGGTTGAAGACTAATTGAAATATACTTCTAGGAGGAAGCAGGGATTTTGCTATGAATCATGTTGAAAGCTCTACCAACTGTGTAATTAAATTAATCTAATTGAAACCATTAGTAGGATGGCGCATATTAATTTCCAAATTACTAAAATCGTCATCAAACGGATCCGTAATTCAGGCATTGCATTGAAATGATTCAATTTATGAACATATTTTCAAAGTAGGTCATTTCGATCCCATTAAATCTTGTTTTGTATGTTAAATTTCAGTCATCGTTCACAAACACCAATCCATCACGACTCGAAAATTTAACTATTCACCTGTACCTTTTTTTGCTACCAACAACATAAACAACAAAAAATCGCTATTAATACAAAACACCCCCCGGCAAGGTAAACATCGCCGTTTGCCTCGAATAAACAAAATGGAATATTTTTTCTCCACCACCCGACCCAATTAACCTTCTCCATTTTTTTGTTATTAAATTGCCCGTGCAAACCACAAAAGTACTGTTTTGATAGCGTGATTGAATGTAAATTTTCTCCCACTTACCGTCGATGCTTCAATGCTAAGTGAAAATTGATCACTTCGATTGATTCCTAGTGTATATTTGTGTATACCACACTTTACCGAGAAAAGTCATGAGACTCTGCACGTGCTCTTTAGAAAGCAATGAATATACAGCAAACAAACCCGGTGATTAATGACAGGGGGTCCCTATGCCAATTTGAAACTTATATAAGCCTTCATTTCTAGTGAATTGCCAAACAAAGCGCGTATATGCGTGCGGTTTATTCTCTGTACAAAAGACATTCCTTGTTAGCTCAGATTTGCCTTTTCCAGCAGCCGCTAGCTTGGCTGCTACATGATTGTAATCCTTAACACTCGTGATCCCACAGCCGGAACAACACCATTGGGTGCACAGGTTACGAGGATTCACGGAAATCGTTCGTTGAACTTCCCGACACATAAGCTGCTTAAACTCTGCAAACATCATGCGCCATTTAACGGAGATTCCTTATAAAGCATACAGTGTAGGGTTTCGTGCTACTTCTTCGTGTTGAGCCAATTTCCGTCGTACAGCAATCGCCTGATGGTTGAGGTAGGTGTTTAAGTTATTTACCGCTATTTTTCAGTTTTGTTTTTATTAATCGAGCTGATTTTTCGGAGCTGAGTAGGGAATTTATAGTGTATACCCTAAACTTTTTAGCCACCAAGAATCAGCTTAGTTTAATCAGAAACAGTCGAATAATAGCGATGGGTAACTTAAATTACTCCCAGTTCTCTTCTAGTTATTACTGTAAAGCATCTATGGATTAATAAATCAAATAACTGGGTTTGAATATTTAGTTGAATTTTAGGAATATTTAACGGGAACAGTATAAAACACAAGGGGTAAGTCACTCAGCACATTGTGCTGAAATTATATTCGGCACAGCTCCATCGGCACGTTTTCAGTATAACCTTCGGCACAATTTCGTAGGCATTAGATTGTTGTAAATAAAATGGGACCACTGCTGGACAACTGTCATTGAAGTTGTTCAGAACATTACGTGCTGTTTGACTGTATGTTCAGGAACATCTTCTAATAGAATATACCAGAGGAACTCAGACCAGCACTTATAGATCTAAATACGAAATGTAGGTTCCAGAGTGGGCTGAAGAGAAAGAGGTGGTTGATCAGACCTCATTAGTACCCTTAATTCAAATAATGCTGCAATTCCCACAAAACAAACTAAAGAAGTCTATTCATCACCCTCTATAGTCGGTCTCCAACAATGCTTCCCACCGGTTCCAACTCTTTCCGGCCGAAAGGCTAGGTTTCTGGTCTGCCTTTGCCTTTGTTTTGCCATTATAAAACACTAAAACACAGGACTTTTATTGCCCTATGGATCACAAAACACCGAAATTTCGCACAGTCGTCACTTTCCGCGTCATCCTCAATCCGATTTATCTTTGCGATTCCAAACCAAATACATTCAAGGTGTCAGAAATACCGGGTTGCCGGGATGGGTGTTTTACAAACAATCGCAGCTTGCTCTATGATCGGCACAATTGACATACTTGCGGCACAATGACAAAAAAGATGACCCAAGATTGGTGTGCGGAGTGACCTTGATAAAACACAGCTGAATTTCGGGCATAAATTTCATCGAAGACAAATAAATTTCTCCAGTTCGATATTGGTGCCATCTATGCGGATGAGATTCGAACTATCTGTTTTCTATCAAAAGATTGGCATTATTCCAATAAGAAACATTACAAAAGTGGACCCTACTATAGTCGCTATATTCATAGTCTTGCGGATAGAATTTCGATCTATCAAAAAGCGGAACCAATTCAATATATTGTAGACCAACAATTGAAAAGGTACTATCAGCTTTTATAAACAAAACGTTGATTATTCTTTCCTCGCCAATGGAACGCAACTTACTAGCATCATCGGATAAAGGAAACTTTCCCCAACCCAAAGATGGTGTTAGTTTGCGTAGGCGAGCCTTGAGTCACGAGAAAAGGGTTTCCAAAGTTTTGTTAGCAATAACAAATGTGCTCTTTTCTGTTGTTGGTCGTGATTTCCTCGATTGTTTCCGCTATTTGACAGCTCAATTGATTCCCAATTGACCCTACACGTTTACTTTTATTGACATACATTCATTCTATATTGACATCGGTATTGACAATAATTATATTTTCACATCATCAATATTATTGTCAATAATTCCCCTTCGCGTCAATATATTGATACATGGTGTGGGGTTTGCTTAACGTTACCAAGCCTCGATAGTCTTTCGGTTTGGAGTTATTAATTATGTCTAGCTAGATTGCAACAGAAACAGAGCCAAGTTGAAATGTCTTTCAGACTGTATCAATCAACACCAATTAGTGGTATGCAGACATGGAAAATTATTTGTATTCATTTCATACATTCATTTACATTCATTTGCCTCTAACTTTTTTCATCAACAGCATTCCGCAAAATGATGTATTTAGCTTTTATAGGTTTTGTTATTAGCTATAACTATTAACTGTAACTCAAATCTTTATCTCTTATGCATCACGAACTAGAGCGGGCAGAATTTGTTACTGTTTTTCAGTGAATGTAAAATACATTCACTGAAAAATAGTAGTGGCTCCTGTTCGTCATGCAAAGGAGATACGGATTTGACTTGTTAACAAAAGTTTTAGTTAATAACAAAATCTACAAAGTGGTAAGCGTGATTACCTCTCACCCCAGCAGGCCTGGGTTCAATCCCAGTCGGCGCCGCCGGGATGTTCTGAGGCATAACATCTCTGATCACGCCTTCCTTCGGATGGAAAGTAAAGCCGTTGGTCCCCGGTTCATGAGTTGATGGGTCGATAGGTAGGGTCCAGGTGTGGGAGCTGCCTTCCTGGCACGTCGGTAGCATTGGTGCTCAGCACGGAAAACAAGATCGACGGAAAAAAACAAACCAAAGGAAAAAAAAAAAATCAAAATCTACAAAAGCTCTATACATCATTTTGCTGAATTCTGTTGAAGAAAAAATAAGGGGCAAATGAATGTAAATGAATGCAAATGATTTTCCATGCCTGGTGGTATGCGCCAATTTAAAAAATGGTCGACCGCTGCTTCTGGGTATTTTTGCTTGGCACCGGCGATGGCCTCATCGGCTTGACGTTTCATGCGCCCGTTATATTTTTTTTTAATTGTTCTCAAACAGTTTGTATCTGGACAACCGAGGACATCAGTACATTTTTCCAAAGGCAGTGCAACATTCTGTGCTTTGCAAGCTATCTGCTCGATCAACAATGTCATAATCAAATGGGAGGCGTACAAAGGACCCAACCGGAGTGTTACGTAGTGCAATCACTGCTTAAACTTTGGGCACTCGGAACTGCAACTTCAAGCCAAACTGTAACCTTTACTTCCAAAAGCATTTCACTGAACACTGCATCCTCGAAAGAGCTTGTGCTTTCAAGTGTGTTAATTGCGGTGGAAATCATTTGTTAACGGACAAGGCATGCACCAAAACGTGAAGAGTATCGACGTATCCGGATACAAGCAACAACAAGGAATCAATCAGGAAACCGTTTCCTAGTCAACAACGAACACGGAACCCATCATCAGGTGGAGGTCCTCCCAGTTTAAGATCCTATCAGCCTAATCCCAGCCCAAATCAGTGGTTTGCGGAAGCAAACCAGCCTGATTTCCGGTTGAAACACGGACCTGCCAACGGATTCCGTGTCACACACGATCGCATAACTTGCAACACTCGTTGCTATGCTGAAAAATATGATGATGCATTTCTTCATGGAGTTCAACATTCACCATTCAAATCCTTAATTGGAATGCCTGGTCATTGGCGGCCAAGAAGCTAGAAATTATCGAATTTCTACAAGAAGTTTCTCTCAGAAACACATCTCAAACCAACCGTAAACTTCAGTCTGCCGAACCATGCCATTTACAGACTCAACCGAGTTAAGTCTAAAAAAGCTGGTGTTAGCCATAGCCATGAAGGGCTCGAGTTCAGGACGGTGCCCGATTTTCGTCTATCCATCATCGAAGCTGTCTGCTTTGAGCTGATAACACCCCATGGACTAATCACAATCATCGACGTCTACTATGCGGCACAATGCAAGAACTCGAATGGTAGCTCCTCACGATTCAAGAATGACATCCATAAGTTGACTCGACGGAGCGGTAAGTTTATCATAGCCGGTGATCTAAACGCTCGCTATTCATCGTGGGGAAACATCAGAAGCAATTTAAATGGTGCAGTGCTTGCCGAGGACCTCCAGGCAGGACGCTACGTGGTCATACACCCGGATACACCAACGTTCTTCTTTCCAGCCAGTTTCGGCTCCATACTTGACATCATCGCTGACGGTTGTTCCGACCTGTACGCTGACCACCTACCTGTGGTTTTCGAATTGGATCAAGCCATCAAGCAACGCAAACAGCATCGGAAGCCCAACTATCATCGGGCTAACTGGCCGCGGTTCCAGCGGTTCCAGCGGTTCGTGGAAGATCGTGTGGACGAGGAACCTCACTGGAGACGACGGAGGTCATCGACATGGTGCTGCAAGCACTTTCTCACAACATCTACGAGGCGGAAAACCGATTTATCCCGACAACGCTTGTGACAAGAAATTTTTTTTTATTTATTTTTGTTTTTATTTATTTATTTATTATTTATTACGGAAAACAAGATCGACGGAAAACAAATCAAGGGAAAAAATTATGTTCACAATATTGGACGAAGAAACCATACACATAATGTATCTTAGAAATTTTATCAGGCGTCAGTTCCAAAGAACAAGAACTCAAGCTAGGAAAGTTCTCATTTAAAAAATAAACAATATCATTGCTGCAAGAATGCAAACATTGAAAAATAGGCAATTCGATAAAGATCTCAAGAACCTACCGAATTATTCTAGGCCCTTCTGGCAACTTATGAAAGTTTTGAAATGCGTACCAAAACCTGTGCCTCCATTTACCGTAAATTATGAACTTAGCTTAACATCCACTGAAAATGCAAATGCTATTTCTCGCCAGTTCAAGGTGGCGCATGAATTGGGTCAAAACATTGTTAGTCCGATGGAAGCGTCGGTTGCTCAGAGCATTTCACAATTCGCTACTGCACCACTTAAACAAAGCTTAAAAATGAAGGCCCCGGGCTTCGATGACCACTTCAACATTGTGCTGACGAACCTCGGAACCAAATCTCACATTCTCTTGGTAAACATCTTCAATCGTTGCCTGGAACTTGGTTATTTCCCATCCGCCTGGAAGTTATTCAAGGTGGTACCCATCCTGAAGCCGGGTAAGGATCCCAACAGCCCATCAAATTACCGACCAATCAGCCTCCGCTCGTCAACAAGCAAGTTGTTTGAGAGAGTTATTTTCACCAGGCTCCTCAAACAAACCGTGGAGAATAACATATTCCTTGAAGCGCATTTTGGATTTCAACGTGCACTCTCGACAGTTCACAACAAAGGGTAACCAACCAGTCAAGAGGTCCAAAGAGAAGGCTTTTGATAATGTCTGGCACGACGGACTGACGTACAAGCTACTTCGTTTCAATTTCCCAGTCTATCTGGTAAAAATGATCGCAATCTACGTCCTAAGAAGAGAAGAACATCACAGGTCTGCGTTGTCAGTGCATTTTCGGAGCCGTATGCTGTTACCGCTGGAGTTCCCCAGGGGAGCACATTGGGACCGATACTGTACAATCGGTACACTTCAGACATTCCACCCTTGCCTGGTGGAGGAACACTGTCACTCATAGGCGTAGCCAGAGAGGGACAGGGGGATCAATTGCCCCCCCCCTAAAATCAGCATCACAAAGGCTTTCGGGGAAATGGCGTTCGGTGAAATGGCATTCGGCCAAATATTTCATAATTTTTTTCGCTCCTCCCTAGCTCGAAACCTGGCTACGCCCTTGCTGTCACTATTTGCGGATAACTCGGCAATCAGCTATAAAAGGTGAGTCATCCGGACTCTCGTCTCCAAACATCAAGCTTCAACACCTGGAAAATAGGCGTTAATGCTGCCAAGACACAAACCATTGTGTTTCAGCATCGCAATACCGACCGTTTGAATCCGACGACAAAGGTCGAAAGGTACAGTAGCAGCACCTCCCCTACCCGTCTCCCCTCGAGATCGTCAAGTCGACGATGACAGAAGCACATACAGTGATAGAGGCAACAATGGCTGCAATTTCCAAACCTACGACTAGATGCCTCCCTTCAGATAACAATTTGAGTGCGGTACAATCGATAGCACTGTTTCGAACACATAATCGGTACATAAGCAAATCGGTGATCATCTTTTTTTGCCAGTGGTGGCGGGGGGAATACCCTTCACCATCCCTCTGCAATGGGGGAGTTTGGTAAAGAGAGATGGTTATCCCGATTCGTACCTTCCTCAAAGTTGTCCTTACTCGCTTTCTACTCTCTATGTACAATTTTCACATTGCCGTACTCTAATAGTACGTTCAGACTACAGAGTTTTATAACACGTTATAGCACTATCTTGATGGTGGTTTCTGTGTTGCAATTATTTGAACTATTTGAACATGTTATAACCAAAGATGAATACTAAGATGAAACTGTCGGAAGAAAAACTTTCTATTTTAGTGTCCTCTTTCACGGTCCCTTTCATCCAATGAATACCCCCCGTATTCAAGGTAATTTTGTGGTTTTGCTGCCCACTCGGTAGTGATGAAATTTTTCGCTCTTTTTTATCAAAACAAACACACCCAAATCAAAGATGTCCCATTTTTTAATTACTCGATTAACAACTAATCGATTTTTTTTGTTTTTTAATTTTGAATCGATCTTTTTGAATCGATCTTTTGCATCGAATAATTTTTCAAAATGGCACAAAAATGTTTCAAATATAACGGATCATAGGAAAGGATATTACGTTACATCTATCTCGTTATGACATTTCCAGCTGAACATTGCATTAGGTCCTAAGTAACATTGATCGATTCTCTTCATCGACTTTCTCTTTCGTTAATAACTTGGGTGTAGAACCGTTTCTTGTCATGTTTGTCATAATACAAGATAGCTTCATAATTAGCTTCTTTTAACTATCTGTGAGTTGCGTGATTACCTCTCACCCCAGTAGGCCTGGGTTCAATCCCAGTCGGCGTCGCCGGAATGTTCTGAGGCATAACATCTCTGATCACGCCTTCCTTCGGATGGGAAGTAAAGCCGTTGGTCCCCGGTTCATGAGTTGATGGGTCGATAGGTAGGGTCCAGGTGTGGGAGCTGCCTTCCTGGCACGTCGGTAGCATTGGTGCTCAGCACGGAAAACAAGATCGACGGAAAAAAAACAAACCAAAGGAAAAAAAAAAAAAAACTATCTGTGAGTTGAAAATAGCTGGGAATGTCTTAACATGGCCGTGAGGATACAAAGAGAAAGTTGACAAAGAGTACTTAAAGTACTTAATTCAGATATCTCAAAGCTCATCCGAGAAGGAACATATTTTAATTTCATGCAAATCGCTTCATTAGGAAAAAAGTTATTTTAGTGGGTCATCATTTTATCCCATACTAACTTGACGAAAATCCCGAACAAAATTGAAATCGTTGGCACGACCTTTTAACGTTGACCAATTTGTTTTTGTGTTATAAACTGAACTAGGGGGTGGCCTATCACAAACATCAATCTTTTTCCAGAATGAAATACCCTACTGTACATATGTAGAAAAGTAACTTTCTTTACCATTTCGACATGAATATCCCACAGGCCTCCGGTTGGTTTTGGTGGGGACACAGATGTGTGCATATCATCGTATACTCTTTCGGTACTATATATCTATTCAGACACAATGTTAACTGCCCGAGCATGAGCTGAAGACGCCAGGTATAGTGTCTTGAAACGAAGATCAAGGAGCGTTGCAATAGCTAATGTATCCACCAGCTCAAGGTCTTCGAACCTCTCGTCAAACTGCAGTGAAATTTTTTCCGACAAATCTTTCACTGAATCCATGTACAAGGCAAGTGATGTGCAAAGGTGAAGACAAAAAAAAAAAAAAAATATACCGCAAATGCAAATGCACTGAAAACCGAATGAACAAGATTGATCCAGTCGATTTTTGTCGTGGTTGAGATTGTCCAATCCGGGTAATCTAATCCTATATTAGAGTTATCTGTTCGTAGAGTGAGTGATAAAGCAGCAGGCAGATTTGCCAACCTTTGAGATTTATTTATCATCATTTATTTAGAACATCCAAACATCCAGGCTATCTCTTGTCTAGACCAGACTTTCATGATTTCTCCAGATTTTCCCAGAGTTCTTAATTTGCCTTGGTTCACAATATTAAAAAAGGTAGCATCAAACGATTTTAACGCTTACGGGATTTTATTTTAAATATTAGTTCTCGGGAAATTATTCTGGTGGATGATCACAAATTTAGAGACACATTGACCCCTATTCTGTATTTCGTTTCGAACGAAATTCTCATACAAAAAAAATATTTTTTTGTATGAGAATTTCGTTCGAAACGAAATACAGAATAGGGCTGATTAATCATAGCTTTTTGAGTTATTGGATGAATCGAACAATGCACAGTCAGTGGTCCAGAATGCAGATTTAGGTGGAAGGATATGTTTTGAGCCTGAAATTGAAACTTTAGACTAAAAGTCTCTTCTACAAAGTTGTTCCTTATAGTTAGGTCCCCATTTTTATGACAATGAATTCTAGGGTGGTTCTTATTATCATTAAAATCAAAAATTTAACTTTTTTGTTTGAAGAAATCAAAGTATACATTCTTGGGCAAAGTTATAGTTGAGCTAATTTCAAGCAACTTAGTTTAAAAAACTTATTTGTGTCTCTTAAATTGACCGATTTAGAGCTATTTTCTTGAATTGAGTAAGGGAGTCTAAAAAAAAAACAGTTGTTTTGCTCTAGTTTTCTTATTCCAAATTTATCAGCAAAGGTGTCTTGAAATAACGTTTAGATCTTTAGAAGGCGCAAATGTTTGCTGCACAAAGCTTGTCAATATCTTTTGCCAATCAAGAGTTATTGGAGATTTTCTACTTAAAACATGCCCTTTTAAAATGTGAATATCTCTGGTTGGGGCAAACAAAAAAAGTTTAACACGCCATTTGAAAGGGCGTATGTTATTCTCAATATTATGAAAAAATGGAGGTAAGTTACTTTTTAAACTCGTATTAAAGGGTGATACGGTCAAAATTTGGTCAATATCAACTTGACGTATTTCTTTCAATTTTGCATTTAAAAAACCTGAACACCCCTCATTTTGAAGGTGTGTGTGTGTAGAATGTTGCTCCTATTTTGATTTTGGAATTCACTCTTCAGTTGTCAAAATGCCGTCCAAACAAGAAGAGCAGCGTATCAAAATTTTGCTCGCGCATCGCGAAAATCCGAGCTACTCGCAAGCAAAGTTGGCAAAATCGCTAAAAGTTGCCAAATCAACCGTTACAAATGTAAATAAAGTGTTTGGGGAACGTTTGTCGACAGCCAGGAAGTCTGGATCGGGGGGAAATCGAAAACCGGAAGCCGCTGAGACGACAAAGAAAGTTGCCGGTAGTTTCAAGCGAAACCCTAACCTCTCTCTCCGAGATGCCGCAAATAAGCTGGGTGTATCGTCTACAACCGTGCATCGAGCCAAAAAACGAGCCGGACTATCGACTTACAAGAAGGTAGTGACTCCAAATCGCGATGATAAACAAAATACGACGGCCAAAGCGCGATCCCGGAGGCTGTACACGACGATGCTGACGAAGTTTGACTGCGTGGTAATGGACGACGAAACCTACGTCAAAGCCGACTACTAGCAGCTTCCGGGACAGGAGTTTTATACGGCAAAAGGAAGGGGAAAGGTAGCAGATGTTTTCAAGCACATGAAACTGTCAAAGTTCGCAAAGAAATATCTGGTTTGGCAAGCCATCTGTACCTGTGGCTTGAAAAGCAGCATTTTCATAGCTTCCGGGACTGTCAACCAAGAAATTTACGTGAAAGAGTGTTTGAATAAACGTCTGCTGCCTTTCCTGAAGAAACACGGTTGTTCCGTACTGTTTTGGCCGGATTTGGCATCTTGCCATTACGGTAAAAAGGCCATGGAGTGGTACGCCGCCAACAACGTGCAGGTGGTTCCCAAGGACAAGAACCCTCCCAACACGCCAGAGCTCCGCCCAATTGAGAAATACTGGGCTATTGTCAAGCGGAACCTAAAGAAGACCAAAAAAACTGCTAAGGGCGAGCAGCAGTTCAAGGCAAACTGGCTTTCTGCGGCGAAGAAGGTGGACAAGGTGGCTGTACAAAATCTGATGGCAGGGGTCAAGCGTAAGGCCCGGCAATTCGGATTTGGAAAAGCGGAAGCCTAACTGAATATTTTTCCTGAATTTTATACTAATTGAACTTGAAAAAGAAATTTAATTTGATTTTTTAAATAAACGATTTCACCGATTTACACGCGTTTTCCCTTGACCAAATTTTGACCGTATCACCCTTTAAATCAATTTGAATTTATTCATATGTTTTGCTATAACTGGGTATATCATTTTTAATAGAAGAGATACAGAACCACCCTAACTATAAAGAACAACTTTGTAGAAGAGACTTTTAGTCTAAAGTTTCAATTGCAGGCTTAAAACATATCATTCCACCTAAATCTGTATTCTGGACCACTGTGCAATGTGCTTTAATTAATCATGTTTTTATTACATCATGCGTGAAGTTAACGATTTACACATATCAGACTAAATGTGAAAATTTTAAACGATAGACGAGGCGTTTAAAGTATATTTTTGATAATTCCGTTATAATACAGTAGTATGAACATTGTACATACATAGAAAGAAGAAAGCGAGCAAAGGACAATTTTGAGGAAGGTATGAATCATACCAAACTCATCCGCAGGTGAGGGGCAGTGGAGGCATTTCCCCTTACCCCCACTGGCAAAAGGAACGTCAATTTACTGCGACCATTCTCGACTACAGCATTGCTTGTTTTTAATATAAATTCTTTAGCTGAAAATGGTCTCAGTTAGATCTTTCCACCCTTACTCAGGAAACTGCACCCTAAGAGTGAAATAAAAAAGCACGGGTCTACAATCTTTCAATAAGGAACAAATGTAGGAAAATGGCTCTAATGTTGGTCTAGGGGTCTAATAAAGGGTGATACGGTCAAAATTTGGTCAATATCAACTTGACGTATTTCTTTCAATTTTGCATTTAAAAAACCTGAACACCCCTCATTTTGAAGGTGTGTGTGCGTAGAATGTTGCTCCTATTTTGATTTTGGAATTCACTCTTCAGTTGTCAAAATGCCGTCCAAGCAAGAAGAGCAGCGTATCAAAATTTTGCTCGCGCATTGCGAAAATCCGAGCTACTCGCACGCAAAGTTGGCAAAATCGCTAAAAGTTGCCAAATCAACCGTTACAAATGTAATTAAAGTGTTTGGGGAACGTTTGTCGACAGCCAGGAAGTCTGGATCGGGGGGAAATCGAAAACCGGAAGCCGCTGAGACGACAAAGAGAGTTGCCGGTAGTTTCAAGAGAAACCCTAACCTCTCTCTCCGAGATGCCGCAAATAAGCTGGGTGTATCGTCTACAACCGTGCATCGAGCCAAAAAACGAGCCGGACTATCGACTTACAAGAAGGTAGTGACTCCAAATCGCGATGATAAACAAAATACGACGGCCAAAGCGCGATCCCGGAGGCTGTACACGACGATGCTGACGAAGTTTGACTGCGTGGTAATGGACGACGAAACCTACGTCAAAACCGACTACTAGCAGCTTCCGGGACAGGAGTTTTATACGGAAAAAGGAAGGGGAAAGGTAGCAGATGTTTTCAAGCACATGGAACTGTCAAAGTTCGCAAAGAAATATCTGGTTTGGCAAGCCATCTGTACCTGTGGCTTGAAAAGCAGCATTTTCATAGCTTCCGGGACTGTCAACCAAGAAATTTACGTGAAAGAGTGTTTGAATAAACGTCTGCTGCCTTTCCTGAAGAAACACGGTTGTTCCGTACTGTTTTGGCCGGATTTGGCATCTTGCCATTACGGTAAAAAGGCCATGGAGTGGCACGCCGCCAACAACGTGCAGGTGGTTCCCAAGGACAAGAACCCTCCCAACACGCCAGAGCTCCGCCCAATTGAGAAATACTGGGCTATTGTCAAGCGGAACCTAAAGAAGACCAAAAAAACTGCTAAGGGCGAGCAGCAGTTCAAGGCAAACTGGCTTTCTGCGGCGAAGAAGGTGGACAAGGTGGCTGTACAAAATCTGATGGCAGGGGTCAAGCGTAAGGCCCGGCAATTCGGATTTGGAAAAGCGGAAGCCTAACTGAATATTTTTCCTGAATTTTATACTAATTGAACTTGAAAAAGAAATTTATTTTGATTTTTTAAATAAACGATTTCACCGATTTACACGCGTTTTCCCTTGACCAAATTTTAACCGTATCACCCTTTATTGGGCCCATAGCTTAAATTCGGATTTATATATATCAATTTTATCTAGATAAACGGGACGGTACAAATGGAAATTTTTGGTCGCTAATGAAAATTTAGTCGATTGCTGAATTTATGTATGGGCCCAAATTAGGGGCATTTAGGCCGGCATTACATCCATTTCTCCTATCCCAATCTTCCACAAACAGACATAAGCTCCACACAAAATGCATACCTCTCTACCTGTGTCCATCATAGTCACATAGTTTGAATGTAAGCCATAAATAGCTCAGGTGGACGTGCCTTGCGGGAAAATTCATTAAGCATTCCACTCCATTCGCCTTAGCAGTATATATACACATGCATTAATTGTTTGCAAATCGAATGGAAAAGTGGTAATTAAACCATGGGTGAACACACCAATGCAGACAAATGGGGGCTATACTTTTGCTTTCTTCGACAAACCACTTCCAACATTCGAGAAAGAGTGGGAAAGCTCCGTCAGAGTTGATTAGATTGTGGCAAATTGTCGATTCAGGAAGGAACACAATACCAAGAAAGTCGAGGCAATTGTGAAACCCAGTAAAATGGCTCCTAACCATGCCCGTAAACTCAATCACTCCGACGAGGATCGTAACATTCGCCACTAGTTAAGTCTTCCCATTCGGGAAACCCGTTTCTCCGGGTGATGGCTAATAAACCGATTGGGGAAAAAAGAAAGAAACAACACAACATGAACCAATTGCCTTGGGAACGGGATTCTGGCTATTTAGAAACGATACAAGATTTAGTTCAACGTTGTCGGAATTGTTGGGGCGTAAAACCGTACCCGTAAGGGTTGTGACTGATGATAGAGCAACGGTAAATAATGCTTTCGTTTCTTGAACCGTTCGTAGTGTTTTTTTAAAATGAAAATGAAGCGTCTGAATTCTGAAATGATAGATTCTCAAATTTCTGATATGATTTAGAAGTAAAATAATCGAAGCAATGATCCAAAAATAAATCTACATGCAAAAAAAAAAATTGGAAAAGTTTTTGTATAAACATTATTTTTTATCTGATGCAGCTCTTTATTGATTTTATATAGCTCATACGTTGTTAACGTTAAATTTGATGTGAAGTCAAACGCCATTACATGTAAATTTTAGCGCAGTATCGTGTGAATCTGTAATGTGATATACCAGCTTGTTAGCAATTTTGATGTTTATGCCAACTGAGGCTTAAAATTAAAATTAAACGAGAAAAGATTTTACGCGAAGGGATTATTGGGCATATTGAATTAAGATTACCTCCAAACATGAGCATCATCATGACTGCCCGCCCGCGGATGCTACTTCGTTATCACAACATCAGCTGTAATTACACAGAGAACCAACAGATGATGCTTGGGACTAGCAATCACCCTCAATGTGTAAAAACTGATGATCTAAAATTAGGCAATACCAGAACCGACCACGTCCGAATGCAGGTCAAGAAAGGATTGGGTAGGAATGTTTTCACATGATACTTGATGACGTGATGATTTGTTGGAAGCCGAGAAATCTTCTGCACTTCCACGAGAAATCACTAAGATGTTGGATAAAGCGTTGGGTATGCAGCAAGGTTCATTTTGGCAAATGGTACGTTAAAATACAGTGATGGGTTCGAGTTAAGAAAAAAAAAGCGACTAACGAATCTTGAATGTAGAAGGGCTCATTAAACTCATGATGTTCTGCTCAGTAAGCAAAACCGGTCGCTCTAAAGCCACCGAACTCCTCATATCACATCACATCACTTATGATCGAGTTGATGTAGACATTCAAACCCGGCACCGACGAAAACGACGGATATTTTCACAAAACACGGTGAGCAAGCTTGTAACTATGAAACTCCTTAATATGATGGGACCTGGATTTGATTCCATGATTTTCGGCTCAGTAAGCAAAAACGGCTGTCTGAGGTAGCCGAGCCCCTCATATAACAACACACCACTTATGATGGAGCTAACGCTATAACTCGATGTTTCAAAGAATGTTTTTTTCTTCAACTGGATCAAACTCACCATGATCGACGTCCAGTGGTGCGGACCCACACATTTTGAACCCAAACTGCGCCACTTCTGCACTCACTTGATTCAGAAGTGGCAGAAAAAGGCCTGTAACTCGTCCAACATATACAAAACATATAAATTCTGCATAAGACATGGAAAACAGATCCGGCAAGGCTAACCCTCTTTTCATGTTTAAACTTCATGAAAAGTGCTTTCTTATCCAAAATCCAGTAAGTTGCTTTTATTTCAACAGCATTTGAATTCAGTGTGGCATGACAAAACTAGCAATCTCGCCAAGGGTTGGTTTCGTACTTCGATTCGGGAGATCAAAACAAAGAGTATTCCTCACTTTTACGGACCCTACGGCGGTTTAGCACTGACCGGCTTGCAGACAATGAACAAAGCACACCGGAAACATAGCTTGCAACGAGTATACAAACTGCATTTCCAACCCAAAAAAACTAGAAAAAACTGTCAGTTTTGTCTCGACCCCTTCCGATGTGAATGAAACATTGCTCAAATGTCGCTGCTACCAGTTTTCATATAATTATAATTTTTCTCTCAAGAGTAACTTTTGCAACGGACACATTCAAAAATGGAAAAATCAATTACGTGAAAATGACTGATCGGATCAAAATTACATCGAGATCTGTAGGTAATTGAATGTTCTTTGAGAAAAAAATACACTGAAAGAAAAAACTCAGTAAAAATATAAAGCGTACACACTTAGAAAAACTAATTTTACACGTGACGGAATCCATCTATGACATAAAATATGAAACGTAAACAAACATGTTTTGTTATTTTAAGTGCTTCGAGACTGAAAAGTTCGTTCGATTAAGCTGTATTTTGCGTCTGTTATGACTCAAATTTATGTCAAAATTGACGCTCGTATATGTCAGTCTCAGAGCACCTAAATTTACATGATTTTTTCTAAGTGTGTAGATTTTCTCAAAACACCCCCTTCGATTTTTATCTTTTTTATAAAGAATGCTGAAGTAATGACTTAAATTTGGTGAAGAGTGTAAACTGGTAGCTTGCTACAAAAAATTCTGTATATTTTTTAATTTTTATTGATTTTTACAATTTAATGAAATTGGATGGCTTTTATTGCAATAATAATTTATTTGAAATTAACCTCTATCAGTTGAATATTATGAGTTATGAGGTTTTGTCCGTACATGTTGTATGATCTGCCCCACTGTGTGAGGTGTGCCGGTGAACTCAGGTTAATCTACACAGACATTAACGACATTTTTGGAAATTTGTCAACTCTAAACGGAAGGAGAATGTGTTACCCGTTGAAATGTTTCTAGGCAATGAAGTCGCCACTTCCGCTTCGGAAAAGTGCAAAGAAGGGCATTCAATGATTCTACGTCATCTGCACGTCAAATCACTGACGCTTGTAGAGATACATCTAGTGGTGTCTGTTCACTGTCGAATCAGGTGGACTCCGCAATAAACAAATTAAAATACTCTGTATCCAGTCCAGATGGCATACCGTCATTCATCCTGAAAAAATGCAGCGAAGAGTTGATTTTCGCTCTTTTGACACTTTTCAACATATCATTACGGAAACGTAGTTTTCCCACAAGCTGGAAAACTTCAGTCATGTTCCCCGTGTTTAAAAAGGGAATCGACAGAACATCGAGAATTACAGAGGAATAACTTCATTGTGTGTTTGTTCAACGGTTTTCGAAATCATTTTTTCCTCTGTTCGGGACATAACACCACTGCGAACAGTAATTTGATGAGTTGGTTGGAAATGCTAACATGAAGTTTTAGTGTGATGATTTATTAGCTAGAGAATGATCTTTAGAAGAGGGTAGGTGGATAGTTCCGTTAGAGTACGGCAGTATGAAAATTGAATAGAAGTTGAAAATGAGCGAAGGGCCATTAATGCGACAGTTTTTTTTTTTTTTCAAAGATAGACGCACATTTTTGCCTAACCCGTATGATGTACGCGGAGACTTGAAGTATGTCTCCAAGTCTACAGGCAAAAATGTGCGTCCCTCTTTTTGCTCATAAACTGACTGCGGCTGTGGAATAGTTCTAGCGACGTTTTCATCACTACCTAAAGCCCCACGTTGCGAGAGCATTTCCAGTCGATGGTGTGTTATAATGCAATTCTTCTTTACCCAACTATTGTGTTGCTCCTCTCGTCATGACCAACGTGATCATCTCAGAGAGAAAGCAGTAGGGTTGTTGTTGGGTGCTGTACCATCATCAGCATTGTTGACGGCTACTCCCGCCTTGAGTTGTTACATTCAAAGTGTTTTTATGTTACTTCATACGCGAAGTTAACGATTTTCAGAGTTGGTTGGAAATGCTAACATGAAGCTTTCGTGTGATGATTTATTAGCTAGAGAATGATCTTTAGAAGAGGGTAGTTGGATAGTTCCGTTAGAGTACGGCAGTATGTCAATTTTTAACAATAGGTTAAAAATTAAGCAGTGTCAGCTTTCCTATTTTTTATGAGTTATAATGCCTTATGGAGTAAACATATTGTTTTAGTTTATGACGAGATTGTAAGAGGCCATCAGAGTCAAAACGTCCTTTGTGATTTTTATAATATTGTACAATGAATTTCAAACTAAAATTGTGATTTTAACGTTTCTCCTGAATTTGCAACGTTATTATTCACTGATTATGGTAAAAATAGTATTGCCTAATGTTTTGTTTCTAAACAGTTAAAATAATAATCTATCGAACATCAACTTCGATTTTCTCAAAATGGTGGATATGTTACATTGGTTCTTTTGAAAAGTTACGCGAGATTTGTCCCATTTCTATTTTGGTGTTTTAAAAGATAATATTTTTAATTTAGCGGCGCCGGTGGTGTAGTGGGTAGCGTGATTACCTCTCACCCCAGAAGAGAGAAGAGTCCTACTTAGTGGATATCCGACGACTCAAAATAAAACTCTCCGTTTCTGCACTTCATTTATATTTATTTACTTTATTTTCTTGTGAGAAGAGGAAAGATGTGAGGTATAGATGGCACTGTGGTGAGCAAGAGAAATGCGTTGTAAAAGGAACTGTCAAGTCGTCAATGTTGGCATCCCTGGGTGACACGAGAGCACAGGCTCACGACCAGGGTGGCCAGACCTACCGATTTTCGGGATGCCCACCGATTCACAGACGAAAGGTTAAAAACTACAGATTTTTCACTTTTCCTACCGAGAATCACAGATTTTTTGTAATCCTGAAAAATGTTCAATACCAATGTTTTGTTTTCCGTGTTGTCAGAATTAGCATTAGAATTATAAATATTGATTTCGACACGTTTAAAGCAGAAGAACTGAAGGATAGTGTATTGATCTGGAGCAGATACCCGCCCCCCGCTCACAAAGGTTTCAAGTATCGGGAAAACCTTCTTAAGACGGCCTACCGATAACTTCCGATGAGAAGCTACCGATAGTGAAAAAAATTATCTGGCCACCCTGCTCACGACACCAAGCTGCGGCCATGCTACCTCATTTGCGATCGAACATTGGACTGGGTAAGTTGTGTGTATTATGGTTTGTAGGGGTGACTCTTTCCAGAAAAAAAATCCAAAGCCCCACATTGACGATCCTGTCAGGGCTTCGCTAAATTGCGGATATGAAAACTGGTACTGTTTCTGATCTTTTTTCACGGAAAGAATCACCCCGCAGCATATTTGAGGAAAACGAAATACTAGTGGGAAACTCGAAACCAAAAAAGTACAATGGCGGCCTGTTGTTTGCCGAGAGGGCGTAGCCCTGGCAATGTTCTCTGCCTATTGAGTTCAGTAGTGAAAGCCTAGTTGGATCAAAGCAACCTGTAATCGATTGTGTGTTGTTTGCTGGAAGGGCAGAGCCCTAGCAATGTCCGCTGGTGGAAAATTTTCTATCGATTATGTTGCTTTGCTTCGCAAACGTCAAATCGAGAGCTTGCAATGTGTTGTTTGCTGGAAGGGCAGCGCCCTAGCAATGTCCGCTAGCGAGAAAATTATTTCAATCGATTCTGTTGTTTTGATACGCAAATGTCTAATTGAGAGCTTACAGTATGTTGTTTACTGGAAGGGTAGAACCATAGAGGTAACTCTAAGACTAGAAGGTCCCGAAGAAACGTGCTCAACTTGTTGGCTCAGCTCTGGTACTCTCTTCGGTCCCAAGCTAATCGATGCACCCCTCGAAACATAGGAAAATCCACGAACCCCTCATTTTATCTGTCAAATTTTCATAGCGAATCAAAACAAACATAGTGTAGTACTAGAATTTTGCCTAGATACTAGGGGTACGTTAATCGATTTGCTTGGGACCAATAGGCTAGTCAAGTAGTGAGCCAATTTAAAATCGTTAGTTTCCACCGGTTGGTAGAACCCTAGCGATGATCGCTGTCGGAAAATTTAATTTTAATAGATTCTGTCGTTTTTCCAAGCAAATGACGAATCGATGCAGATAGGTGCAGGTTGCTCTACCTGTAAATCGACGAGGAGATGTAGGCAATTGTGCGAGCTGCTGAGCTGCGCCGCCTCTCAAAGACGCTGATTGTTACGGCAGGTTTGTGAAAAAAATCGATAATTACCTCAAGTCGATGTCAGCCGGCTGTAGAGCATGAAACGTTCCTAAACATGCGGCAGTTGGAGAGCGAGTCAATTGTCCAACTTCACGCACGGTTAGACGCGTTTCGTACAACTCGTACAAGACCAGACGCGTTTCGTACAACTCCAGCTTATTAAGGGCATGCGCAACCAGGAACTGGCCAGATAAGCGAGAATGTACGGACATGACACGCAGTACGTCGTGCAAGCAGCCACACGCAATGAGGCATATGAGGTAGAATTACAGCCTGCTCAGCTGGACCACCGGCCACTATGGCTATGGAAAGATCGTTCAAGCAATCGCAACGACCAGTCAACCTGAGCTCTGGATTCAATCGGGGTAGGAACTCCAGATTTGGTCAAGATGAAACAATGATAAAGCGCTTCAAGCCGATACCCTTAGAACAATGTAAACAGTGTGGGCGTTCAGTGTGGGCCCGTCATGCGTCCTGCTAGAAGCCGCTCGTGTAACATCTGTAAGAAGCGTGGCCACTTCGCAGCCATGTGCCCTACGAAGCGCGTCAATAGTACTAAGGAACTGATGAATGAGCAAGCCACACTGGTTGACTCCAGCAAGCAGGAACAAGAGGTTTAATCTTTCGTAGTGGTTCAATTTGTTTTGTTTTCTTGAATCAAATAAAGCTCCTCGTAAATTCATCAATACATACAGGGGATAATCCTTTGATTTTTTTTTCTTACGCTCTTGCAGTCCACATATCTAATTTCCTACAAGGACGCATTAGTATGCTGTCGAATTGGGGCTTCAACTATAGAGTTTCTAATTGACTCAGGATCTGATGTTAATGTCATCGGTGGTTGTGATTGGGAACAATTGAAGGGCGATATGGAATCAGGTCGGGTAAATATCGAGCTGTTGTAGAACGGAACAACTTTTAAGGTCCACGCTTATGCTGCTAACGAGCCGATGTAGATTCAGCACTCCTTCAGAGCAGAAGTTGAAGCAGTGGGACTTCCTAAGCCCACTGTGTTGGCCGATTTTGTGGTAGTACCAGGTGGGTGCCGTTCACTGCTGGGTAGGAGAACCGCAGGCGAAATGAAATTGTTGAAAGTTGGGGGAAATTGTGAATGCTTGCGAAGAGTCAGCAGGACTGTCACCATTCCCAAAAATGCCGGAGATAAAAGTAAATTTTAGTGTCGATAAGACAATACCACCTGTAAGAAACGCTTATTACAACACATTGAGGAGAACCGCAGTGCCATCTTTACCTCACAGGAAGTAAACAACCAACTGGATAAATGCAAAGTTGAATGTATGTACAGATTGTTTCAACAGTCAAAAACCATGTTCTTTTGATATAGATCCATGAAATTTGTTCTTGTAATATCGTTCCAATAGTAAATCAAATGAATTGCAAAGTACTGAAGTTAAGGTATTTTTGTATATGCAAATATCGGCATTTATTTTCAAATTAATATATGGCATGCTATTTTGGTATTATTTTTTGAAATTTTACCTCTTATGCAATGCTAATTCATATCAACTTTCGATATCAATATTAAAGATTCGACCCGGTTAGGGCGAGCAAAATGCGTTTTTATTTCGAGTGGGATCAAGAAAATTTTCATACAGTTCTCTGAAGCTTATCGACAACGATAAAAAAATAGAACAATAACCTTCTCTTCTTCTTTTTTGCAATGGTTTCCAGCACAAGCACGTTTAAGTTATTTATAAGCCGTTCCAGTCTATATCGTTTCAACCTGGTGAACTGAATCTTAATCGCGAAGCTATTTCATCAATAAAACAAGCCCCCCTTCGCAAGCTTCAAAAATACCCGCCAAAAGCCATTGGACCAAGGAACCCAACATTGTAATCTAAACAAATTAATACAACATCAACCAATTTTCCCACGTCCAGCACTTGCTTCGTGGTAAAAGTAGAGGAAAAGCTAGCCGCAAATAGCCCATCATCGGACGCGTTACTGATAGCCATTCCACACCGCTGCCTGCCCGCCAGCCTCTTAATGGACATGCTATGGTGGTTTTCATGGAAGGGTCTACAACTCTATGTTTGGGCTGCGTAGGGACGAGTGGTCGATGTGGAACGAAAGAACCCTGACCGGCATTAATGTTGGAAACAAACGAAAGTGTAGGGGCAAATCACTTTAGGAACGAAGTCGTTGTCACGGGGGCATTTGTGCGGGAAAAAGAGATCTCGTTCCCTCAAGAGTCGCTCGTAAAGCAGAGGGCGTGAAGTTGTTACCACCTGCGAAAAGGTCGTTCGAAAGAAGCACGAAAGTGGTGCACTTGAGTGATCCTTCCATCCAACCGTTCGACGAGCTTGTAGCAATTTGTTCAATACGGTGAAGAGCTGTCTGAATGCGTGCGACGACGTGGCGGAAAAACAAAAATTGAGACGTGTAGAGACACTTCCATTTAGCAATGCTGGAAAAAGTTAATTGAGTAAATTGGAAACTCGAAAGAGAAGACTGTAATGGTCGGGCTAAAATGGCTCGTCACACATTCATGAGGTTCCGTATCGATCTCGTTTGGGCCACCCAACCACACACCATTGCCAATAAAGTGGAACGGATGAGCGGCTCACTTACCTGTAAATTGCCTTAGATGAATAAAAATGAATTGATAATATCATGATTATGGGCACAACGTGGTTTCTTTCTAGAGGAGGCCATCGAGGGAAAGAGTAATGGAGGGAGTAGAACCCACTTGCCGTCGTCCTTATTTCGCCGCTTCAAAGTGATATATCGAAACCAGACGACCGTCGGACCGTACGAGAAAGTTTTGGCCTGGATCCTGTGTGGAGCTGTGGTTGTTGTTGTTGTTGTTGTTGTTTAGCTGTTTGGTCATATAGATAGAGCGGTTTCGACAAAGCCAAGATGGAATAAATTTTAACGAAAACTTGTTGGATGAGAAAATAAATTTGTTGGCTGTCGCCGTTATTGTCCCCGGTCGCCTGGAATGGCTAATTTTGGGATGATGTTTTGCTTGAGTGAATATGGATATTATAGTGTCTCTCATCGAGGCTGTCTAATAACTTTCATGGGAGTTCGGGAATTATGAAATGGGTCATGTCTGTTAATTTTTGTGGGTCATAATTCACCCAGACTTATATAGGAATTGAAGCTGCTTGAACTGTTAGATGGTTTGTCACTATATAACTTTTAGCAAATAGAGGATAGGCATAATGTATGAAAGAAATAGTTGTCAAATGAACATTAAGCATAATGCTGACATAATTCATAATTAAATAATAAGTCACAAAATTTCCAATTATTTATCTCATGATCTATTCTTCGAAGGCATCAAAATTATCCCTATCAATTACCCATCCTACAATAACAAAGATGATACCATCAGAAGTTATTGTTTGCATATAGTAGGTTAGGGCCTCCCTAAGCTCAGTCGGTAAAAGCACAGCTATAAAGCAAGACCATGCTGGAGGTGGCTGGGTTCGAGTCTTGGTCCAGTGTAAGAATTTTTCGAGTTTAAAAATTTCACGATGGTGCTGGCTTTGAAAGCCTTCAATTAACAACTATGGAAGTCCTCAAAGAACACTAAGTTGAGAGCCGGTGTGAAAAACACAGTAGAGGCGTAAAAATGCTAACGAAGAAGAAGAAGATAAAGGGTGGAACGGTCAAAAATTGGTGTACTGAAATTGGCGAAATTTTTTATCATGCATTTAAAAACTTGAACACCCCTCATTTTGTAGGTCTGTGCATACGGAATGCTGCCTCTATTTTGTTTTGACCATTTTTCATTCAGTTGTCAAAATGGTGTCGAAGCAAGAAGAACAGTGTATTAAAATTTTGCTCGCGCATAAGCGAAATCCAAATTATTGCCAAACAAGGCACGGTATTACCAAGCCGGAGGTGGCGGGTTCGATTCCCGGTCCGGTCGAGGGAATCTTTCGGGTTGGAAATTTTCTCAACTTCCCTGGGCATGGAGTATCATTGTGCTTGCCATGCGAATGCGCTTGAAATGCGAATAAGAATAAGAAGACATTTTCATATAAGCTAGCCTGTTTTATAAGATTGATAATGAAAAATATTAAAAAAATATTGAAGAAGGTAATTTTATGTTATTTACGTTTCAAACACTTTTCTGGATTTCATACCCCAAGTTTTTTTTTTAAATTTTGTACCGTGTATACTGTTCTTATTCTTAGAACTTGGATTTCGATTGAAATTGGCGTTCTAGAGTTATGATCTGTTGAAAAATCTCGAACACGCCATTTTGAAGCCTTTTAAGCAAGAATGTCAAAGATTGACCATAACAATCAATAATGCAAAGATTCATGTAAATCGTAAAAGGTCGAGTCTGAAATTCATCATTTTTTTGCTATGTGGCCTGAAATAGCTCTTTTGTATTTTCTGATAGCTGATAATTATACTCCAGTAAATGCGAAGTGGCTCAGAGCTAAGGCATCCATAAAGAATCACCTGAGTTTACTTTGTTCTCATTATCAATTCGGCTCATTGTTTCCCCTTCCCCAATGTGAACAAACATTTAAATTCATTTTCAACCAAATAAATAGAAGCATTGACATTAACTTAAACTAATGTAAAATGATGCTCAATGCCATCTTTGTGATTAATCAGTGTTTTTAAGGTTGTTTCTGTGTTTTGAGGGCTGTTCGATTATTTAAATTCAGGCCCATTCAAAGGACTATTTTAACTATTACGGCGATATTAAGGCCATTTTGGCATTTTTGAAGCCAGTTTTTGTGACTTTTGAGCTGTTTTGACATATTTGGACAATTTTTCTCGTTTATAAATCAGGACTGGCGTGTTTGGAACATTTTTGGAATTTATTGGACAATGTCAATTTGAAAATGTCACGACATTTTGACATTTTTGGAGCCATTGTTGACACCATTGTTTTCGGTTTAGGGCCATCCTGACATCTTTGGACAGTTTTTGACAGTGTTCGTCTTCAAGATTGAATGATACGTCTGGTGATTTTAATGATATTCAAGACCATTTTAGTGTTTTACAGACGTAGAAAGCCTATAATAAGAAGGTTGTGTTCATGCCTTTTTTTGACATTTGTAAGCTATTTCACTGTAATTATGTTTTTTGGTTTCAAACAATCACGTAGTTTGAAGACTGTTTGCGTTTTAAACCGATTTTTTAGATTTTAAGGACACATTTGCCTTACAATACGTGTGCTCAATATTGGTGGGTTGCGAGCTTATGAAACCAGCCTCACGAAATAAATGCGACTCAGGGTCAATTTTTGCCCATTGTGTGCTGGAGGTTCTTCGTTGGACAACAACGGCATGGAAACAGAGGAAGCGGTTGAAGTACTTGAAGAGGTGATGTAAATGGACAGCAAAAGAGAGGGTGAAGGAAGTTCATTTGGAAGTAGGGTAGAGCACTACTTCGTCGTAATCGCCCATTTGCTTTCTATCGATCAGAAAAGATCAATTATATAAATGATTTCACCGTGCACACATCAATAATAGGTTTGTTCCAATGCGTTAGTTCATTAGCTACAACTTCTTGTTGTGTTTGTCGTATTAGATGCTAGATAAAAGCTTCTTTTATTGATCTGTGTGCTGCAAATACCTGGGAATGTCTTTAAATTGCCGTAGGGATACAAAGAGAAAGTCAACGAAGATATTCTGTCAATGTTACTTAGGACCTAATGCAATGTTCAGCTTGATTTACTAAGACGTGTTTCTCACCGCGTCGGTTATAAAAGCACCACATGAATGGCATCTTTACCATAGAGCGATGTTTATGCAAAACATGTGCAACTACCCTACCCAAATACTCATATCAACACCAAGTGCCGCTAGCGTAGTGTTATCATGCCTACTGTTCTATTGTAAGATTGTAAATAAATTCAATAGTTCGCTTGCCTCTGCCATGGCAGGATGGCCCGATAAGCAACCGTGTTTTATTTTTACCATCTATTAATCACACAACGCAGGGAAGTTCTACCCGCGCGCGATCAAGAGGATTTTTTTAATCGTTCAACTAGTTTCGGTGATATGGCCGGATCATGATCGGAGAGGTACGTATGGAGAGACAAGAAGTGGCACATTTAGCTGCCATAGTAGAAACCCTGGGCCAATTGATTTTAGAAGTTGAATTCCCGGTTTTTCTGAACACCCATAATAGTTTTCCCTATTTCATATGAGGGGGTTAGAAGGGGAGGGGTTTAAGTGGCTCTATTCTCTTTATCGACAATCTCTTTTGAAAACCACGGTTTTAAAAACAGGTTTCACGTTCTTTCTACCACATAGTTTGATAAAGGAGGTTCTCATATAGCGTCCAGAACGGCAAACGCCTCAAGAAATGTGTTTGCAGCTGAGTTATTAACGAAATAGATAGTCGATGAAGAGAATCAATCAAAGTAAAGTAAGTGACACCCCTTACCTTCTTAACCCCTTTTTTAAAATGCTAAATATGGTTAAAATGAGTTAAAAGCAGTGTTGGAAAAGATCACGAATTCTCACTATAACTCGTGAACGTTTCCCTTGGTGATCTTCGTGTTGTGCACAAATTTTCAAAGGAATAAGATAACCATACTGCTTGGGAGGAAGACACAGATAGCACACACGGCATTCATTTTTTAGTTTGTTCTTCATGTCATGAAAATTTGTGCTACAGAAGAAAAAAAAAACAAAATAGGCAAGGTTGCAAAGACTCATTTCAGCTAAAACAATGTTTTTCTAAATTATGAAATAATTAGATGCCATGATCAAATTTTGAATTGGTAGGATACAAGAAGAAGTTGCAAAGAATGTGTATGACATATTAAACCTGTTTATTTCACTTCATGAGAGTCACAATCACCGATTTTTCACAAACTCACTCACTCACTCACTCACTCACTCAGCGATCAGCAAATCGCTGATTGTGACTCATAGAAAGCAAAATTTACAGGTTTTATGTTTCCAACGCATACTTTGTAACCTCTTCTTGTAAGTTACAAGTAAAACATGCCATCATACCATCTTTTGGTTTTATTATTCCGAAAAACATTATTTTAGCTGAAATGAGTCTTTGCAACCTTGAAAATAGGCATAGCAATATTGCATGTTTTACTTTGAGCATGTAGTGATTGTTTACGTTGTTCAGGGTGCAGTGAGAAAATGTACTTTTATGTTTTGTATTTTATCATGCCACCAAAGATTTTGACAAAAACTTTGGTTAGTGATATTTCTAAATATTGATAACATATGGCACATTGAATTAATGAATCTAAAAACGGTGTCCCATTGAAAAAGATAGCTAGAAATGGCAGTTTGTCAGAAATTACTTTACGCAAGATTTCAGTACCGCCTTCTGTATTCTTGTTCAACTGTAAGAAAAGCATCGTGAAACTGCTTGGCTCCCAAAGTTCCTGACAGCTTGTGTCTGACAGCGTTACCAGATTATTTTCAAGCTTATCGGTATCAAAGCTTTTAAAAATTTTAAAATCATTGAAGTAGGAAATACTGATATATATCAGTATTTCCTACTTCAATGATTTTTTAAATTTTGCAGTTTTGATGGCGAAAATTTCCACATTTGAACTAAGAACTTCCTTTCCAGAAAAGTTGGAAGAATTTTTCGGAGAACTTTTGAATTAGCTTCTGAAGGAAGTCCAAAACAGTGCCTAGGGGCTCGAATGGAGTCTTGACGTAGGACCGCTATTGGACGGAACAAATGTGAAAAGCATTTAGTTCTTTTAATTGATCGATCATCTATTATATTCACACTTTCCGTTTTTGATTTGTAGGCGTACAAAATTTGTAGTATTTTTTTTTCGAAGAGAAAGTTGATGAAGAGAATTGATCAAAATCACTTGCACCCCTGCTTCCAAGTTTGGTTACAAGATTACAACTCTGGAGAGCATTACCACTTTTTTAATAGTTTCTAGTTGAGAATCAGCATTGCTATTGATGCGTGGATATGACGGCGCCGGTGGTGTAGTAGTAAGCGTGACTGCTTTCTAACACCCCGATGGGTCTGGGTTCAATCCCAGCCGAGGTCGGTGGGATTTTTCTGAGGCATAAAAATCTCTGGTCACGTCTTCCTTCGCAAGGGGAAGTAAAGCCGTTGGTCCCGACCCATGTGTGTTGAATGGGTGCGATATCCACTGGATGAAGTTCATGGAGAAAGATCTGGAGGATTCGATAGATACTTCCGGTAGAAGTTTGAATGAACCTACTCGAGAAGACGAAAAAAAAACTTCCTGAAGTGATTTGGAATAAACTTCTGAAGAACGTCGGAAGCATCTTCTGGCTTTTTGGAACAGTCGTAAGAAACATCTAGGAGAAGTTGGGGAAAAGACATTTCCGGTGGAAATCGGTAGAATCTTTTAGGGAAAGGTAGCAACATATTTTGAGGAAAGTTGAGAAAAACTGGCGGAAGAAGCCAGAAGAAGCTCATGATGGAAGTCAAAATAACTTTCCGGGAGGAATCGGAAAATAATTTACGGGTTAGAACCCAAGAAAAACTTAGGTGAGCCATTAGCTGTTTTTCGATTCCTGGGTGGCCAACAATTTCGAGGAAATGGATACACTAGTTGAAAGAGTATTAAGTGTTGCGGTAATTCGCGCCAAACCCCCTCGGACAGTGAAGGTGGTTAAATGACCGAACCGGTGCCATAACGTCGAAGAAAACAAACTGACAGCTGGAGGAGTGTCTTTGATAGGTTGCTAGGAAGAGTAGACAGAAGAATCGGAAAAGGAAGAAAGAAATAGCAATTCATGCTGCCAAGAAGACCAGAAATTGTTAGTCTATTTAAATTGTATGAATTTGGTTTATATATCGTGAAAATTAGTTGGAGGAGGAATAAAAGGAGAAAGGATATACCAATGTGAGTATTTTTTAAGGAAGTAATTAATATTTAGTTTGTATTAATAAAGAAATATAGCTTTTAGCGCTCGTGAATTGCAAGCGGAAAGTGATTCCTTTGTCTGCTGAAAAGATATCCGGACACTCCCTCTTTCCCCCAACAATCAAGCATAAGACATTTTTAAAGATAAATATTTTTTGAGTATTTAAGCAAAGAATTTGACAAAATCACAATAGTTTTCTCTGACATTTCAGTGCAGGCTGGCAAAAATCATTTTGATTTAAAAAACAAATCGGTATAAATCGGTATAAATCCTAAAATCGGTTTCTGAAGAACCTTATCTGTACATCGGGATCATGTTCGAAAACCGGTACATATACCGATAAATCGGTTTATCTGGCAACGCTGGTGTCTGGCACCTTTTGACGTTTATATTTTTCGAGTCTGGATCTCCCCCCCAGCATAAGACTTTTGAGGGGAGTCCTCAAAGTAACTCTAAATGCATTATGGAATGATCCTAAGGAAGTCCTTCAGAATTATTCTAAGTTATTCTGAGACAAGACATAATTTAGTTAATTCAGAAATTGAGCATTTTTCAAGATCCATCCTGTGACAGGTCACTACATTCGTTCACTCAGTCCATAGTCTTCTTACCACAAATGGGGATTTATATATGTGTATAGAGGAAAAATCACAAATAAAACCTTAGCTAGCTAGATAGGGACTTAATTCAAACTAAAATAATAAATATAAAAGCTATATAAATAATAAAATTCATGCAAATAAATAAATTAAACTAAGTATCATACTAAATTAATCTAGGAGGCAAAAGACGGCTAACGACTAAATTAAAAAAAAAACACAACACACTGTGAAGGTTTTGTACGCAGCCTCAACAACACGACACACCCACAATACACCCATAAACGCTGGTATTTTTGGTAGCAGTACTGCCTGATGGGTGGATGCTCCCTACAACAACCACAGAAAAAGGCCTATTCGCCCGTTCCTGAGGATTGCAAATATATTGTCTCGGTCACTTGCTTGAGCACTAGAAAAGCACCCACACGTTAGCTCACACGTTGGTGAAGGAATTTATTCTCCATAAAGCGGTGGAAAGGTTCTACGAAACCGCCAGAGTCGTCACTGCCATACAAACAACGGTAAGCTGACATAAGTGGACGAAGCGAGACTTTAAACCTGCGAACCCAAGAGAACGAGACCAGTGTGATCCGTACAATCAGCGTAATCGACGCACACGGTGGAATCGGGGCAGTCGGCACGATTGTCACGAACGATCATCACCAGATATCGGGGAGGCCAGATCGGCGCAATCGGGGCAATCGGCACGATTGGCGCGAACGGCAAGGAAGGATACCAAGGATACGACTAGGCACGGAGACATCGTGCAATCCGTTGCGGAACCAACCAGCGAGCGTTCATCGACGGGCCCGACACTGACACCACACACAAACAGAAACTGTGAGTATTTATTGATAGGAACAGATAGGGCTGTTAGGGACCGTTAGGGAAAAAATTAAATAAATCGCCGTCAGTAAGCAAATTAATTGTCTTGTGGTTTTTCCTCTAATCTCGCAAACCTTGGCGAAAAGAAGCCGACCCAGAGTGTGGTTAGAGTCACTTGTGGGCTGAGCGGGCGTAACAAAAGGGATTGTTACATTTTGGCGACCAACAAAAAAATACTTCCTATTTTTTTTTTCGAGGTAAGCGAGGGAGGAGAACGATAGTGATAATCGTTTACGCCGGTGATTCTGGTAATTGATTCCAAATACGACCTTTGGTGGATAGAATTTTGTAAAACAACCTGCTCAAAAGTAGATTGTAATAAATCTTTTAACAAACTTCTAGAATCGGGAAACGTACTTCTAGACACGTGATCCCATTGTGTAAAACAAAAAGAATATCCACGAGCAAAGTCACCACCCTGGTAGACAATCGAATTGAACATTCTATTATTACAAGGCATCGCGAGATAAACAATAGCTTTCAGAGAAAGCGAAGAAATTTCTTAGGTTATCAAATTTGATGAAAATTGCTTACGAGTGAGTATTGGGTGAATATTTATTTCATCGCTAAATTTTTAGGCACATTTTTATAATTTTTGTTCGGTGTTCAATATGGACCACTTCATTTCACAGTACTATGGCATGAACGTCGCTCATTTGTTCGACGATGAGCTGACACACGAATTGGCAATCCGCGGAATAGACGCGCATAGTGAGTCACGATCAGTGCAGGAACGAAAATGTAGAGCTGAACTGAAAAGAGAAGGAGCAGATGATACATCTGCAAAAGAATATGATAAAGTTTGGAAATCGTTAATCGATGAATTAGAAAATTGTGATAAAAACGTGCAGGACATTAAACAGCAACTGGAAAGTAGATTGTACAAAAAAGCTCCTGATCAAAAATGTAAATCTCGATTGCTCCATTATCTTTTCCGCATGTTACGAGCAAAAGTTCATACAACAGAGAACTCAGAACGAAACACCATTGCCGAGATTGCAGGACAATGCGTGAGACTCTTAAATACATGTTACTCCATTGCATCACCGTACCCTGAAGTTCGGAGTGCGGAGATCAGTATTGTGAACGATAGTTTGCTTAGACTGCGCTATTTGTTTCCTGAGGATAATGTTGGGACAGGCAATCTCACACCGAATCCAAGCCCTGGTGACCAACAAGGAGCCCAGGATGAAGAAGAATATGATGAGATTCCCGATGTACGGGAAGGTTTGTTACCCGTCCAAGAAGAAAATGAGCACGAGGAAGAAGAAGGAGCTGTAGGTGGTGAACCCACTGAGGAATTGGAAATTCTAAAAATTCAAAATTCAAATTTGAAGTCCATTGTGGATCAACTGCTAACCAGAATGAAATCTATGGATATTGAGATTCAAAATATGAAATCTCACCATCATTCAAAAAACAGCACTCGAGTAAACTTAGGTGATGAATTAGATGAAGGAGAGTCATATCCTGTTCAATCAGTTAAGCGTAAAGTATCGTATAAAGAATTTCTTGACTGGCTAGAGAAAGATCAGAACCTTTTAGGACAAGTATCTAGGGAAAACAGCAAACCGACAAATACATCAGGGAAAGGTGCGGTTCCGAAACAACCCCCTAGGCAGAGGGATCCTTCTGATCGTGGTAATCCTATTCGGGAAAATTGTAGCCAACGCCTCCCAATCCATAAATGGAAAATTCACTACGATGGTGCTGATAACGGCCGACGTCTAAATGAATTCTTGCGAGAAATTGAATTCAGTGCTCGATCAGAAGGATATTCTAATCGAGAGTTGTACAATTCTGCATATCACTTGTTAGTTGGTAAAGCACGATCCTGCACGATTGAAGCGAGAGTTTCTGCCACCCGATTTAGACTATCAATATGAGCGACAAGCTCACTTGCGAAAGCAAGGTGGGAGAGAACGTTTTCAAGACTACTACCTAGAAATGACGCGAATCTTCAGGAATATGAGTGTTCCACTCGACGAACCGAAAAAGTTCCAAATACTCTTTCGTAATCTGCGCTCTGAGTACAAGAGTGCCATGTTGGCAGCAAACATCTCCACTATTTCGAAGATGAGAGAGTTCGGCAAAAACTTCGACTCCATTAATTGGCAATGGTTTGCCCGAAGTGATAGGGAAAATGTGAGAGGGTATAAGCCAAATGAGAGGCAAGTTAACGAGATAGGAGATGTAAGAAGACCACCATCGAATAACAATAGACCGTGGAATAAGGCAGAAAACTACAAAAAAGAGTATTCGAACTCAAACCGACAACCCAACTTCAGAAGTTATCAACAAAATCAATATTCGAAACCGAACCCATCGAACAATCAGGCACCTGATCAGAAGCAGGAAAAACCGTCTGGTAAACCTGATAATCAGAAACCAGGGCCAAGTAAAAACTTGAACACGCTAGAGTTAATTTTAAAAAGCTATGTTCCGATGAAGAAGGGTACTTGCTTTAATTGCCATAGTTTTGGACACAACTTCACGCAATGTACTCAGGAGAAACAAACTTTCTGTGAAGTCTGTGGATTTCCCGGCTTCTTACAAAAGGAGTGTCCATTCTGTTCCACAAAAACTTGAGCAAGACTGCTCAGTGAGGCAGGGTAGTCTTGATCTTTGCACTGAAAGCCCTCGAAATGAGGAAGTTAATTCTATTAATTATATCCTGTCACAGCTCGGTTATCATTCTATGGTTGTTAATTCCCAGTGTGAGGAGGTAAATACCATATTTCTCCACCCACAAGGAGATAACAGACCTTTCGTGAGAATCGAATTGCTAGGGATAAAATTAGTAGCACTTTTGGACAGCGGGACTAATCGTAATATTCTGGGTAAGGGATCAGAACGTCTTGTCACGAATCTGAATCTAACTTACTCACCTTTGGATTTGACACTCATCACTGCTGAAGGTCATCCAGTACCTGTTTTAGGAGAAATTGAAGTTCCTGTGTTGTTCAACGGAGTCACGCGAATAGTTTCTTTCGTTGTTGCACCTTCTTTGAAGCGACAATGCTATCTGGGGATGTCATTCTGGGATCAATTTGGAATTTATCCCTCTCTCCGAGACTCGTTTATCGAAACTATCGACGATTCCGAAGAGACTTTCGAAGATGAAATGTCGTTGACTCCCGAAGAACAACATGAACTGGACGAAATAAAACAATGGTTCTTGATTCCCGAACCTGGTAATATTGGATGTACCAAGGTACTCACTCACACAATTGAAATCAGGGACGAGTTTCGTGAGCACCCTCCAATTCGTAAGAATCCATATCCATGGAGCCCTGAAGTACAGCGTAAAATTCATATGGCTTTAGACCACGATGGAAAATGAACAGGTGGGCAGGAACTCACAGTCTCCCAGTGTTGGTGAGTTCTTTGCCGTTAATGTTCACGAAAAGTTCACTATTTTGCTATACAGAAATTCAAAACAAAAATTTTATCTGCGGATTTGGACAGTTTTCGACCTGTTTCATACGACCGGAAGGTGTATGCTGGTCACAAATGCCGTGCCAAACTGATTTCCTACGCAATTAATCAACCTTTGATGTGCATTTCGCTAATAAACACGAGGCGCATTTCGTATAGCAAACATGCCATAATAAAATGGGCATGGTTCATTTAAGTAAACAAACTAACACTTCTTCCGACTGTTACACCTATGTATTAGCCGTCTCGGACGATGGGCACGTTCCTATGGAGAGGCATCACGGCTGCAACAGCTGGCGCGTAGCAGAGAAGCAGGTGGCTTAAAACTCCAGCTACCAGCCATGAAGTGCAAGGCGCTTCTCATTCATCGACATGTGAGTGATATCGGTTCCCTTCCTTTCTACAGGTCTATTCTTACCCAGACAAATCCTACCCTACCTGCAGACTGTCCTTGTATAAAACTCATTCTTTCAAGTCTCCCAACATTCCCCCCGCAAATCCAACAAAACCTCTCCGCCGATAGCATTCATAACCATTTCATAGGCCAAACTGAAGCACCGAAGGTAACTCGTGAGCATCCAACAGCGAACTGGCGCCAAATCTGGAAAAACATATCCATGCGAAAGCTGAACTCGAATGAACGGAGCGCCTTGTTTCTGTTGGTCAACGGAAAGCTTGAGCACCGAAAACTGATGTATCGAATGAACAGAGCCGATGGAGAAAACTGTCTGCACTGCAACGCTGCATGTGAAACATTGCAGCACAAGCTCAGCGAATGCGTAAGGGTAGAGCCAGCTTGGGGACTACTGAAGCGAAAGATAACAACTCTACTCAATGGATGGCGCCGACTCTCGATTGACGAACTCTTGAGGCCCCAATTAAGGAATATAGACACAAACAAAAAATGTAAATTACTCAAATTGTTCATTAAATATGTCACCTTTATTATGCAATGTAATAATGTAATCGACGTAACCGCATTAGAATTTGCTTTGGAAAACGAAGTTTGAATGATTGTACTGTAATTATTTTTTAACTTTCTGAATAAAACAAATTTTACTAGTAAAAAAAAAAAAAAAAAAATCTTCGAAAAAGTAGTAGATAACCTTCAAAAAGGTCACGAGAGTACCAAACAGAGGTACGATCTGAGGCACATAAGATACTCTCCAACGTTCAATATCGGTCAGAGAGTATTCAAACGTAGTTTTCGTCAGTCTTCTGCTGCCGACCATTTCAATGCCAAGTTAGGTGAAGTGTATGAGCCATGTTTTATACTGGCGAAGAAAGGTACATGTTCGTACGAGGTTGCTGACCTCAAAGGGAACAGCCTTGGTGTTTTTTCCGCAGGCGATTTAAAAGCCTAGGATTATAAAATGTTCTGTAATGTGACGTGGATGACAGAGATTATGTGGATAAGCCAATATGCAGATGCAACCATCGTCATCTAACTGTTTGATGGTCCATACGTTTGTCTTATCCTGTGCATCGTTCTAACTATCTGCGGCGCAATTGGATATGTTTCGAGACAAAGAAATGAAATGTTTCTAAGGTTAGTAAGCCTTTCATCGATGTAATGTTTATATTAGGTATACAGCTGTTTTTAGAATATAATTATTAAAAGTTCTAATATGATCAATTTGAGATGCTCACTGTGCTACTTGCCAATAAGATCGTCAATAATCCTTCGATCTTTGCAAATAGATTGCTATAGCTACTCGAAGAGGTCTAAATCTTCAAAATCATAATTGATTATGAGAAAAGATGCGGTGACTTTTGGGAAACATTACAATAGCATACTAATAGAAAAACTAAATGGATTCCAAGTTTTGCTCCATGATAATTTCCATCAAGGTAAAACCACATTGGTGAATTCTACTACTCACAAGAGCACACATTTTCATCAAATTTGATTTGAAGCCGATAAGAAAATTACAAATTGACAAAGATGAGAACTCCTGTGAATGATCGTGGATCCAGTATTATTTATTAAAAAGATATTATTCGTCATTGTCACGCCGGCAAAAAAAATAAGTAATTTACTAATTCGAATCGAATCAAAATAGTGAAACTTTCATATAACCGTTAATTCACAATAGAATACTTAGACCAATCAATTACTTACCAAGTTTTCCAAAGTTTATTTCTCATTTATCAATGGCTTTGAAACAAAGTATAAATATTGCTATCTCGGAATTCGAGGATTCGAGAACCTTGTAAACAAGCTTGTAGAATAATAAATGTTGTTCCGGAACTGTATATATTCTATGTTTTGTTACTGAATGTTATTTTTGGTTTGTACACTATCGGATCTGTGATCTGTAGTATCTTTCTTGATATGGATGTTTCGTTAAATTTACCATTAAAATTTATTATTTGTCTTTTTGTTATACATTATTTATTTACCAAAAGCCGTACTGTGGTACAGGTGCGGTATGGCGAGAGTCGTTATTTAGTTTTCCAAAAATTATTAATTCCATTAATAATTTTTATCCGAGCTGTGGGGAAGTGTGACAGGTCACTACATTCGTTCACTCAGTCCATAGTCTTCTTACCACAAATGGGGATTTATATATGTGTATAGAGGAAAAATCACAAATAAAACCTTAGCTAGCTAGATAGGGACTTAATTCAAACTAAAATAATAAATATAAAAGCTATATAAATAATAAAATTCATGCAAATAAATAAATTAAACTAAGTATCATACTAAATTAATCTAGGAGGCAAAAGACGGCTAACGACTAAATTAAAAAAAAAACACAACACACTGTGAAGGTTTTGTACGCAGCCTCAACAACACGACACACCCACAATACACCCATAAACGCTGGTATTTTTGGTAGCAGTACTGCCTGATGGGTGGATGCTCCCTACAACAACCACAGAAAAAGGCCTATTCGCCCGTTCCTGAGGATTGCAAATATATTGTCTCGGTCACTTGCTTGAGCACTAGAAAAGCACCCACACGTTAGCTCACACGTTGGTGAAGGAATTTATTCTCCATAAAGCGGTGGAAAGGTTCTACGAAACCGCCAGAGTCGTCACTGCCATACAAACAACGGTAAGCTGACATAAGTGGACGAAGCGAGACTTTAAACCTGCGAACCCAAGAGAACGAGACCAGTGTGATCCGTACAATCAGCGTAATCGACGCACACGGTGGAATCGGGGCAGTCGGCACGATTGTCACGAACGATCATCACCAGATATCGGGGAGGCCAGATCGGCGCAATCGGGGCAATCGGCACGATTGGCGCGAACGGCAAGGAAGGATACCAAGGATACGACTAGGCACGGAGACATCGTGCAATCCGTTGCGGAACCAACCAGCGAGCGTTCATCGACGGGCCCGACACTGACACCACACACAAACAGAAACTGTGAGTATTTATTGATAGGAACAGATAGGGCTGTTAGGGACCGTTAGGGAAAAAATTAAATAAATCGCCGTCAGTAAGCAAATTAATTGTCTTGTGGTTTTTCCTCTAATCTCGCAAACCTTGGCGAAAAGAAGCCGACCCAGAGTGTGGTTAGAGTCACTTGTGGGCTGAGCGAGCGTAACAAAAGGGATTGTTACAATCCACAGAAATAAAAGACACAGGATTGAAACTGAGCATTTCCACGCCTAATGAGTCATTATGACGAATAAGAAAATCGCAACCTTCTCTGATTTGCAAGAATGCAAGATGAATGTGGGCGTCTTAGTGGAATACCTGTATAAAGCGAAAGAGAAAGAATAAGAGAGAGAGGGTAAGGGAGAGATAATGATTAGTAGTTTCCATTTAATTCCACTACTTTATTTGCTTATTCTTGACAGATACGCGTATTTCGTCTACAATATGCAGACTGCTTCAGTGTATTGTACTTATATTCGACTGTCTAGCTCGACTAGTCGAGTATAACAAGACACTGAAGAAGTCTGCACATTGTAGACGAAATACGCGTATCTATCAAGAATAAGCAAATACGGTAGGGGAATTAAATTTAAATTACTAATCTTTCTCTCTCTTTGCATGATCGTTTGGTATGGGCAATGATTGCAACAAATCGACCATTTTGGATTTTGTAAAAAATTTTAATTGCAAATTTCAAATCTTTTAAATTTTTCTAAAAAACAATATGCTAAAAATAGTTTTTAGAAATACCCTGCAAATATTAAAAAAAATAAATGTTAAAAACCTAAAATGTTAAAATTTTGACGTATTTTTTTTTTTCATTTTAAGAAAAAAATATTATGTTCATGAAAAATGAAATTTTATAAAATGTTTAACATTATGGACACTCACAAATTGACAAAAATCGTAACACATGAAGTGTTGGTAATTTTTTTTTTAACTTTTTGCTAAAACGTTTTAACGTGTAGTTTATAATCAGAAAACATTGCTTGAGACATTTTACCTGTAAAAAAGGCTTATTAAACAATACCTTAAGTTCTTGTTCTACGATTTTTTCAGTTTCAAGTGTCCATGGTTTTGAATATTTCAAAAGTTTTCATTTTTCATAAGTTCTATAAGTTAATTTTTTGAAGAATTTTAAAAGGTCTATAATGGTCTATTTGCAGTAAAACTGTGAATCATTGCCCATAACAAACAATCAGGCGAAATTTTAAACAAATTCGGAGAAGGTCGATTCGAATTTTTTTTTTCGTTATTTTGGCAGGAACTGCTTAAATGCTTCAAGACTTTGAGGCTTAAGACTTGAGACTTTGAGACTTTGAGATGCTGAGACTAGAATAAATTTCAAGATCATGGTCAAAGAAAACTGCTCAATAATATGAGGCTAGACATTCCTGAAAAGTGTAGCAGCGGTGAGATGTGTAAGAGCTCAAATTGGGATGAAAAACAAATCATTATTTCAGACATGGAGAAACATCGGACATCGAAACACGTTTGAGATATAAAAGTTAACAGAAAATACATTTTTTTTTCAGATTCTCTCTGAAATCGTTTGGAAAAAAAAAACAGTGAAAGTTGTGAGGCATTTCCGAAGGCAGTCTGGAGAAACTTCTAGAAGCTGTTGAAATCAACTTTTGGGAGAATCTACAGAAACTTTCGATGGATGTTAGAAGAAATTTCCTATACAAATTGGGAGAAACTTGATGGAATAGTTCGAAGAAATCAGAAGATTCACTAAGTTTGCAGAAACTTCCGGGGAAAGTTGAAAGATAATCCGGTAGAAAACGAAAAAATCTTCCAGGTGAAGTCAGACGACGCATCCAGAAGATCAACATCCAGGAGAAATTGGTAAAAACTACCGGAAGAAGTCGGAGGCGTCTTCAAATAGAAATAAGAAGAAACTCTCTGGGAAGGCAGGCACAACATTATGGGAAGTCTGTAGAAAATCCCAGCGAAGTCAAATGGATTTATGGAAGAGATTTCCAGTGTGAATAAAAAAAAAGCAGGGAAAGGGGCAGAAATTACCGGGGACTTGGACGAAACTTTCGAAAAACATCTCCTAATTAAAACCAGGAGGAACTTCCGGACTAGTCGAATACTTCCCACAGAAGCTATAATTCAATTCCTGGGGAAGAATTTTTGTTAATCTAAGTTATCAAAGGAACATTCTTATAATTATCAATCACAAATGATTGTGAATCAAAAGTATTCCGCAGAGAAGTTTCTGACTTTTAGGGAACTGTTGCATATGCAACCGCTCGACGAACCCCTCGAAGAAATTTGTGATTTTGCTGTGTGTTTGTTTGTTGTTCATCGGGGTTTTAAAACACGCCTGTGATGTCATTGGTCACAGTCGTAATAGATAAGTGAAAGCAAGCGACGGCATGGACGCATTTGAATAGCAAATCGTTCTGTTGGCTATCCAAGGCGAGAAAACGCCGAAGTTGTAAGTACTGTAATAGGGGAAATGGCTGTAATGTTGGCCTATGGATCTAAGATTGGGCCCATCACTAAAAATCTGCTATTTATCAATTTTATCTAGATGAACGCGTCATTGGGACGGTACTAATGGAAATTTTTAGTTGGCAATGAAAATTTAGTCGATTGCTGAATTTATGAATAGGCCAAAATCAGGGGCTTTAGGCCGACATTACATCCATTTCGCCTATATTTTATTTTGATTTGTATTTTAATTATATAAAATATTTCAGCTTTGTAGCATTTGTCTAATATTGTAACTAAGCGTTTTACTTGCCCTGCTGGAAGATCGGTGCCCGCTATTGTTTTCAACATAACCTTAACTACCCGAAAGGCGGAAGCACTGGGTTTATTTCCCTTCGAAAGAACAAACTCTGAACATTTTTTTTTGCAACAGAAAATCTCAAAATCCTTGAACTATGACTCAATCATCTAACCTCATTAAAAAAAAAAAAAACAGTCGATGTTTTTCAGCAGCCTTGAAACGTTATGAACACAATAGACGAGTGCACGGATGGATTTAAGTTCACTCACTCGACAAAAAGTGACACAACAGCGGGGCCCTGTATACTAAAAATGAACACATGAATAATACTCACGTAATATTTGAAACGGGTCTATCAACTTATGTACACAAAACTTGTTAAGCCTTTTTCGCGCGAACCGAATACGCTCACGCAAACTAACAACACCATCGGGCAGATGAAATTCTCCCCTTCTCGATAGTGCTCCTGGTTTGCGTGGGCGTACTTCGGTTTTCGTGAAAACGACCTAGCAAATTATTTACAAAAGTTGATAGGTCCTTTTCAAATGTTACGTGAGCATTATTCATGTGTTCATTTTTAGTAAACAGGGCCCCGCTGTTGCGTCAAAAAAATTTCAGTAGATGAACTAAAGTTCACCCGTGCACAGGTCTATAGGGTCGTTGGTGCAAATTCAACTTTTTTAAATCGACTTGTCTTATCTTCAGTTTTTAAATCAGATACACTTCTTCCACCTTTTGTGGAATAAAAAAAACAGCGATTGCAACGATTACGAACGAGAAGAGACATACTAAACAAAATGCAAAATTATCTAAAACTTTTCTATTCATGTTCGATTTCAGATCCAATAGGTTGGTAGATTGCAGAACGGGTAGAGAAAGTACCTACGAGGAAACTCATTGGATTTTGGGGTTAAGCTTACATACCTTTTGGATTTAAAATTAAGTTTTCTTATCAGCTTGGTGCGATTTCACTCAACTCCACACGAGCGCGAAACAGTGTACAAGTGCTGTGTTTGGTTCCGAAAGTCCCATCATGTGGTTAAATTGAGGAGATTCTGTTGTTGTTCTTGCTGTTATTATCACCGCTACTGGAGGGCACAGCATTGCGATCGGAACTTTTTTCGCCCGTCTACTATCGGATTTGGATTTTCCTATGCATACATAGGAGAGTAGGTATATCCTCGAGCATACCGATACGTGAGGGGAGCACCATTGGAAATTCAATAATCGAAGCTTGGATCTATCTAGAAAGTGAGATAAACCACCGTTGCTTCTGACTCCTGGCGTTTCACCACAAAGCCACGACCACCCACTGCCGCCACCAGCACCATTCTTCGGAGGACTTTTCACTTCCGACGAGACTAAACGGCAGTTGTAGCATTTGCGTTTTTGGGTAAAGCAGTTGTTGTTGTTGTTGTTGTTGTTGTTGTTGTAGGTGGCGGTTTTTGCCTCCATCGGTGATAGCATTTTCGGGAAATCTTTCGGATGCTGCTGCTGCTGCTGTTGAATCTGACATCAGAGAGGCTGAACAACCACCACACCGTGACTAGATATAGGTCTGCTCGCAAGAGTTTTGACGTACTTGCTGAATCCCGTGCAAGGAACACGTCGAATAACATCGTCGGGATGCAAATCTCTGCAAGAAAAAAAGTTGAGATGTTCCGTTTTCGGCGGGAAAAAGAAAGAAAAAAGAAAATCAGGAAAACCTTGTAAGTTGAGTATTCATGTTCCGAAATCTCGGTGTGGTGCGGTTTGGTTTTTGGCTTCCAGAGGCTAGAGAGCAGCGGAAATGTGTGGTTTAAGATTAATAATTTTTTTTTCTGGAACAGATGGTGGGTAGATGAAGAGAAGATGCACTGTCAAAAACAGATACACATACTGAACTGGATATGCGAGATAGAAAGGTGCGTGATGAACATAGATTGGTTTCGGTATTTTCTGTATGCTGCTGGTAGCAGTGCCGATGAGCTCTGTGACGATGATGGCCTTGAACAGTAGGTTGGTTGGTGGTAGTGGGTGGTGGTGGTAGGTGGTTTACTACAGTACAGTACAGGAGATAGCATACACAGCATACGTACACGGACAGAGATTTTCGGAGTCGAGTTTCGGAGGGAGTTGAGTGAAAATAAATAGCTAAAAATGAAAGAAATGTAGAAGCGTGTAACAACAACATTTATCCAGACATTATATACATAATACATACAGTACAGACAAGCAGTAAAAAAGAACGCCTCAATCTTCAGTGCGTCAGTTATCAGGTGTACTCTTTAGGGAAACACAAAAAACGTGAAAGATTGATATACACAAGCACAAAAGGTGACAGCAAAGGATGGGGTTTGTGAAGTGAGTAAAGGATTAGTCTGTGGATTGTCTTGATAGACAGGTGTGTTGCCGGAGTGTAATATGTTTTTGTTGTTCTCAGTTTGTGCTGTTTGTGGTTTTATGACAATTGTGATCAGTGCTGATAAAAATCATTCCTTCTACACTCAACATAGCTGAAAATGAAGACAACCTTAACAGATAGACCACTGCCTGCATGAATTTGAATTTTTACGTAAAAATCTCTTGAACAAGGCAACCTCTGAGTATCGAAGTCAACATTTGTATTTGTTTATTCAGGAAGGATGTTCATTATCGACTGTAGTTGTCAATATTAATATTCGTCCTCATCTTGGTGGGAATGACTTTGAGGATCAAATTCAAAATGATTATTTTCATTTTACACAAATATAGCGCTGAAGAACGATTCGTGATGGTTTTTACACACAGATCGATGGGAAATTATTGCCTCACGCTGAATTGATGATAACACATGGTGCGATGGGGTTTGAACCCATGAATCCCATTCAGTATATAGGTGCATTGCAAGGGGTAAGTCACTCAGCACAGTGTGCCGAAAGTAGATTCGGTACAGCTTGGGCACATCTCTTTGCACACATTCGGCAAAATCTCGTAGGCATTGGATTGTTCATTAAATGAAATTGGAGCACTGCTGGACAGCTGTCATTGAAATTGTTCACAACATAACGTGCTGTTTGACAGTATATTTCAGAAACATACTGTAATTGAATATACTAGAGGATCCAAGACCAGCAATTCACAGCTCGAGGGCTGTCGATTGCTATCGATGCGGGTCACAAGTCTTTCAGCTACTACGCAAATGGAGCACTGGCGTGCACAGGATGGGGCAAGGTGGGGCAATTGCCCCTCCTTTTATAATTACAAATTTTATTTCCACGTTTGCAAAATTATGATATAAAATAACTTGATTTCTTGATAACTTGATGTGAAGGTAAAATAACTTCATTTCATAAAATAAGAGCACTGGAACGCTTTTATTGCCTCAATTCCTTTGAGATGGTCCCTGAAAATTGCACCACAAAGGTGCATGAAGGACAAACTTCAATGAAATTTTTTGGTCATTTTTGGGCAGTGCATACAAAAAATTTCTGGTTTAATTTTTTTTTTCAAGGTGGTTTATGGAGGGTTTAAAGAAGAGGGTAAATTTAAGGTTGAAAAAAATCACCTTCGTGATGGTAGATCGAAGAAAAAGCTTTTTATTGAATATTCCTGGTGTAAAAATATCTTCAAATTGAAAATTGAATCACGCTAAAAATTTGGAGGTGCACATTTAACTGAAAATGTCTGGTGGAAAGTTCGCTACACTGTGGTAAATGCAGAAGCAAGGTTTATTCATTTTTTCTGGTGCATAATTTGCATCGTTCTGATGAATGCAAGCTTCATTGAAAATTTATGGTGGAAAATTTGCAGCATTCTGGTGCATGAAGAGGCAAAGCCTGAAAATTGCACCAAAAAGGTGCATTGTGAAACAAACTTTACTAACAATTTTTGGTGCACCGTTTTGGTGAATGGAGGAGCATGCTTTATTGAAAATTTTTGGTGCAAAATTTGCATCGCTCTGATAAATGAAATGAACGGAAAATTTCTGGTAAAAAACTTGCACTTGTTTGGTAAATGAAGGCACAAGCTTTATTTAAAATTAAGCAATATTTAAAAAAAAGAGCAGCCCAGGGCTGAAAGTCTCCTTAATAAAGATATAAAAAAAAAATATTTAAAAATTCTGGTGGAAAATCTGCACCATTCTGGTGAACGGATGGGCAAGCTTTTTAGAAAAAATTTGGTTGTGCATCCTTCTTTTGAATCTAGGGACAAGACAGCTTTTAATCAAGAGTAATATTGGAGTTAATTTTGAGTAGCTCTGAGTAACTCCAGTTGCTCATTATTGAATGCATGGTAGCCTGTTTGTGTACGTGTTTGTTTCCCAAATGTCGCCGTCAGATGTTTGGCGAAGCAAACATTTCAGAAGTTTCAAACCTATCACCATCCATTGACGTATCACACTGAATCACTATCCTCAAATCCCTTAATCTTCGTACATTTTTGTTAAACCTTACTAAGTAGTTTTCACCTGAATTGAATGCAGACAGTCATCATTCAATGATCACCATCAACATGGAGAAGATTCACGCTAAGATGCACATACCTAAAAGTCGGTAAAGAATACCTAGATATCGGTAAAAATTACCGATAATCGAAGAAAGTGCACAAAGCTAAATTATCTGCTATTATGGATTACCAATAATTAACGTTAAAAATGTCCTAATTTATAGTAAAAAATATCCAATCGTAATCGTAGCTTAGAATGTTGCATTCGTTATAGAAATCCAAGCATTTTAACATCTCTAATAATAGTAAATTAAATTGTCATAATCACCCCTATTCTGTATTTCCTTTCCAACGAAATTCTCATATAAAAAAATATTTTTTTGTATGAGAATTTCGTTCGAAACGAAATACAGAATACCGGATCCAGTATCGCTGTCTTCGTATCGCGTTAGGATGCATGCACTCGACTCATACGATGAGTCTCGAAGTGTTAGCGGGCATGTTGCCACTCTCTGATCGATTTTCGGAATTATCCCTCAGGCTCCTCACCCGTTGTGAAATTATGAACCCACTGGTGATTGCAAACTTTGAGAAGCTTCTTGAGCTAAACCCTCAAACTCGTTTTATGTCATTGTACTACGTGTACATAACACAGGATGTCAGCCCTTCGCAGCATAATCCCTATCGTGTTTGCTTCTCCGACTTCGACAGTTCTGTTCATTTTGATTTATCAATGACGCAAGAGATTCGCGGAATCCCAGAGCATCATCGTTCCATGATTGCTCCGTCAATTTTCGCTGCAAAGTTTGGCCAAGTTGATTCCGCAAGATCGTTCTTCACAGATGGATCACTAATAGAGGCGTCCGCTGGTTTTGGTATTTATAACGAATTTCATAGCGCCTCTCGAATGCTTCATGCTCCTTGTTCCGTATATGTTGCGGAGCTGGCGGCAATACATTATACGCTAGAAACGATCGCCTCACTTGCACCAGATCATTATTTTATTTTTACGGATAGTCTCAGTTCTGTCGAGGCTATTCGCTCCATGAGGCCGGTAAAGCACTCCTCGTATTTTCTCATGAAAATACGAGAGCTTCTAAGTGCTTTATCTTTAAGATCTTTTGTCATCACCTTTGCATGGGTTCCATCTCATTGCTCGATTCCGGGCAATGAGAAGGCGGACTCGCTTGCAAAGGTGGGCGCTATAGAAGGCGATATTTACGATCGACAAATCGCCTACGACGAATTTTTCTTCATTTATCGTCAACAGTCACTCGCCAGCTGGCAAAATAAATGGAGTGAAGGGAGTTTGGGACGATGGTTATATTCAATCATCCCTAAGGTGTCGAAGTGTCCTTGGTTCAAGGGGTTGGATGTGGGTCGAGACTTCATTCGTATGATGTCTCGCCTCATGTCCAATCACTACTCGTTAAACGCTCACTTGTTCCGTGTTGGGCTGGGAGACAGCAATCTCTGTGAATGTGGACAAGGTTACCAGGACGCAGATCACATTATTTGGTCATGTGCTGAGCACCGTGGAGTCAGATCCGAGTTGTACGATTCCCTTCGGGCTCGAGGTAGACAACCTAATGTTCCAGTTCGGGATATTTTGGCTAGACGAGATCTGGAGTTTATGCAACTCATATATGTTTTCTTGAAGAATATTAACCATAGATTGTAAGTTTGATTAACCTTGTGTTTAGTTTGTGTTTTGTATGTGTGTGTGTGTTTTTTTGTAGATTTGTTTCTGTAATAATTGTATAATTACAGAGTTGATATAACGTCGATAGGATTAAGTATATGTTTTAGAAATAGTGAAATTTTTGAATCATAAATCATATTCCAAATCTCCTTTTCCCTCTCCCGATCCAAACAATTGTCATCCACTAACCTCGAGAAGACCGCGAGCAATCGGTTCCAATCCTTTAATTTTAGATTTAAGACATTTATAATGTATAAACAAAATGATAACTTGGCTCTGTAAAGTTTATTCGATTGAGCCTGTACAAATAAAGTAATTAACAAAAAAAAAAAAAAAAAAAAAAGAAATACAGAATAGGGTTGAATATCTTTAACAGAGTAATATAAAAAAATCTTTGTTTTATTCTAGGTAATGCCTCTGGTTATATTTTTTAGCATAGATTTAGCCTTTCCATTGAAAATCGTTTAAAAAATGTTGTAGGCAAACCGTAACTTCTCTAGTATAACATCATGTGGCATCATCACGACTATAGCTTAGTGGTACTAACAAAATAGCCTTTATCTTTATTTAGGAATGCCCGATTCACATCTTTGTCACGGAATCGATGGAAAATAAGCTTTTCATCGTCCAGGCATATTTGTTTATTCAAAACTTTTTGCTAGGTAAATTCAAATAAAGAAGGAAACTCAAGAAGTATATTGAGTTTCCTTCTAAATTTGCTTAAAACGTCCACCTTTCTGGATGTTCGAGTTCACTGTTAATGGCATCTTCTGTGAAGCTATATATCTATCTATCTAGCTATTTATTGTCCACTCTTACCTAAAGGATTCCGCTTGACTCTACAATTCTCCAAGTTAATCATCCTATCCAAACTAAAATATCCCGTATCGACCCTCACACGGTTTCGCAGCAGTTTAGACGGATTTGTGAATTGATTCATTTGGATTGGATAATCTGAACGTCACACAAGCTGAACATAAATTTTTTTCAAGATTGAGCATATCTGACTAATGTGCTGTAAATGAATTAAATTTGCCTGGTCAACATTAGTATCAATATATGAAAATTTTACGAAAAATATCACTCTGACAGTTGATGTTTATTAAAACAGTTTTTAATTCTTATTTGTTGATGAATGTGCGACTACTTTGATCAACTTTGAGTAATCATGAGTCACTCAAATTTACTCGCTGCAAAAATATTAACTCTGGGTACAGTTGGCTTACCCCTTGTGCTGAATAGAGAAACAAACTTTAATAATAATTTCTGGTGTAAAATTTGCACCATTCTGATGATTGGAGGGAAGCTGCTTTGCTGAAAATTTATGATGAAAAATCTAAAAATAGGGGGAAGGTTTTATTTGGTGGAAAACCAGCAACATTCTGATGAAAGGAGAAGCAAGCTACCTATATTGAAAATGTTTGGTGGAAAATGGAAAAAGAAAATCTGCACCAATCAGAAGATTGGAGAAGCAATTTTTATTGAACATTAACGGTGGTAAATTTGCATCGTTCTGATCAATAAAAATTTTATGGTGGCAAGTTTGTATTGAAAATTTCAGGTGTAAGATTTGCAACAATCTGCCTGGCACAGTTCTGGTGAATGGAGGGGCAAGCTTTATCGAACATTTATGGTAGAAAAACTACAACGAATGGGCGGACAACTTAAACTTGATTTCCGAGAAGAACCTCAAGGGTATTGAATTCTGAAGACAGTTCTAAAGGAAAAGATTTCTGGGGATGATTTCATGCAAATTCTGCGAATAATTTCTAGTGAATTCTGCAGATAGTTCCAAGATAATTTCGAAAAGAATACCGAGAGAATTAAATTTGGAATGAAATTCCAAAGGGATGTTGGGAAAAATTTCAATGGAGTTCCGAGGATAATTTCAAGCTCATTCTGGGAAGACTTTCTGAAGAATGCAGAGGAAATTCTTCTGAAACTTAAGGGGAATTTCAGTTTCCAGGTGTTCTGAGAAAAAAAAAAGTTCTAAAATATTCCGATAAGAACCTCAAGGATATTGAATTATTATGACAGTTCCAAAATATTTCTGGGGAGAATTTAAAGAAAATTCTGCAGATAATTTCAAGCGAATTCCGAGGATAATTTCTAGTTCATTTAGTTCCAATGTGTTCTGAGAAAAAATCACTAAGAGTTCTAAATATAATTGCAGTGGACTTCTGAGAAGAATTTCAAAAGAGTTCTTAGAAGAGTTCTAAAAAATCCGAGAAGAACCTCAAGGATATTGAATTCTGAGAACAGTTCCAAAGGATTTCTGGGGAGTATTCCGAGAAAATTCTGCGTGTTATTTATAGTGAATCTTGCAGATAGTTCCTGGATAATTCCGAAAAGAATACTGAAAAAATTAAATTTCGAGTGAAATTCCAAAGGGATTTTGAGGAAAGTTTCAAGGGAGTACCGATAATTTCTAGCTCATTCCAGGAACATTTTTTTGAGGAAATTCTTCTGAAACTCTAAGGAAATTTCAGTGCCAAGAAGATCTGAGTAAAAGTAAAGAAGAGTTCTAAAAATAATTCCAGAGGACTTCTGAGAAGAATTTCAAAGAGCTCATAGACTTCTAAAAATTTCAAAAAGAACCTCAAGGAATTCTGAGGATGGACTTTTTCGCAACTGTACAAAGTTTAAAGACAGCTTTTGGATTCCCTAATTGAAAAGTGGATATTAGTTTGCCATTGAACCTTGGTCTATTGTTATCTTACTAAAAATTCGTCTAAGAATCTTCTCTGAAAATTTCAAGTCATTTGTTACCATGGTTAAAAAGTTAGAGCTGTTTATGTTCGTTGCAATAAATTCGGATTTGTCTTTTATATCATCTATAAAACATGTTGAATGTAAGGCATCATTTTCTGTCACCCCGATTGACGGTACTTTGCGACAGTTCATCATCGTCGATGCGATTAAATTGCCAATCTCCGCAGTTTGCATTGAAGAAGATGAACCACCACCGGAGCAAAAAATAAATAAAATTAGCTAAATTAAACAGTAGGGAAACAGTGGTGGGTGCACAGCATCATCTCCCACACACTTTGGAGTACTCTCCATCCCCAGATTAAATGCACCATAGAAAAAAATTGCCCCTCCTTAACAAGATTCCTGTGCACGCTAGTGAAATGGAGTGTACTACGAACCGGAATGCAAAAACAATTCGGATGGATTGGATCATGCAGTGTTGGCGATTGCCTACGGAAAACTCCTGGCTCAACTACTGGAGCAACGATGGATATACTTTGATGGCGGTGAAGGGTAGCAACTGTGGCCTTGCCACCGATGCGACGTATGTAAATTTGAAGTGAGCTTTCTGTTAAAATTAGAATTAAGTAAAAGAGTAGTATTATTTTCGGATATATGTCATCTTGTCATCTTACACGAGATGGAATAAATGGGTTTTAATTGTTGTAACATTATATAAAAAATTGTAAGTTAATTGGAGCAATAAAAATTCCGGGTGGAAGCAATAAAAATTCCATGTGATTGTGCTATGAATAGTAGTTCGGTATTGTTGAAGTGAGTTTAATTTGGTAGATGACCAATTGACCGAATGCTGGTGATTTGCTACTGAAAAGGCCGAACTAGTTTTCACAGCATAATCACACGGAATTTTTGATGCTTCCACTCAACCTAATTAACGTACAATTTTTAGACCGAATTTTACTGGTTGAGGTACTACGATCGAATTCTCCCGGAACTCCAACCCTATTGCAATCGTTTCCGTCGGATTGACCAGCAACGTCTGGACGACATTAGAGCAGTAGGACTTGTAAAGCGCACCCAGATGATTGCAGCTTTTCAAAATTAACCTTGTCTTTGTTATTCTTATCTCGAATCAACAGCTTCACCGACGGAATGCCCCATTCACCGTCCTTCTCGATCTGCTTTTGGAAATCTACCTTCTTCTTGCTGGTCAGGAAAAATATTGGCTTTTCGCACAGCACCGTAATCGTATCGATCAGCTCGTAGCCAGATCTTCAGCGAGGTTGATTTGCTGTAGATGGTTTCCTCGTCTACGCCGACCGCCGTCAGAATGCAATCCACCTTCTGCAACGAATCATTATGGGAAAACTCTGATTCCTTTCAGCTGGCGTAGAGGCGTTTTATTCGTCGGTAGAAGGAATCCTTTTCGAGCACGATATTCGACATTTTCGGGGCCGTTGCGATTGCAAACCTAAACAGAAATACTGGATTGCCTAATATACCATACTATTCGTATTTTTTGAAAAATCGTAGCTTGCTCTATGCGTGGTACAATCGGCACACCAGCGGTACACTCGCGGCACACTGATAAAAATGATGACCCAAAATTGGTGTGCGAAGTGACCTACCCCTTGGTGCATTGCCAATTATACTAATTTGACATTTGGCTAATGAACATGTAGCATTCAAATCCGTTTCCTTTACCGCATTTTATTCGCAAGTGTTCTCCAATATATGAGTGCTTATACATGAGTGCTTCATTAAAAAAATATGAATTTCTGATAGACCAACATTTGAACAAGTAGAAGCAAAGTTAGAACGACAAAAGTGATTATTTAAATTCTTTCATTGTAATTCCAAATTCACCTATTTCTGCAGAGACTCATATTTTGGAATTATGAATCAAACTGAAGGGTGGCTTATCAGAAATTCATCACTTTGTTTTTAAATGCATCACTCTAACACTAGACTGGCCCACATATAAATGGGGAAATTTTTTTATCATAGAACTGGTTCAGCAAACTCGATTAACCTCAGAATATCAGCACACGTAGCTTAAACTATAAGTGACAACTTTGCTGACTGGAGGCGAACCAGCCCAAGGCTGAAAGCCTCCCTAATAAAGATAAATTAATTAATTAACTTTGCTGAAGACAGCATCACTATTCAGGTTAGTATTATGGAGATATGAATTAATTAAGTGCATTCTGCTCGTATATTGCACCAAAATACAGGCAGCTACTACTAGATTACCACTAAAAATGAAAGTTCATATTTTCCACAGGCCAACATTCAGGCTCGTGTCTTTTGGTGCGATAGCCACTGTCTGAATGTTTCAGCTCATTTTGACGTTACACGGGCTAGCGTTTTATGTTTAAAGTTCATATAGCAGATTTATTAGAAATTCTCATATACAAAATGCTCATATACATTCAAAAGTGAATATCTCAATAAAACTAACTGGATTCGTGATACAGTCTTGAACAAAGTTGTTACCCATTAATTGAACTACTAGTTTTGAAAAATCTGAATCAAATCGAGAATAAGGAAACTTTTTCGACAGATCGACAGAGTGTAGGTGTGTCACTTTTTCATGTATTTTATCCAAATTCCCCATACAAAGTTCAAACTAAAAGCGCCAACCAAATGAGCTGAAACTTTCAGAAAATGGTTTTCTCACCTTTAGGCACAAATCTAGGGGTTGGCCCGTGGAAAATTAGAATTCTTATTTTTGTGGGCCAGTCTACTCTAATACAGACTCTCTGTACCGCTCTAGCTTCTAAGTATCAGTAGATGATGAACAATAACAACTCTATTGGATTAAATATCTCAAATACAGGTTGTTCGATTCAATTTGATTTATAAAAGGTAGAAACCCGATTGGACCTGTGGTTGGCCTCCCGGAACGGAAAAATTCGGAATAGTCCTGAGCAAAATGCGAGTCAATTTATGTTGACATGACTGGTTGTCGGTAATTTGGTTACCAAATTTTAAGATTGAGCCACTTGAAAGGTATAGCTTTTTACTTTCGAACGAAGCAGACAGAGGTCCGATTGGACCTATGGTTGACCGGTTGGGACGGGAAAACCCTTGGGTGTTCTGTGGAAATTTGGATTCACCGGGAAAATGGTCAATTCCTGCAAGTAGATCTAGAGATCCACGATTTTTTTTTAAATTGCTTAAAATCATGAGCAAAGAGGAAATTGGCAATCACGATATCGATTCAGCTACCGGGTGGCCAGAAAATGGTCCCCTGGGTTTTCGGAATCATCGGCAAAATGGTCAACTCCAGAAAGTAGACCTGGAGATCCACGATTTTTTTTATAAAATGCATATACTTGTTCGGACCCTACCCGAAGTAATCCTGCTTGGACATCGACTTGGAAAATTCCTCTTTGGTTCTTTGGATTATTATAGTAATCTACTTGGAAGTTAGCGGCACCAGTGGTGTAGTGATAAGCGTGATTGCCTCTCACCCAAAGGGCCTGGACTCACTCCCAGTCGGTGCCGCCGGGATTTTCTCAGGCATAAAATTTCTGATTCTGAAGTAAAGCCGTTGGTCCCCGGTCCAGAAGTTGATGGGTCGACAGGTCTGGAGCTGCCTTTCTGGCGTCGGTTGCATTGGTACTCAGTATGGAAAACAAGATCGACGGAAAACAAATCAAGAAAAAAAAAATACTTGGAAGGCGATATGAAGAAACGTTATCTACAGCCATGCCACTAGACGCAAAAGAAAAGGGCAATCTCTTGATCCCCTTATTGATGAAATTCTTTTGAACACTGAACTTTTGAATTCCGTTAAATTATGTTTTCACTTCAAATTGGCCGTCGTAGTGAATGCCGGTATTGACTGAAACCTTGGATGGATTCAAACGTCTTCTCCGGTACCATACTGAGAAGCAACACATTTTTTTACTTACGACACCAAAACTTGAACGTTTGTTCAAGGTTGTCTTGAAAGGTCTGCCCAGTGGTAAATTCCAGGATCAGATCAAAGATGAATTGACCACATTACTTGGAGTTGAGCCAGTCCAAGTAATCAAAAGGAAAATGAAACCCCGTCCTGGAGATTCAAGCAACGGGGTTTCTAATGATTTTTATTTAGTTCACTTCAAGTGTAGTGAACTAAACAACCTTGAGGCCTTAGAAAATGCTAGCCTTATGCTCCATGTTCGGGTGAAATGGGAAAATGATGTCGCATGATGGTTTTGGACCAAGTCTGAAACTGGCCCAGTCAGACCCGAAGGCGGCGGGTTCGATTCCCGGATCGGTCTAGACAATCTTTCGGGTTGAACATTTTCTCGACTTCCCTGGGCAATATACAATGCAATCTACAGCATGACCTAATAAATGTATCACCCTTAAGTCCATCAAAGCTCAGTGGAGCAATTTTATGTCATTTATAATCCATTGCATCAAATGATATTGAAAATCGTTAGCAAGTTACAATTTCCCAGCTTAAATAGTGATTTACCTTCCACTTTATTCAATAAAACAACTGACCATATGTGCTTAACAGTATTGCATCAGTTCTAATTAGATTCATGGTTACACAGCACATCCATCGTGAGGATGCATCCATTGTATTGTATCCATTTGAAATGTTCGTTCAAGCCTCATCCGTAGGATGTGACGCTAATTCACCACCCATGAAACTGAAACGCTAACACAAACAATTCCCTCATTCCCCCTTTGATTTCAAATTCGCGATTGGCGCAAACACATTTTCAGCGAACAATGAAATGGCCAATTTTATGGTGGTACAACTATCCAAAGTCGTGCGAAACCCTACAATCAATGTGAAGCCACCCGTTTCCAGTAAAAGCTAACTGTAGATCCAACATGACTTTGTCTGATAATTGGCATTGTTGTTCGTTGCGGAGAGGTCCATGTTGAAGTACGTTTTACAAGCTATTCCACTGCTAAGATAATATTGCGTTCATTTCATATTTGAGTAAGACAATTTTATGTCATTATGTTATTTTTTCAAATTGTTCCTCAATTTTAAATCATAATTTATTTCTGTTGTCATTCAAATATCAAAGTCAAAATCAATTCCGACCTGAAACCAGAGGTGTGATCAATCTATGCATCATTGTTCAATCCCTTGTGTCGGAGGACATACATATATGTAGGTACTGACTCAGTCAATTGCTGCAAACCACACACGACAGACACTGGAATTGTGGTAAAACGTCGGGAAAGTTCCCCTTCGATGCGAGCTGGCGAGGGACATCCCTGGATAAAATCCAGATTGAAGCGATTGTAATTAATTATGCATTCTATTCACTCAATGTTGCGGATTTGAATGCTCATCCCATTCGAGTGGTGATAAGGTCAACACCATACAGAAGGTTTCATGGATGTTCGCCTTGGGAGAGATGATTTGCTTGGTGCTTCAATCGTGATGTTTTAATATAGCACAACTTGAGCAATGTGATCAATCATTGAGCAATTTATCATAATAATTACTTGGAAAATGTATATGGTAATAATCCGCTTCCAAGTGGATTAAGATTCATGATGTAAGAAACAATGTGCTGCAGAGGCGTTTAGAATATGTCGCTTGTGGGCATGAACTTCTGTTTCTTCTTCTTCTTTTTAGCGTTCTCCTTTGATCTAATTTTATTGTGTCAACAACAGTGGGAGGAGTTTGCATTGAGTATCAGTCAAGAGATGGATGAGCTGAGTGGATGCTGTTTCTGTTTAGTTAGTTTTTTGGGATGTGTTGATGTGGAAATGGAATCCTTGAATTTTATTAGATTTACACTCCCGACGTTAGGTGGGAGTCACCCTTTGAAAATCATGTACATATTTTTTGCTCATATCTCAGCCATTTAACAACCGATTTTCTATATTTATTGGTCATTTGAACGGTAGTGATTTAAATTTAGCTCATTGCTTTAATATAGCTGACAATTTTTATATACTAAAACATTAAAGCTACAATATTTTCCAAAATTCATACTGATTATTCATGACTGATTTTCTCAGAATTAGGTCGGCAAAATTTTGAATTGAAAGTGAAAGTAGTAGTACTCTTTTTCTATTCTCTTTTTTTTTTTGGTTTGTTTTCCGTCGATCTTGTTTTCCGTACTGATCACCAAAAGCTACCGACGCCAGGGAGGCAGCTCCTACACCTGGACTCTATCTATCGTCCCATCAACTCATGAACCGAGGACCAACGGCTTTACTTCCCTTCCGAAGGAAGGCGTGATTCGAGATGTTATGCCTCAGAATTTATTCTATTCTCGTCAAGATACATTTTTGAAAGTTTGGTTGAAAATTTTAGAATATGCTTTAAATTAATCAAATAGTTATTCAAGTCATCGTTAAAATTTTTGGGGTTACCTCACAAATGGGTTGTCTTGTAGCTGTTGAAAGTTTATTTGGAATTTGTTGCATAAATAAATGGAAAAACATGTTTAGCAATATAGCAGTGAATTAAGATCAATTTATTGTCTTTCAACTAATGCAAAGATAACTAAAATTGGACAAAAAATGTCAGAGATATGACCAAAAAGATCAATCAAGTCAGTGTATTCACTCAAAAGTTTGGGATCACCCTTAAAACAAAACCAGTAAATGTGTTAATGCTTATATCTCTGCCATTTTTGCCCAATATTAGTTTTCTTTTCAGCAGTTGAATTGATCTTACTTTGCTGATGTGTGACTTATCATATTTTTCCATTTATTTATAAAAACACATACTGTGGGATGACCACAAACTTTTGATCGATGACTTTATTAACTGTTTGATTGATTTAAACCAACTTTCACAAACGTATGTCGATGGGTATAGAACAAGGGTTCTACTTCCAATTTCATTTTAAAATTTAGCCGACCTTATTCTGAGAAAATCAGTCATGAATATTCAATGTGAATTTTGGAAAATGATGTATCTTTAGGATAAGTTTTAGTGTACAAACTAGACCTGTGCGTCGGCTCATTCATCCGCGGCGGCGTAGTGGCGTGATGCCGTTGACTTTGATCGGCGGCGTGCATCGGCGTGTTAAGGCTCCCCCACACTAGGGATTTATTCGTGGCAGAAAATTCACCGCAGTTTAGTTGCCTGGCGGCAGAGATCGAAATTTTCGCCTACTTGAGAAGAGAAACGTGTTTTTTCACCTGCTAAGAGAAATAGAAGAGAATGTGAGAAGCGAGAGAATATTATACGCTCACAGCAGTTTTCGCGAGAAAAGCAACAGCGATTTATTTCTTTCGGAGAGCATGAGCGGCAGATAAATCGTTTCTTTTTCAGTGAATTCTTGATGCCGAAAATGATTTTTCACTTCTTTCATACACCTGAAAATTCACTTTTCGCACGCAAACGATGATCCGAAATTAAGAACCAAAACAACAGTAAGGGCACATGCATAAGTTACGTAGAATCTGAGGAATAATGGAGAGGGGGTTTCAAAATTTGTAACGGACATAGACTGCATAAGATATAGAAAAAACGCCACGAAGGGAGAGGGGAAGGTCTAAAATTGGTTAGAAAATTCATCATCATTTATGGATGAACCTTATGATTTGACAAAAGGAATAAAAAAATCTGCCGGACTGGTTAAAATCAATGAAATGCAAACAGTGAGGCTATGTGAAATCGTTGTCCCTTTCGTTCTGCCGCTGTTTAAATGTTATCAATTTATGACGTCACACTCCGTCAACCATTTAATCAGCGCAAGAACAAAAGAGACGGCGAATTCCCAAGCCTCAACTGTTTACACAACATTGGGTTGGAACCGAACAATTTGGGGTGGTATATTTTTCGCTCTTGGTAGTTTTCAGAGCCAAATGGGTGATGAAAAAGTATTTTCGTTGGTTTTTTAAGAGAGAAATTTTCGGATTATGTATGAGAGAGGATAATGAGTTATAAAGAGTGATACGGTCAAAATTTGGTCAAGGGAAAACGCGTGTAAATCGGTGAAATCGTTTATTTAAAAAAATCAAATTAAATTTTATTTTTCAAGTTCAATTAGTATAAAATTCAGGAAAAATATTCAGTTAGGCTTCCGCTTTTGCAAATCCGAATTGCCGGGCCTTACGCTTGACCCCTGCCATCAGATTTTGTACAGCCACCTTGTCCACCTTCTTCGCCGCAGAAAGCCAGTTTGCCTTGAACTGCTGCTCGCCCTTAGCAGTTTTTTTGGTCTTCTTTAGGTTCCGCTTGACAATAACCCAGTATTTCTCAATTGTGCGGAGCTCTGGCGTGTTGGGAGGGTTCTTGTCCTTGGGAACCACCTGCACGTTGTTGGCGGCGTACCACTCCATGGCCTTTTTACCGTAATGGCAAGATGCCAAATCCGGCCAAAACAGTACGGAACAACCGTGTTTCTTCAGGAAAGACAGCAGACGTTTATTCAAACACTCTTTCACGTAAATTTCTTGGTTGACAGTCCCGGAAGCTATGAAAATTCTGCTTTTCAAGCCACAGGTACAGATGGCTTGCCAAACCAGATATTTCTTTGCGAACTTTGACAGTTTCATGTGCTTGAAAACATCTACTACCTTTCCCCTTCCTTTTGCCGTATAAAACTCCTGTCCCGGAAGCTGCTTGTAGTCGGCTTTGACGTAGGTTTCGTCGTCCATTACCACGCAGTCAAACTTCGTCAGCATCGTCGTGTACAGCCTCCGGGATCGCGCTTTGGCCGTCGTATTTTGTTTATCATCGCGATTTGGAGTCACTACCTTCTTGTAAGTCGATAGTCCGGCTCGATTTTTGGCTCGATGCACGGTTGTAGACGATACACCCAGCTTATTTGCGGCATCTCGGAGAGAGAGGTTAGGGTTTCGCTTGAAACTACCGGCAACTCTCTTTGTCGTCTCAGCGGCTTCCGGTTTTCGATTTCCCCCCGATCCAGACTTCCTGGCTGTCGACAAACGTTCCCCAAACACTTTAATTACATTTGTAACGGTTGATTTGGCAACTTTTAGCGATTTTGCCAACTTTGCGTGCGAGTAGCTCGGATTTTCGCGATGCGCGAGCAAAATTTTGATACGCTGCTCTTCTTGCTTGGACGGCATTTTGACAACTGAAGAGTGAATTCCAAAATCAAAATAGGAGGAACATTCTACACACACACACCTTCAAAATGAGGGGTGTTCAGGTTTTTTAAATGCAAAATTGAAAGAAATACGTCAAGTTGATATTGACCAAATTTTGACCGTATCACCCTTTAGGTGAAAAGGGAGAGATGAAAATGTGAACGATTCACAACTCACCGAAAAGTAGCTTGAGTGAGGAAATGCTTATCGTGCAGCTGAGTGAGAATTTATATCTCTGCCTGGCGGCTTATGGAAGTGCTCAAACCCACGCGGCGAAACGACGTAGTTTGTTAATTTTTGCAGCGTTTTCCTTGCGTTTGCTTTCGATTCGCTGTCTACAACGTACTTTTCGCTGTCTAGAAAAGTACTTTTTTATGATCATTAATTTATTTGATAAGGCTCAATCGAATTAACATTTACAGAGCCGAGGATTCTTGTTCACTACACAAAACTATAGTCAAAAGGTACAACACAATAGGGTAATTGATTTTGGTTGGACCTATCCAAAAACTGATGATGGTTGGACCTATTTTTTCAATCGCAAGTTTAGTCAATCTTCGCTAATTTTTTTTTTTCAAAGATCACTATCATAAAAAACTCTTTTTCTTCAATTTGCATGGGTGTTTTATTGAAAAAAACTTCAATACAATTGAGTTTCAATGTGTTTTCAAAACAGTTCATTTTCCACGCATTAGCTCGTCATCATGCCTTACTTTCAAACATACAAAAAAGGAATATGTTTTGCATATATTTTAATTTTCATGCAGTAAAATACTGCTTCAAGGTGTAAACAACACGTTAGTACGCCATTTAGCCATTGGTTTCACTAAAATGTTTGAATAATTGACGAAATTCGAATAGATAAATATGATCATGGTTGGACCTACGCATGATGATGGTTGGACCTATGTGTTTCCTAAGACGGCCGCTAGGTGCGCTTCGGTTAGTCTACATCCTTCATGCGCAGCTGATTTGAAATTCGATTTCGTTTTGGCCGAGTGATCAGTTTCTTCGATTGAAAAAATGGCTAAAGAAAAGAGGCATACGGTCGAAAATCTTCAAGAGGCTGTTCTTTTAGTAAGAAATAAATCACTTACCGCGTATCAGGCACAGAAAAAGTAAAATATTCCGAAAACGACACTTCACGCAAAAATTAAAGGAGGAATTCCATCGTCAGGTTGGCGGAAAGGGTAACCACCGATTTCCGAACTACCACGAAAGCGCCGAAAGAATCTGTTAATATGAATTTAAACTAAGCACTTCTCATACACCTTCTTAACTTGAAATTAAATGTTAACAAACTAAAAATTGCTAACTGAAACTTATTTTCGAAAAAAAAACTCCTAGGAGAAAAAAAACTAAAACCGGAATTAAGTTCTGATATTCTGTCATTTTATGCCCCTAAATTCCCCGGGGGCACCCAGAACATGTCCGGAAGTGGCCAATGTGGTCCAAGGCACTCAATTTTGTTATTGATCTTGTTATCGAATTTGGATGTAATGTGAAGTGTCGCATGATAGGTTTTATTCCTTCCATGTCAAAATTAGGTCCATGTTCCATATACCCTGGAACTTGTTCCGGCCATATCTCCGGAACCAGTTGACCGATTTCAAAAATATTCGATCTTTTTTAATGAGATCACAATACCTGTAGTTTGATGTTAAAAATTTTCCAAATCGGGTCAATGATTTCCGAGAAAATGAGCCATGATGAATAGCTAGTGCGTGGAAAGTGAACTTTTTTTTAAAACGAAGTTAAACTCAAATTTTTTGATTTTTTTAAATAGCAAATTCATAAAAACTGTATAGAAAGGGTTTTTTCATGATACCAATAAGCTCTAAACAAAGTTTTTGAACAAATATGGGCTAAACTAGCATTTGCAAAAAATAGGTCCAACCATCATCAATTTTTAGGTCCAACCAAGATCAGCATAGGTCCAACCAACATCATAATTCTTTGCTGAATAAAAACGTTTTATAAAATCATTTGTTCATAATATTTAACTTTTTATGTTATTATTAGAAACAAGAATGGTAGATCTTTCCCCTAATCACGCATTTTTCATAATTATATGTTGAACTCATAAAAAAATACGACATGAATGTTGACGTCTTGTGGAACCGGCCTAAATAGGTCCAACCAGCTACCTTAAACACTTTACCTTAAACACTTTTACCTTCGCTATCCAAAAAGCCTCTTCCATCAGAACGGGAGTTGTAAGGCAGTATTGCTAACCAGGGGCAGAGCGCTTCCATTGCAGCAATGGACGCAAAACGTGGTCACCACTCACACACTCATCACGAAACGGTTTCTTTCCAAAGTCGACGACGCATCGACCGAAAGAACTGCTGATGAAGAACAATGAAGAGGGCCACACAATGGTTGCTGCCGAGTAAACAGACGATCGCGTGACACACATGGAGAATAAAATAAAATAAAATAAAAATAAAATTGTGAATGTCTGTGATATGACATTTGATATTTCGAATATTTACTTGGAGATTTGCACAATGAAACGTGATCTTTCTAGTTCTTGCTACATTATAGAGATCTTTGATCAATTGAAGGTTTTTGGATTAACTCCTGATCAACCCACGATCTTCAATAATATCTGATACACGATTATTATAACTCACTACATAACTAATTATCCAAAGGTCTTTATGGAGATGTTGGATCAATTAAAGGTCTCTAAAATAATTATTTCTCAATCTGCGATCTTTAGAGAACATTTTGAATCATGATCTGAGTTGTTCAACAATTGAGATATTCAGAATTTTGTCTGATAAACATGAAGTCTTGTCTGCCATAATATCTAGAGGACTTTATAAAAGTTGTCGCGACTCGCGGCGACGCCTCATCGCGGCGACGCTTTAAACGACTGCGCTGCATCAGCTGTCAACATAGTGACATCGATCCCGAGGAACGTCACGGACTGTCGGAACGTCAACAAAAAGGAAGAAAGAGAAGAACAACAGAGTAATTTATAGTGCACAATTTATTGTTCAAATCAATGCGGTTTTAATTGTATGTAAGGTGAATTTATCACAACTGTTAATCACTAATTGTATCTATCTAAAGCTAACTATTTACACTTCCTAAAGCTAGAAAACACGATTTACCGTTCAGTGCTAAAATCTAAACCTTTATTCTAATTATTGTAAGTACGGATTGATGAAACGTAAATTGAACTGAATACTAGTGTTGAATTTATAGATACAGTTAAAACTAATGAAGTGGACAGTGGGAATCAAGCCGCACCACTTTCAGAGACAGTACACCAAATTTGTAAGTCGTTAATATCAGGATCGCTTTAAAATTATCCTAAATAAACATTTAATTACAGCTTAAAGCTCATACACAACAAAAACGTGTTGCTCACCTAGAGTTGGTGATCCTAACCCAACAAAGGTTTTGATCAAAAGTAGGTCTGTGCAAAAAAATCATGATCAACTTGCTTTCTGAAAGAAATACCTTAGGAACATCACAGTTGGAGATCTTCAGAATAATTCTTTATCAACCTGAAGTCTTGAGAAATGATCCAGAAAAAAATATGGAGAACTTTGATCCACTGAAGATTTTTGAATATTTCCTTATCATCTTTCTATCTTGAGATTGGAGATCTCCAGATTAAAACCAGATCAACGAGAAACCTTGCCAAAATGTCCAAAACACTTTTTGGAGATCAATTGCCACCTGTGGCAGGTGCCATATTATAAAAGTCAAAATGGAAAAAAGTTGCTCATGAATTGCAATTTTTAAAACACCTTCGAATTACTTTAGTTTTGAAGCATGAAGCGGTCGCAAATAGTTCACTCACCGAAATGTTCATTAGGGATGGTCCATTAATTATGTCACGCAAATTTGGCCCATTTTCAACCCCCCTTCCCCCCTTTGTCACATTTTTTGTATGGACCTTATTTTTTTTGTATGGCTCATCACAGTTTTCAAAACCCCCTCCCTCCCCCCTAAATGTGTGACATAATTAATGGCCGACCCTTTAGATGGTAAATGAGTTCTCTGTATCATTTCGGGCGCCAAAGCGTAATTCGATAACCAAACGAAGAGTCTAAGCAAACCACGCGTAAACGCACGAACATCGACCTGCACAATTCTGCTTTCAGGATTTGTTTACCCGTCCCATCCTTTCATGCACTTCGGGTGGGAAGCGAATTGGCATATGCGTTAACTTGATAGAAGGAGAATGCTTTCCTTCGTATTTTTTTTAAAAACTAGTATGCTTGAAGGCGATTTTTTGAACTTCGTAAAAATTAACTTCGTTGATTTCACGTAATTTCCGGCGACGAAGATTGCAATTCTTGCGCCTATAATCTGAGGACCTTCAGACTTGATTCTTTCACTTCGTTCTGGTCTGTGGAAGAGGCGAGAGCGGTCCGAGTTTCAGTTATAGTGCCGTAGTGTGAATTTAAAGGTGAATTAGTAAACGTGAAATTATCTTTCAGTTTGTTAATTTAGATTTTCTTTATATATTCCCTCGATTAGTTCGTTAGTTTTCGAAATTGAAGCAGAAAGTGCTTAGTGCGTTAGTTCGGCGGTTAGGAGTGTGCGATGGTGTTTTGAAATCGAGGTAATTTCGTGTGCATAAGTGTGTGTTCAGTGTGCAGATGTTGAATGCCACGCGACGGAATTTCTCTTTGGCAGATTTGTGGCAAATTGCGAAGCTCGTCACACCACCCACATCAGTCAGCGACCGTTTTCGACCCTTTTTTCCAGCTTCGAAGGACACCCGATGGTACCCGAGGCGGAAAAGGGCAGCAAAAGGTTTTTCCGCGCCCTAGGCAGAGCGAGCAGCAACCCACTGGTTTCGAACCGGTAACCTCCCTCTCCAGCGGCAACCACTTTCCGCAGTTTCCCGTCAACGGTGATGAGCATCGATGCGACGGCCGTACCCCGTATAGGTAGAAGACCACAACTCAGCGTGTGAGACGTCGTTGGAAAACGACATCGGCTATGTGCAGTCCGCTGTAGCATCGTTTCGGAGTCCGTAGGAGTAACCGCGTGTGGTACACGTGGGTCCAACCGGCATCATCGAGCAACCGCCAATTCCTCCACGCAAGTTGCGAGTGAAAACGTGAGTAACGTGCATGTTCACTAAATTCCCTAAATTCTGAGTTAAAGCCCCTAGCATAGCATAACCGCTAGCATGGCCGCTGTTCGTTCAGCCGTTACCCATTCCGATCCGCGCAAGCGTCGGTAACACCAAACAGCTTTTTGTAGCACATAGAAAATGAGCACCATTCGTCGCACAGCACGCTAAATAAATACCGCCAGAAGAAGAGAGCTATATAGAGGGAATGAATTCGAGATAGGCCTAGAATAATAAATTGTCGATAAAGTAGGAGTACGGAAATAAACCATGATGAACAAGAGGTAGTTTGAATCTGAATAGGATGCGTTTTCAATAAACCAATATACTAAAGATAAAAGGTTTTTGTACATTATTTTCCAAAGTTATCTAGAAAAGCGAATGTAAGGCTTTTCCACGTTTCCGGTCGTTTTCTTTTGAAGTTTTTGCAGAGTTTTCCTGGGGAAGTTGGCCCCGACAAATGTTTGTCAAGCCTGCCCGTGATAATAGGTCGTGGGCATTCCCGTCCTTACCGTAATCGATCGACAGCCAACTTGCTTCCCGCCCATTCATTTGGGAAAAACAGAAACTTCCCTGAAAGGTCTCATACGGTCGGGCAACCCTAGTCTCGGTAGATGGTCTCCCTCGGGAGTGGTGCTTAAGCCATTTTTACTAAAAACGGGAAACTCGTAAGGCTGTCGGGTTTCACAATGATTAACTGAAGTTCTTTGAAATGATTCCCGATCAATCTGAAGTCTTGACAAAATATCCAGTGAACTTCATGCAGTTATTTGATCAATTGATGGTTTTAGGAATAATTCTGGATCACCCTATTTTCTGAAAGAAATATGTTAGAAACATGATGAAATTATGAAGAATATTTGGAGATCTACAAAATAATACCAGATAAACTACTAGTCTTGAATAACTATGCAGAAGACTTTATGACGATCATTGAACAATTGAACGTTTTTGGAATGATTCTTGATCAACCTGCTGTCTTGCAAGAATATCTAAGAGGCATGACAAGTCTGATGGTCTCTGGAATAATTCCTGATCAACTTACAATCATATAGATACGAGAATATCTAACAGACATGATTTATTGAGCAGTTAACGATCTCAGAACCACCTGGAATCACGATCTCAGAACCACCTGGAGAGAACATCCAAGAAACGTTAATAGAAATGATGAACAGTTTTATGATCTTCAGAATAATACGTGATCATCCAGCTGTATTCATCGATGTCTTCAATCACCTGAAGGTCTTTGGGATAATTTCTGAGCAACTTAGCATTATAACAGATCATTTTAGAGACGTGAATTGAATTGCTGGATCGATGAAGATCTTCAGAATAATATCTAAGTCTTGAAAAATATCCAGCGATCGTCATCAATATCCTCGATAAATTGAAAGTCTTTGGAATAATTCCTTAGTTAGCTGGTATCATTTGAGAAAATATCAGAGATGTGATTTGGATTTTTGGATAGCTAGATATCTCCAGAACACCTCACCATAATAGAATAGCATCATATCAAAATATCTGAAGTATGATTTTAATTGATTCACAGTTGCAAATCTTCAAAATATTACCTGTATAACAAGGTCTTGGGAGTAATTTCTGAGCCGCCTGGTATGATAAAGGGTGTCCCACATCAAATTGCATCATGAAAAAAACGCTGTAGAATATTACCTAGTTGACTGAACCTTTTCAAACTGTCAGACAATAAAATATAACCCATTAGTAAGCTTTTGGCATATTTATTTCATTCAACTTCAATAAAGGGTGTCCACGATGAAATTGCCACACACAAAATTGATTCGCAAAATTCGAGTTTTCATCCGATTGCCATCAAATTTTCAGGGATTGAGAAATAACTATTAAACTCGTATTAAACTTCATTTTACCATTTTACTCGTATTTTATTTACAGTCCATACGCAAATGCCCGCACCTTGGCCTTAACCCCGGCCATAAGATTTTGCACAACCTGTGAATCAACCGTTTTTTGCATGTAAACCCATACTTTCTTCAGTTCCTCGACTGTCTTCACTACCTTAGGTCGTTTAAGAAGGTGCTGCTTCATAATCGCCCAGTACTTCTCGATGGGGCGGAGCTCCGGAGTGTTGGGAGGGTTGAACATTTTCGGCACGAAATTGACCTTATTGTCCGCATACCACTTCAGCACGTCCTTGGAGTAGTGGCATGAGGCCAAATCCGGCCAGAAGATTGTTGGGACGTTGTGGGCCTTTAGGAGAGGAAGCAGCCGCTTCTGGAGGCAATCTTTTATGTACACCTGTCCGTTCATCGTGTCCTGGGTCACGAAAGGTGCACTCCGCTTCCCGCACGTGCAGATGGCTTGCCAAACCAGGAATTTCTTCGCAAATTTGGACATCTTCTGAGTGCGGACATGCTCCGGAACGCTGAACTTATCCTTGGCCGTGAAAAACAGGTTGCCGGGGATCTGTTTGAAGTCGGCCTTCACATATGTTTCGTCGTCCATGATGCAGCATTCAACTTTCGTCAGCATGTTGAGGTACAACTTCCTGGCACGGGTTTTGGCGGACTTGTTCTGCTTCTCGTCGCGATTAGGGGCTTTTTGTACCTTGAACGTTCGAAGCCCAGCTTTAGTTTTGGCCTTCTGGACAAAACTTCGGCTTAGGTGCAGCTTCTTAGTCACATCCCTAACGGAGGCGTTCGGATTTCGGTTGAAGGCCCCAACTACGCGGTTGTGATTTTTGGTGTTGTACGGAATACTTTTTCCTTCACTTCTGGGCTTCCGATCGGTGGTCAACCGTTCCTCGAACCGCTAATCACTCGCGACACCGTGGAATTCGCGATTCCCAACGTTTTAGCGATGGAACGATGCGAGAGATCCTTGTTCTCGTGATGAATGCGCAAGATTTTATCACGCACGAGCTGTTCTTTCGACTCCATTTCCGCGAGTTTTGATCACAGGACTTTAAAACTTGCAGGATGTAAATAATGCACTATGAACTAAATCCACCCAAATTTTCATAAAATTCTACCCAACGGTTAAAAAGTTAGAGCAATTTCATAGTGTGGCAATTTCATCGTGGACACCCTTTACCATAACCATACACTCACACCTTACGCTTAACTCCACTCATTAGGTTCTGTACAACATCTGACTACAGATTCTTCTGCACGGAAACCCACATTTTCATGTCTTCCTCAGATTTGACCTCCTTGGGATGCTTCCGTAGTTACTGCTTCATAATAGCCCATTATTTTTTCGATGGGCCTTAGTTCCGGTGTTTTGGGGGGGGGGGGGTGTTTCATGTCCTTGAGTACGAAAGTTTGACATTTGAATAGTGTCACGAAGCTAGATCCGGCCAGAAGATCGTAGGGCCCTCGTGTTTCTTCAACAGAGGAAGCAGACGCTTCTGTTGACACTCCATGAGGTAGATCTCCCCGTTCACAGTCCCGGTAGTCACGAACGGCGAGTAGATCGCTTGCCAAATCATGTATTTCTTGGCAAACGTTGAAAGTTTCTGCTTCCTTACTTCCTCCGGAACATCCAACTTGTGCTGGGCGGTGAAGAACAGTAGCCCCGGAAACTGCTGGAAGTCCGCCTTTACGTAAGTCTCATCATCCATGATGAGACAATGAGGCTTCGTCAGCATCTGGGTGTATAGTTTCTGGGCTCGTGACTTTCCCACCGTATTTTGCCGTTCGTCACGATTTTGAGCCTTGTGCACTTTGTACGTATGCAGTCCCTCCCAGTCCTTGGCTCTCTGAACGAAAGACTTGGACAGGTTCAACTTTTTGGACACATCCCTGACCCAAGCATTGGGATTCCGCTTAAACGCTTTTACGACACGCTTGTGATCCTGATCACTAATAAAACATCCATTCTGACCGCATTTATTCTTCCGTTCAGGATTTTCCAGGTGGTTGCGCAAAATCAATTCGCGGCGTTGTTATTCGGGTGACGCCAATTTGACCAACTTTCGAAAAACTGACAGCGTTAAAACTACAGTGTAAACAATACACGCTAAACTACTTCTACCCAAATTTTCAAGAGAAAATACCCAATGGGTAATTTCCTACAGCGTTTTATCCATGATGCACTTTGATGTGGGACACCCTTTATGAGGGAATATCTGAGAGAAGCGATTTAAATTGTCGGATAGTGGGATATCTTCAGGTATCATACCTGATCATTCTGATGTCTTAAAAATATCTAGAGGAATTTATGGAGAACTCTGATCCCTTGAATCTGTAACCAGTTGGTTACAATCCGTGGATTTTCGTTTGTATGAGTTGTTGTTGTTTGGAACATTCACGTATTTTAATATCAACGACAGAAGGCAACACACAGCAGCGAGAGGGTTAGTACCGCTGCAAAAACACTCGAACGATACTAAAGGGAGGACAATCGTAGTCTTAAGCTAAAAATGGAGAATGATCGGCAAAAGGCATGCGAGTGGCCATGTTCTAAAAGAAATAACCTTCTAATTGGCAGAAGTAATCAGGCGTCCGTGTAGACCGGTATCGTGAAGTGTAGTGCATATATAATACAACCCCCCCCCCCCCCCCCTTGTGGGGTTTTGGCTGGAAAGCCTACCTCCGTTCAGGACCTCTTGTGCTTTTGTACATTTTGTACACCTCGTACCGTAAACAAAACGGTTTTACACGGCTCGGCTCGGAGGTCAAGATGGCTTCCGAGCCTAATAGTAAATGATCCTCGATCGTCCGTCAGGGACGATTCCCTCAGGCCGGTTGCCTTAATTGCCTAGGAGGGTCCCGTCTCGGCTCGACCAAGGTGGGCATGCCACGGTCAGCCGATGCCGTCAACGATGGAAGACGCCTGCCAGCCAAAACGAGCCAGCAACGCCTGCTGAGCCGTATGTGGCTGATGAACGCCACCAGATCCGCCATTCTCCCAAAGCTGCAACAACACTGTGTGCAGCCCGCGCCGCAAGTTTCCGGCCACACGGTAGTGCAGGAGCAGCCGTGTGGGCCAACGCCAGCGTCGCTACGCCGTAGATCCCGCTGCAGTAATGAGTACAGTGCAAATTTTAAAACCCTCGCATACACGCCACATATATGTGAAAACCCACACCCACACGCCACAGAATAGGGCAAATAAATGTGTTATAAAATGTGAATATTCCTGTGTGTTTCATACTTTGTCCGCGTAGCCCCTCCGAATACCCAGTAAAATGCCGGCCCTGCGACACAGTTCAGGGGTCTCATGCTACTGAGCTAGTTACCCGGGAGTGTCTGGTCATGCCATAGTCACAAATCTTTTGAATATTTTATGAGAAACGTGGTATTACGAGATAATATCTTAAAGACGTGATTTGCGCAAATTTTGATGCCGCGACAAACTCGATTTATTCGCTATCGCTGCAGCCGCGAATAAATTGCGCAAGTGTGAAGCAGCCTTGACAGAATATTGTTTAACTGTATATGTGACTTGTTACAGGTAACACAGTTTTTAAACTGTTGACAAAAAACATCGTTGCAACGTTTTGAAACACTATCGGAACTGGTGGTTTTTACAGTAATTATAATTATAATCCTGAATTAAATAGCTTTATCAGTTATGGCAAGGTATCATCAAACCAAAGACGGTGGATTGAATTAACAGCCATCGAACGCCAAATTCAATTTATGAATTAACTACAAAATTCTTTAGGGAGTTTGATCACTTGATCATCTGCAACATGTCTGGATATGAACAATGTAGTTTTTGATACTTGAATCTTGTGCTTGAATTCTCATTGGATACATGTAAAGAAAGATAAGAATTTGAACCATTTTTCCTGGCTGATGCAAAATGTTAGATTAAAGGAAGTTGAAGACATAATACCTGTTGGCTGGAGAAACCGAGTGCGATGGAGCTCGAATGTTCGATGGAGATGAATTCGAGGTGGTGGATGAATTTGTATATCTCAGAATGCACTTTCGGGCTTGGCCATTTGTTTAGATCCTGTAAACCAAACCTGAAGATTAAAAAAAAAATCGTTTTGCACTGCTCCAAAATCTCGTAAAATTTTCCAATATCTCGTGCGTAAGTAAATCCATGTTAAGATATTTTTAGACTTTTTTAACCTTTGCCTTCTCTACAATTTATGCATGAGTGAAGCATTTACGACTAAAATTTCCGTCTAATTAGCATTTTGCTTTACAGCCTTCTACTTATTGAACCGCAATTATGGGGGTTTTGCAAATAGCTCAATGAAATAAATTTATTCTAGAAATTCGATCATGTAAATCAGTTCTACGAAATTTATTCAAGCCATGATTTCACACCCCAACACATATCGATAAACAACCTTTCAATTCACAGCAAATCGAACTGTTAACTCTTTTTCCGATCAATCTAAATATCTCCTGCAAGCAAATGACAGTGCATCAATTATCATCCGTCAGCTGCGATGTCTATTACCCATAAGCAATTTCATCTGTACACTACCAACCGGGACCGGAAGCTATTACCATTTTCTAATGGGAAACTGAGAGTTGCTAACGCGCGAGGGTGCAGTGGAACCAACAGAAGAGAATCGACAGAAGGAAATAAAATTGATATTCCAAGTCGGAGAAATGATACAAACCATGACAGCTTCATGCACATTGCATCGGAATAGCATCGACAGCCGACAGCTGCATGCAATCGAGCGTATTTTTCTAAATGTCAACGAACGATAAGGCGTTCGGTACGATGATGATCGGAGAAGACGCTCGTTTGTTTGTGGATGTAGTTTAGCTTCAGGAAAAAGGATAAGACATCGGGAAATATCATGCATGGATAGCAAAAGAAACACCAGGTTGACCACTTCTGTTGGTGTTTATTTTGCATTCGGATATCGATGGGAAACTGAAATGAGTTTATTTAATTCGACTTTATAGCCTCGATACCCTTAAGGCTCGTTGGTTCACTGAAGTGTTCTGGAGATGCAGCTTCATTTTATTTAGTAGCACACCAACATCGTTTGCACTTAATTTGTTTTCACAAAGTTGATATGCTTTCTAAGACGTGTTGCACTGCTTATGAGATGAACTAGCCAACTGGCTAAAATCTCAATAATAAAGTAAAAAAAAATGTTGCATTGCTTTACTGCTCTTGAAGCTGAAACATTGAAGCAATCTATTAAGCAAGTTATTTGCAACTTAAAACTATAAAGTCAGGAAATTGTTTTACACCCCCACAAGAACCGGTATGCCAACAGTTGCACGCTACTCGGATTCACCTCGTTCACTCTTCCGAAAGTTGCAGCGTTCCTGCATTTTTATATGTGCTGTCGTCGTCTTCTTAGCCTGTTTGAAAATTAAAGATAGAAACTGGTGGCAGGTAGGTGATGGCGGTGGTGCATAAGTTGAATTAATCTTGCTCTTGGAAAACCAAGCAGCGTAAAAAGCGGCGTGAAGCAGTGATTGCGGAAATAGGTTGCATTGAATTATCACCGTAGACGCAACATAGTTTTTCTCCGGTATTTTGAAACGGCTGACAGGCAGGCACCCGTTAGGTAAAGTTTTCGCGCAATATGTCGTCGTTGAAAAAAAAAAAATCAAAGCTGAGGATCATGTGGCCTCGTCGTATGCAAAGCATGTTAAGGTTAAGAAAGGAGAGGACAAATTTCACTTTTTCTATAACATCTTTGAACCAAACGCTTTTAGTCATAGAGTTGAGTTCTAAGTATGGTACTCAGCTGGTGACGATGGTGTCACTTGTGTACCAAAAGTTTATTTTATAAAACAGACATCAAAACATATCATATCATATTTTACTTTTGGAATAATATTCAAACACAGTGCCGTCCCGTTTTTGGCAACACGACCTCATTAGCAATTTTTTTTCACAATTTTTTCTAGTGCTATTTAGACAATCTTCCATGAAAAACCAAGTAAAAAGGATCCTCAAATGATGGTCTTTTGAAATCATAAATTGTAAAAAGCGTTAGATAGATGTTTAAGAAAGTATAGAAGACAAAAATCATGTGCTGTTACAAATGGAAAGCACTGTGTCGCATAATTCAGATCGATTTTCTTTGAGATAGCTCGAAGACCGTTCGGGATAGAAACTGTACTAAACTTCACCAGGACACGTATTCCATTGGGATACGATTTGTATTTCCGTAAGAGGCAAGAACGATAGAATGATGCTTTCGCTCAATATTCCTTTGCAACTAGACTACCATGGATACGCTTAGTAGTCTAGTCGCGAAGGTCTACAAATCATGAAAACAATAAAAAAAAATTCAATCAATGCTTTTTTAAATTTACTGTTAAAATCATTATATTGTTTCTAATAAGTATTTTTAATAACCTTTCATTCGATATTTTGATCTTTGAAATCGGCTCAGTTTTTCGAATGTTATAATTTTTTGAAGAAAGTAATCTATTAAAATATCTATTTTTTGACCACCCATGAAAATGGTCACCCTAATTAAAAAAACGAGCCTAATATATTGCGATAAGGAACAAAACACACAATTTTAACGAAATTCTCAGAACCACTGTATCGTTTTGCTATGGAATGGCTGTATAGGTATATATGGGAATTCAGGCCAGAAGGGATTGATCAAAAGGCCTTTCCGACTCTCTATCGAGATTAATTTCTCTCCCTAGCTGAAAGCTAATGACATTTTCATGGGAGTAAATGAGATCGATATTGCTTTCTTCTTATCAGCGCATGAGAGTTTGTTGAAATTGGGATAAATTCATTATTAATCCTAGGGTTGCTCTAGCAAACATAAAACAAGCATATTTTCATTCTTCAATTGAATCTAGATAAAAGACCGAACGACAAAAAGGTTGAATGGACAAATTGCAACGCCTTCGATTTGCTTTCCACGTAAAGAGTTAACGAGCTGTGATGCATAGCATACGCGTAGGTGCAGCTGATTTAGTACACGAAGCTTTAGAACAAAGGTGGGGATGACTTAGTACAGACAATATGTATGTTGCATTATGTGCATGACAATAACTTACGTTATACACTAATAGAATGAGTTGCGCAGCGATCGTTGCACTAGTAGAAATTTATTGGAAACAGTTCTTTAGCTATGTGAGCTTTTTCTTATGGTAAGCAAACAAAGTTAAATAAATATGGAAGGCTGGGGTGCAGTGATGCAAAATATCATGACACTCACGTGACACTCGTCTTCGCATCAACCGACTATCGCTGACAGATCGTTTTGTCACGCAGTGAGAGCTAGAGCCATGAAAAACAACAATCACCAGTAATGGTCTCTGCTCACAAGCAGAACGTTACACTCGCTGCTGATGATGAAAAGCACAACGATACAGTGAAGACTTCTGCAGTACGATCATGAGAAAAAGCGAAACGACAGAAGAAAATGAAAACAATGCCTACGCATTCCAAGTTCGTTTCGGCAGGCGCGACTGTGTGAGTTACAAACAAAGCAGGCAACATGAAACGGAAGCTGTTGGGCTCACTCACCAACACACTCACATAAGCAAGCAACGCAGCAACTGCTTCAAAACGAGCACAGATGAGTTTTGTGATTTTCGGGAATGACCAGATCGGTGATGGATCACAACAGAAGACGACATTCATCAGTTGCTTTCGTCAACTCTCTTGACTCGAGAGAGCTTCGACGAGCACATTGATAGGAATGTACAATTAAGCTAGTTTTTGACAATAGTACTTTGCCAACGGATAACATTTTTGGGTTCTTCTTGAGCGGTCATAATGCATTGTTTTCATGAGATTCTCGGTTGCCGGTTTGTACAGAAAATATAAGGAGAAGAATGAAGCAGACTTGAAAAGTTTAAGAAACAATGGTCAGTTTTTCCCCCTTACTGCTGATCCAGTCACAAACGCTGACCAGAACCGAAATGCAATATGCAAATCTCCACGAGCGGTTCGTCCAAAATTTTGAATTATTCACGAAAGCATCTCCGAACTGTTCTCTGCCACTATGTTCACTGGAGATACGACTGAGGATCACATAAATGACCATACATTATTGGTGTTCTGAGGGCTGATCTACGACGACGAATAGCTCAGCTATTTCTTGGTTGATGGAACTGAGAAATTTTGCTAAACATGGGAGACATTTGGTAAGATCAATTATATTATACAATTACAATTCTTTTACACTTTTCATTTCATAATATATTATCATTGCATTCACATTTACTTAGCTTGGAGCGATTTATACGGTATATCCACGAATCCTTCTACCGCTGTAGATTCACGAAATGCATCGCAGTTTGAATATTGCGGATCTTAAGAAAACTTTCCCACTGGCGGCTACCGTAGCGTTCTACTGCAGCTGTCAAAGTTCTACCAACCGGTCAGCACTCGTGTTTTTTTTAAGTTACCGTGACGACGTAATTTGTTATTAGCTCCGGTGGCTGTCAAATTGCCTCATTATTTATGACCGGCCCTTATATTTCACATTTACGGTGGATGTCAAAATGACGTTTTACGTTTGATTAATCGATAAACGATCCGAAAAATCAATTATATTCAATCGGATATATCATGCCAATTTAGCATTAACTTCTCCAGAGGATCATCACTAAGGGATAAGTCACTCAGCACATTGTTCCGAAATTTGATTCGGGACAGCTTAGACACATCAATCGGCACAATCTCGTAGGTATCGGATTATTGTTTGTTAATAAATTAGGAGCACTGCTGGACTACTGTCATTGAAGTTGTTTACAACATTACGTGCTGTTTGACCGTATCTTAAGGAACATACCAGAGGAACTCAGACCAGCAGTTCACTTATATATTTAAATCCTAAATGTAGGTTCTAGCGTGGGCTCTAACGAAAGAGACAGTTAATCAGACCCCACATCCCTCAATTCAAATAATGCTGCAACTCAAACAAAACAAACTACAGAAGTCATATTCATCATCCTCTATATTCATTCTCCAACAATATTCCCCACTGGTTTCTGGGGATCGTTGTGTTTCACATCACGAAAGGCTAGGTTTCTGGTCTGCCTTAGAGGGCATTATAAAACCCCAATACACAGGACTTTTATTATCCTATGAACACAAATAACAAAAATTTCGCACACATACCACTTCCCGCGTCATCCTCAATCGGCTGGTGAACGAATACTAAGAATTTGAGCATCATCTACATACATGTAGAATCAGGTCCAATCAGTTCCCATGGGATAGTAACCACATCCCCGGCGTAATGGTTTGCATCCATGCCTCTCACGCCAATGTCACGAGTTCAAAATCTCACCCCCGGACAAGTCACGAATGACCCAAGAGCGTTAAGTGACTATAATAAAAAAAAGTAGCCACATCCACATTTATGGGAGCATTTTTCTTCACATATGTCAAACGGTGGTAGTATTTTTCGATGCTCTTTTATTTTTTAGTATTTGGATTCCTCTCTGTTGCCACTTTATCAGGAATACCGGGTTGCCGGGTTGGATATTTAACAAATAATCGTCGAATACCTGTGCGGTATTGTTTTGGTATTGCATTGTCATAATTTGCTATTGGAATAGTATTGTGGGAACATTTTTTTTTGTATTTTACCTCTGATGTCAGGCTCATCCACACCAATTTAAGGTATCGAGTTCGAGATATTCGTTCTTGCTCGGGTTATAATACGCTTTCTTTCTTCTTTATCGTCCATTCTGCATAACAAGATTGTTAATGTAGCTCAACTCTCGCAGAAGATCCTGCTCTGAAGGGCCACCCACAATGGATGCGTTTGCATTGCGTTGACGTAAATTTGACAGTTAGAAAATCGATTTAGCTGTCACTTTGCCACAACGCGTCAGATCCGGATCTAATGTGGGTGGTCCTTGTTCCTTCGTTGCTCGCGCTTGGAGATTGGTATAAAATGTTTAGCTCAAAAATATGAAACGTATTCCGGAATAACGCCTCCAGTAGGTGACCTTTATGTAATGCATGTGGGTGCGAATGGGAGCAGCGTTGGAAAAGTGAGTTTTGGTGAACTTTTCCAGTATTGAATGTGAGGGATTCATCAAGCATTCGATGCTGGATGTTCACCGTTCTAAATTTAAATCCGATCTTTGCTGGATGCATGGATTTCTTTTTTTTTCGAGCGAATAACAGCATAGTGTAGGTGTTTTGCCATCCTGGCGTATAGTTGGAATCTATTTGCTTGATGTTGATGACATTTGTTTATGTGTGGAAGGGCAATTTATTATCAAAGGCAACCGTCAGGCAATCGTAACTAGAGGATCTACGTATGCCACATGATCCTTGAAGTTGAGCTTGGTGTCGATCAGTATTCCCAGATCCTTGATAGTCGATTCACGGTTCAAAGTTATGCCCGTCAGGGTGTAGTCATGGTGAAGAAGCGAACGCTTGCGGCCAAAGGAAATTACAGAGCATTTAGAGACATTCAGTGACATGCGATTAATATGACACCACTCAGCGAAGACTTACAATTGTTGCTGTAAGAAAATGGCATCTCACTAGGTTCTTTTATCACGAAGTAGAGTTTCAAGTCGTCCGCATACGATAGTTTAAGGCATTTCAAGATGGTATTGACGTCATTCATGTACAACAGAAACAGAAATGGCATAAGATGGCTACCTTGGGGAACGCCGGATGTCACGGGGAAGGATGAAGAAACATAGTCTCTAATCTTGACAGACATGTTTCGACCAGTCAGGTAGGAGTAGAGCCAAGTAAGCAGACCATCGTGAACACCTATCCTGTCGTAATTAGCCAACGCAATGTCATGGTTTATTTTGTCAAATGCTGCGGATAGGCCTGTGTAGATGGCATCTACTTGATGACCACGTTCTACTTCATGAATGATGAACGAGTTGAACGTAACTAAATTGGTCGTCGTGGAACGCTTAGGCATGAAGCCATGCTTATCCGTCGAGATACAGTGTGCAAAACTTTGAACCAATTTTTCGAGTATAATCAACTCAAAAAGTTTGGAGGTAGCACTTAACGAAGTTATTCCACGGTAGTTTGAAACAGTCCTTTTGCAGCCTTTCTTGTGGATTGGGAACACGAAAGACTCTTTCCAGCAAGCTGGGAAAACCCCAGACATCAAGGAGAGATTGAACACGTTGGCTAGAGGTGTTGCGAGAGCAATTAGGCAGTGTTTGAGAACTAACGACGGTACTCTATCTGGACCGGAACCCGTTGAAGTTTTGAGTTGCATCCCGGATGAAATAACCATTTCGCTGGTGATAGAAAATGGATGGCTGGAGAAGGTTTTCAGGAGAGATGGACTCAATTTTGTTAAGTTTGAAGGGATTCACGATTCAGAGAATACTTACAGAATTTTTCGAACAATCATCAAAACCGATGGTGATGTAGTTTTTAAATTCTTGACTGAATCGCTGTTTCACCAGTTTTATGTATGACAACATATTTTCTCGTTAGCTTGATTTTGAGTAAACAAAGTATTCAACCGAGTAGTGAATTTTAGCAACGATTGGTAAACGTCAGTGAACAGTAGAGTGATGCAAAATTTGAAATTTTCACTCCACAATACTTAAACGATTCCAAATCAGATCCTGACTAACCTCTCAAAACTTGAAACCATTTGGTGAGAAACTGAGGTGGCACAAACCATTTGAAGTTTGTATGGGAAATACTATAGTAAAACCAAGATTTTTGTTAATGTCTATCTAATAATTCACCATATCGGTTTGCTTCAAAAGTTTTCAACTGTTCTTGTAGGAAATTTTTCCAGCTACAACTTAGCTGAAGACTACTTTTTGATTAAATGCAAGGATCGAAAGTTATCAATGGTTCAATGCGCTGATGTCTTATGATCATGCTCAATCAACTGCTCAGCAGGCAATAGTGGTGTTTCTGGGACGTTGAATAGGACACAAAAATCATGGCTACTATGTCACACTGCAAAATACAGTGTTGTCTACAGAGCAGCTGCTTGATCGTGTCATAAGTTTGCCAATATCTTAAATAATTAATAACTTTTTCCTGTCTCGTTTTACATAGAAACGATCTTGAGCAAAGTTGTAGTTGAGAAAATTTTCTATAAGAATGACTATAGAACCGTTTCGCAGCTCAATATGGAAAAAGACTAGAAGGCAATGAACAAAAAGTTGAGATTTCCCATAGTAATTTACATGTAAACTTCAAATGGCTTGTGCGAAGTCTGTTTCTAACCAAATGAGTTGTAACTTTGGGAGGCTAATCAGGACCCGATTTGAAACCATTTAAGCACTGTGGAACGAAAAAGTCAAATTTTGCATCAGTCTAGTGAACAGTGATGCCGTTTTACCTTTATTACAACCGTAACATAGGTATTGGAATCGGATTTCACACGTCTTGCCGTCTGTGACCGATAGCCATTCACACAAGCTATATCACCTGTATAAAACATTCACAATCGATAAAACTCTGCTCGATCTGGCTCGACAGTTTGATTACGAGAATCAAATTGTATATTAAAAATCGACCCGGCAAGATGAAATTTGCTGATGTCTGTATGTACGTCTGTGGACGCGTTTCACCTAGGCAAGCTTTTTTCGAGATGGCCTATCCGATCAATATGGTTGATACCTGTGTATCATCTGAAGAAAAATCGTACGCATTTGTTTTGTGTTGATGCCAAGAGTGCACGGCCGATGAGATCAACCCAAATTACAGTTCAGTTTATTCTTAATCACAGAAAGTGCAAGAACTCAGCGATGAGTAAATTATCCCCCCCATAGCGGCGCTGGTGGTGTAGTGGTAAGCGTGATTACCTCTCAACTAGGGCCTGGGTTCAATCCCAGTTGGTGCCGCCAGGATAGGACGCATAACATCGCTGATCACGTCTTTCTTCGAAAGGGAAGTAAATCCGTTGGTCCCCAGTCTATGAGTTAATGGGTCGATAGGTAGGGTGCAGGTGTGGGAGCTGCCTCCCTGATGTCGGTAGCATTGGTACTCAGTAAGGAAAACAAGATCGACGGAAAACAAACCAAAGAAAAAAAAATTATTCCCATGTTTTAAAACCTCAATAAACTGCTGGAAACTGAGGAAAATTCATGAAAATTTTACTCAGTCCAGTAGTAGTACCAATAGACTAGAAAGTCCAATCGTTACTGTTATCATATTCTGGATTTTTTTCCTTGGAAAAGCTGGAAAACATGAAGCAAATTTTCTCGTTGCTGAATTTCTGCACTGTTTGCGATGAGTAAAGGAAAATCAAATTTGGGTTGATCTCGTTGGCCGTGTACAGCGAGTTTTTCCACCTTCCTGCACACGTTATTTCTAAACATCCAAAATTCAGTAAGATCTACTCATTTCTATTAGCAGTATGGCTACCCAATATTGAGCAAACAAGATTGTAACTGACAAGATAACAAATCAGTGTTCACTTGGCTGTCGACAAAAGCAGGCCACTCTCGATGTGTGCTACGCGATCGTCTGTTTTCTCGGCAGCAACCATTGTGTGGTCCTCCTCATTGTTCTTCATCAGCAGTTCTTTCGGTCGATGCGTCGTCGACTTTGGAAAGCAACCGTTTCGTGATGAGTGTGTGAGTGCTGACCACGTTTTGCGTCCATTGCTGCAATGGACGCGCTCTGACCCTCGTTGGCGAAAATAGCCTATCCTCGTTCATCGATTCTCTTCCTCGACTTTCTCTTTGATTTACCACTGCAACATAAATGAATTTCTCGCAAAGCTCGCAGGACAGTTCGATAGAAGATGATGTTAGCTTTATAGTCACTATATTCATAGGCTGGCAGAGAGAATTTCGGCTTTCAAATAGCGGAACCAATCGAGCAAATCACGACCAACAACAGAAAAGAGCACATCAGCTATTGTGAACAAAACTTCCGGAACTCGTTTTCTCGTGACTTAAGGCACGCATTCGCAAACTAACACCATCTTTGGGCTGGGGAAAGTTTCTCCTATCCGATGATGCCAGTAATTTGCGTTCAATTGGCGAGGAAAGAATAATCATCGTTTTGTTTATAAAATTTGATAGTACCTTTTCAATTGTTGGTCTAAAATATATTGAATTGGTTCCGCTTTTTGATAGATTGAAATTCTATCCGCCAGACTATAAATATAGCGACTATAGTTAGCTTGCGCCTGAATCAACACGGCAAATTTATTTGCAGTCAGGTTATTCGCGAAAGAGATAACACTAGTTTACAGCATTTTTGAACTCGGTAAGGTGATGATCATTTCCAATGCAAAATCCTACGCTGAATTCAATGCCGTGGTCAGAAAAAATTAAAGTAGAGCCATTTTTGAGATATACAAAATTTTTGATTTTTTGAATTTTGGACAAAAGTACGATTACTAAAATGTCAATATCTTTGGAACTAGTGCACCAATTTTAAATCTTTTTTTTTATGAAAATGAAGCTAAATAAATTTGCTATCGTAGAATATTATGTCTTAATTAAAAATTTAATTTTGAAGTCATTTAAAAATTTACAGCATTTTTTTTATTTTTCCTGCGAATTTTCCATAAAAATCTTGTTTTAATCAACATTTTTAATGGGATAAAAAGATTCAAAAAATCATTCCACAATTTATTCTTAAAGTTCATTCAAAACCGGAGAAAATGAGCCTTTAATGGATGAAATCGGTTGTCGTTGTAAGCATCCAAATCGCATGTAAAGTTTTCATGGGAGATTCTTTTCTCTACATATCAATTTGATTAAGGCATATCAGGATTTAAAACCGAGTTGATACAAAAGAAATTTATTTAGGTTTTATTAAAAATGATTGAGAATCGAATGACTTTGTCTTCGATGTTTTGAACTTGTTTCTCGAATCAGAAACCAACAATAGTCACCCATCATTGCTTCATCCCAAAACCCTTGGTAGCGACGTTCCATCATCTTCATTTGTTGGTGAAAACGTTCGCCGTGCTCATCACTCTCGTCACCAAGATTTTCCGGGAAAAAAATGCATGTGAGAATGTAGGAAATGTATCTTCAAAGACATATTCACACCTGTGTTCAGTGAAATAAAAGGATTTGAAATTAATTATATGTAACAAACACAATATTTTTGATTTATACCTATTTTCTCATAATTTTTGAGCAATTCATCGACGGCATCCTCATAATCTGGGCTTCTGAAATTTCCTAAAAAGGTTGTGACAACACGCTGGAACGATTTCCAGTAAGGAAAGGAAAGTAAAGCTGTTGGTCCCCGGTTCATGACTTGATGGGTCGATAGGTAGGGTTTAGGTGTGGGAGCTGCTTCCCTGGCATCGGTAGCATTGGTGCTCAGCACGGAAAACAAATCAAGGAAAAAAAAGATTGCAGGGGAATTGGCTCTAATGTTGGCCTATGGATCTAAGATTGGAACCATCGCTAAAAATCTGCTATCTATCCATTTTATCTAGATGAACGCGTCATTGGGACGGTACTTATATAATTTTTGTATGGGCCCAAATTAGGGGCATTTAGGCTGACATTACATCCATTTCCCCTATATAATAAGATTGTGCTTAAAGTATGTAGAGCACAATAAAGCAGATTAAGTATAAAGTCATATAGCTCCAGTCGTAAGCCAAGAAGAAGAAAGTGATTTACATACACTTTGCACTACGAAAATCTTATATCGGATCCACATAGATAAGCCACAATTATATCTTAAAATTATTTTCATGTTAGGAAATTAACGTGAAGACATAAACCAATTAATTATTGAATTATGATTTGGACTCCAATTCAAACTAGCAATTGCTGTTCAATTGAGCAGTGCAGAAACTGAGACCAAAACTACAAGGGGCAGCCCTGTGAGGTTTTACGCAATGGTGACGTAGGACTACGTGGTCTTGTATAATAAATCTTATTTGTTAACTGCAAAGTTGCTTGTGTTTTGTGTAGGAATAGGAATTTGAGCGGGGTTCTCGCTGTTTATACTCTTTAGTGTGACGCGCTTGAATTAGATGGCCCACAGCGACTCACGAAGAGCTACTGATTCCAATCAATAACGGTGTGGCTTCTTCCTTCGTCTATGAATGCTCAAGTGGGCTGTAGCTTTCTGGTTGCAGGCAGCCTTTCGTTGTGTACTGGAGTAATGTTCAATGCATCGTGCCGAAAACACTGCTGCTGATGCCGACGACCGGACACCACCGGTGATTGGAAGTGAATCCGATCAGCGGTTGAGGCCAGCCTTGATAGCTAGCTGCTTGCGGAGAGCCTTTCGTTGTGTACTGGAGAACACCATCACTCACCACGCGGTGATTGAATAAACACCGTTTGGTGAGACCGGATGGAATTCAACATTGACATCTGTGTTAGGGAAATCGCTTTTTGCAGGTAATCGGTGATTATTTTAACTATCATTGCAACAGTTCCACATGCGTGCAATTTTCAAAAGTGACATTTTGAAAAATAATAAAGTCTAAACTTTAACAGATGCGTAGAAACATTTCTGATCGATTGGTGATAAAATTATTGAAATTAGTCCAGGGGCAGCTGAGTTATTGACGTTCAAAATCTTTCATAATTTTGTTACATGTTCCATTTTCGGTTTTCACAAAGTGTATCTCCATATAGAAATCACAAACGTAAGTCCTACGTCAATAAAAATAAAAAAAAAATCCATTAAGGCCTCGTATATCTATGGATAATATCAAAAACAGTGTTGGCAAAATCAGAAATCAATTGATATTTTTCCGCTCTCATGGGCTCGCAATATCACACGTGGTATTGGAACAAAATATCATGCTTGACATTGATTTTAGAAGCTCCTTTGATATTGCGAGACTATTCACAACGTGCAAACATCAAGCTGAGAGTTGACTCGTCACATAAATGATTCCATTGCACATCGTTTTCTTAGAAAGAGAAAGTAAGGGTTAAATTGTATTATTTGTGTCCTACTTGTCAAAGCATGCCAATGATCTCCATATTGTATTCTCATAAGATTTCATGTGTATTTTCGGTTTTGGCACGAGTCAGTATCTGGGGCCTCCCTTAGCTCAGTCGGTAAAGGCGCAGCTACAAAGCAAGACCATGCTGGAGGTGGCTGGGTTCAATTCCCGGTCCGGTCTAGGAATTTTTCGGGTTGGAAAATTTCTCGACTTCCCTGGGCATAGAAGTATAATTGGACTTGCCACACAATTATACCGATGCAAAAATGGTACAGACATCGAAAGCTCTCAATTAATAACTGTGGAAGTGCATCTAGAACACTAAGTTGAGAGCACGCAATAAGCTAATATGCGATATGCAATAAGCTTGAAATGCGAAGAAGAAGAAGAAGACGAGTCAGTATCTGGCTCAAGTCTATATCATTTTACCATTTTTGCATCCTTCGATGAATGACAATCATTGCTAATTATGTTTGATGAAATAACATCCACACGACTGGAAAATCAGGCGTGAACTGTGCAAATCCACTGTCATCCTCCGTAATTCATCCGCTAGCTCGGTTAAGTGACATAATCCCAGTTTGTGAACATCCTGCCTTAGAATTTATCCTCGGGTAATGAGCTTTCAGCCCCCGCTGGCAAAAATCCATTAACAATGCAAAACTCCTAAACCGCCCCACAAATTCACTTTTGATGCGACATTGCATCATCTTTTGGCATGCTGTCCTGAATTTTGCATTTACGAGCCGAGTTCAACCGGGAAGCGACTTTGAGATTCTCTTTCTATGATAATTTCAATGTTCCCTCGGAAATGGCAGCTATACAGGATGACTGTGCCAAGCAGTTATAGAGCTCAAACAGGGGGATGAAATGGAGAGGTACGCCACTTGTCCATGGCATTGGGAACGGCACTACCGCTAAAGTGGAATTTAATTTTATATGAATAATAAATACAGGATATACGACCTTGTTCGCGCCTTTTCTCGCTCCACCTCCCTCGTCTGACTAGGTGAAGAAGTGCTTGATTAATGCCTGATGTGCTGAATCTGAAAAGGCACACTGGTCGTGTCGACCTACTTCTACTTCCTTTATTAGAAAAAAAGAAACGAATATGCAGCAGTTTTCGATGCTCTGCCACAGGCTCTCACCAATGGGTTGGAACGAATAAATGAGCTTTATGAATATCCGTAGAAATATATGCATATTCTGGGCCCAGATGCTACGAATACGTACATTTTTGGGTGTTGGTTGAATTTAAATTTGTTCATATTTCAAATTTACGAACTCGTGGAGGGAACGAAAATTGTGTTAGTCTCGAGTGAGACAATTTCAGAAACACTTTCACCGAGAAGGTTGTGGCTGACACCATTATCTGCCATACACCGCATCATGCTTCAAGGACATGCTTCGCTGCTCAGTTTCAATTATTTCAACCACCATCCGCGAGAGTCTCCTGTACGATCATGGTGTTCCACGTTGACCTGAACGGTGGAGTATATGTACGTTCCGCAACGATATTAACTCTTTATTACACTTTTACGTTGTTGTGTGCAACCAGATAAATAAGCCTTGAACATTTTAATGAAAAACTTTCACCCGTTCCATATCAGGATGATAACATTGTTATGCATAAGTTCCGCTCTACTCGCGGCTCAGGTATTATGAAACAAGCTGGAATTAAGGCCTCAACCCTTTGAGTTTGTTACACCCGTGGTAGCAGTATAATATACTTTGGTAAACGGTGCACAGGTTCCAGAACACCAGATGGATAGGCATCCTTGCTTGTAGCCGCAATTTGGCGGTAGTGTGGCGACAGCAATGTTGAACCTTGTATCAAGGAGACTTCTGTGGAATTTTCCGATAATTTCGTAAATTTGCCTTTGACGATAAAAGTGCAATTTTGTGCACGTAAGTTTCTCGTTCATTAAGCACTAATAACTAATAAATCCACTTTGAATTTTGCAGGAATTCATCAATCGTGACAACGGCAAACCGAAAGCTAATCAAGTTTTAGCCCAATTATGTCAGAGTGAATATTCCGCAAAAACCAATTCACATCTGCCAATCATGTGAGTGAACCGACGAACGCATGCATTTAAAGCACATTCCCCGACCATCATATGCATGCACGCTGCAGCGTCTGTTTGTAAACGGAACCTCTTTTCATTTGTTGATAGCTCAAAGCTTTTCCATCACTTCTAGTGGTTTTTCAGCCACTCCCTCCAAGTAAGTGAGAGGTAGGAATGTTCTTTGCTGTTATTTCTCACTTTGCCATATCTCTGTACACACCGTCAGGGTTACTTCGATTCATTTTGCATAAACAAATGTTTTATGGTAGGAATCATAAGACGCTATAATGATTTGTAAGTTACAAGAATATGTTGATGTACACATAAAACCTGGCAATTCTGCTTGGAAGAGTCAAAATCAGCGATTTTCTGATCGCTGTTTGCGAAAAATGAAGAATGGAAGAGAAAAAACGATAAAAGCGCTTATTGTGACTCTCATAAAGCGAAATTGGCAGGCTTTATGCGTCAAGCACAAACCTTAAAACCCCTTTTTGTTAGGACTTAAAAATATAAAACATCATCATAACATCTTATGATTCCTTAATTCCATGAATCTTTCTTCCATGCCAAGTAAATGGAAGTCACCCTGCACACCATCATCCATCACTGTGGATAACACCGTGCACTGTACATACCTGCATTTAATCATACAGACTATGTACATTTACATCCGCGCTCATTCGCTTGTTCTTTCGATGGAATGCATACATGCCACCACATATGAATTCGGATTATTCATGAATGGAATTTACTGGAGCACTTTCGGAAAGAGTAAAATGAGCTCAAAATACTAAAATTTCGTTAACCTCTGCGTACACACTGTAATTTTAATAGTTATTGTTTAAAAAAAAATGGTACAAAAATTCTTATTAAATAATTTGTTGCATTTGTTGATGTATTTGGTTTTTGGATACGTCTTCAACATTCACTTAACTATTTCGTAGAAACTCCTTTCGGTCGGTATTCGGCTCGATTTTTCTGATTTAATGTTTTCTACACCAAACCGGTGGATGTAAGATTCGCTTACAATTATGTGGGATTCATCATCAGAGGATGTAAGTGGAGACCGCATGAACCGAGGATGCGATATACCTAGCTGCGGTCCGATGTAAGAAAATTGGAGACCGAAAAATGTGGAGTGTATTAGTGAGTGAAATTAATTATGTCGAAAAAAATAGCAAAAAGGTTGCCGACTGGACTCGAACCACGGACGTTGCGACTATCAGACCTGTGCTTTCTCCACTGCTCTCTCTATGCTTCTGAATATGGTCAGCCTAAAAGCAAACATGAAGCGCTCATTTTCTCGCATGCTCGACTTCGTATGCTTTTTCTGCTGGAGAGATTCGAGTTAAGTGTGTGCGTCGTTCTACAATGTTCTACAATGTGCGTCGTTCTACAAGCTTACTGGTATAGTCGAAACCGTAGATGGAACACGAAATAAAAAAAGACAAAAAACCATTACATCGCCTGCATGGTCAATTTCTAACATTCGTTGCGATGTTCATGAACAGAGGATGATAGGAAACGGAACTAACATTAATTGTAATAGATTTTTGGTTTGCGTGTAATAATAACAATGAGCGGCGCCGGCGTCGCTGGGATGTTCTGAGGCATAACATTTCTCAAGGGAAGTAAAGCCGTTGGTCCTCGGTTCATGAGTTGATGGGTCGTTAGGTAGGGTCTAAGTGTGGGAGCTGCCTTCCTGGCACCGGTAGGATTGATGTTCAGCACGAAAAACGAGATAGACGAAAAACAAACACCCAACCGGTGGATGTAAGATTCGCTTACAATTATGTGGGATTCATCATCAGAGGATGTAAGTGGAGACCGCATGAACCGAGGATGCGATATACCTAGCTGCGGTCCGATGTAAGAAAATTGGAGACCGAAAAATGTGGAGTGTATTAGTGAGTGAAATTAATTATGTCGAAAAAAATAGAAAAAAGGTTGTCGACTGGACTCGAAACCACGGACGTTGCGACTATCAGACCTGTGCTTTCTCCACTGCTCTCGTCGAGCTTCTGAATTTAGATAGACTAAAAGCAAACATGAAGCGCTCATTTTCTCGCATGCTCGACTTCGTATGCTTTTTCTGCTGGAGAGATTCGAGACAAGTGTGTGCGTCGTTCTACAATGTTCTACAATGTGCGTCGTTCTACAAGCTTACTGGTATAGTCGAAAGCGTAGATGGAACACGAAATAAAAAAAGACAAAAAACCATTACATCGCCTGCATGGTCAATTTTTAACATTCGTTGCGATGTTCATGAACAGAGGATGATAGGAAACGGAACTAACATTCATTGTAATAGATTTTTGATTTGCGTGAATCAAGGAAAAAAACAAATAATAATGCCAATGATGTGATGTGAGCCTGAGATTTTACAACTATCATATTATTGAGGTCTTATGTAGCTCCCAGAATTGCTTTTAAACTCAACCTCTCAGGGAAGTGGGTAATTCCTGATTAGGACGAAAACCTGCCATGCAAAAAATAAATATCATCAGACTATAAGAAATTGCGCCCATCGCTAAAAATCTGCTATTTATCATTTTTATCTAGATGAACGCGTCATTGGGACGGTACTAATGGATATTTTTGGTTTCTATTGAAAATTTAGTCGATTGCTGAAATTATGTATGGGCCCAAATTAGGGACATTTAGGCCGACATTACATTCATTTCCCCTACTTATTGTAGTAGATAGAGTTAGTGTGGAATAGAAATGAGTAGAATCGAATGAGCGTGAAGCGTGATAGACCGCATGTAAACGGGTGCTGATTAGTTTGGGAATTTTGATACAGCTTGTGGTATAAATATGAGGTACCTAAGTTCGTTGACGGCAAAACAATCCCATAAAGGGTATTCTGTAAATAAGTGCTAAACGCAATCATCACATTAAAATAACCAATTAACTAGAACAAAGATGAAGAGCCAAAGGCTAATCAATTGAAATGTTAAACCAAATGTTGAAACATACATAAAAAACAGAAAATAATCAAAAATTTTACTACTACTTCGTTGACGGCATTCTAATGACGGACTGTGGAGAGAGCGGACGACCAGCAAAGGACCACCAGCAGAAGGGATAGCGGCACTAGCGGACCAACAGAGAGAACAGCAGATTCGTCGAACTGTGACTGAGGCTAGAAACCTCGGTCCGGTTACTACATCGGACCACCAGCTGAGCGGCAATTTTCTCGCCCATTAAATTGGTTATAGAACAGAGTTCGCTCGGTACCACTAAATATCACCATATTATTTTATATTATATATGCAGCGCCAACAACAACCACAAACCTCATTTAGAGGTCGTGGAGGACGTGGAAGACGACCCGGCCCACTTCGTCGCGATGATAGGAGATCCAACCAGACAGAAGAGAATGAGCAAAGACCACCGCACCAAGAGGATGGGGAAGTAACATCCACATCTCGTCCCGGAAAACACCAGGAATGCCCCGTCTTTAAGAAGACGCAGAAGGCCGAACCGGACTTAGCTCCAAAAAAGGTATCTACTGAGTACACCACTGAAAAGAATGATCCTTTGTTAGCTGAGTTCGTGATCGTTGAAGGAGTCAACGGAAGTGTTTCAACGTTTTTCAGCGTGATTTCCAGGTAGACTGTCGAGGAGTGTGGCCCATCCGACTACAACCATGGTATTCCTACGTGACTAGCACCAAACCAGCACAAGAACCGCACACCGATACGTCGATCTAGCCCTGCACGATCGAATCAGTTCGCTCTCAGCACTCGCAGGAACACTCACTCTGGAGACAGCGAAGCCATCATCATCTTCATTCGTCATCATCACCATCATCGTCATCGATTGCTGTAGGAGTGATAAGGATGACTAGTGATAAGAGCGGTGAGAATATCACCCACTCTCAGATATCGACGGAGGAAATCATCGCATCAACGAAGCACCGGACTACCTACGGCGATTTTCGGAAGCTGCAACCAGTTTACCTCAACCAGGTCACCGAATCGCACGCGTGGAGACCCACGACGGAATTTTAATTAGTGTTGTAATTTCAGTTAAATTGAATATATGTAGTGCTAAGTATTTAAATCGTTTGCAATGGACTCATCTCGTTGGATTGAGGATTGATCGTGGACATCAATCGGTCACGGCTGCATGCTGGAAACGCTCAACGGTTGAGTTGGACTCACTTCGGAAATTGCTTGGATGCTCTGGTTCTAAACGCTCATCACCATCCCGGCGAAAGACTAGGACTACTGAATCAGCTCCTGCTCTGGATATCCAGGTAAATTATTCAAATTCAGTATATGTCTAGTCGTTGTTAGATTGCCTGAAACTAACGCCAACCATTCGACGTTTCTTCTGTCTAATCCTTCGCCAACCTAGCTGAGGACACGGGCGGAGAGTCATCAAGTTTGGATTCGAAAGCCAGTGGTTTGGTAAACAATCCGAACAGAGGTCATCAGAGGTCATCAACTTCGTCCATTGAGGTCATCAACCGGCACTACGACCAGTGAACAACCGTCTTCAGGGTCAATGATCGGTGCAAGGGCCGATGAACTTCGCTTTCGACACAGACTGGGAGCAGCGCAATTATTTGCCAGGTAAACACACATTAGTGTACTGCCGAAGCCAGGCGCATAAATTAACTGTTTTAAATTGGAATCTGTCAGCAGCGTTGCCAGTATTCCAGATTTATCTGGATTTTCCAGATTTTTAGTCGTCTTGCCAGACAGACCACGAATATTTCCAGATTTTTTAAATAAGTTCCAGATTTTCCCAGATTTTTTAAACATGTTGCTTTAAAAATATCACTGCAATTGATTTAAACTCTAATAAAAAAATAAAAAATCAAACTTGCTACTTTAATTATTAAAGGCCATCAACGTTGGACATTATTGGAATTTTAAGGTAATTCTGAAAATAGTTCACAGTTAAGTGTGAGGCGAATTCTTTGAGAAATCATAGGAGATTTTCATGCTACTTCTGAATAGAATTACATCCATCTTTGTGGGCTTCGGGGTCGTGCGGCGTCACCCATCATTTAGGTGTATTTTGAGTGCCACGAAGTGAGGGTTCAATTCCCGCTCCAGCCGGTGCAAATTTTGGCAAACTGAAAATTTACCTACTGGTCTAATGGGTGTGGTGTGTTTTCCGTTGTCTAGCATTAAATATTCAGTCTGTGAAACCTCTGGTTGAAGACGGTGACAATTGTCTTGTCAACTCTGATTACAATTGCATGGAGATTTTGTCAACAAAGGAAATACAATCCGAAAGAGAAATCATGGAAAACTCTTATAATGAAACTTAAGGAGTATGCTGATACGAATCGTGAGAATAATATCAAAGGAATTCTGTCCAATGTTTCTATGGAGATTAATTTTAATAAAATTTCTGGGAAACTTTCAAACCCATTTTAGCAAAGTACTTGAGTACTTAGGTAATACTGAAAATGATTTCAAAACAATTCTGACCTTACCTATAAAGCAGTTCAAAGGGAATTATTGGATTAGTCTGAGAAGAATGTGACGGTCATTCTGAAGAGTGTACCAAGGAAATTGTTAAGAATGTTTTAAAAATTTCATAGAGAAAAATGGACACAAAATTGAGCCAATTCTTGCCAGTTTGAGGGAGTAGTGGAATTGGAGAGTGATTTATAAGAGATAACAAGAGGTAATGCTAAGAACTCTTAGAATGTTACTGGAAAAGTTTAGATATTTACAAGATTATTTAAGGGGAATAAAGTAAAGAAATATGATGGAATTCTAGGATGATTCAAATTGAACTAAAAAAAATGGCGAAGATATCATGTGAAGAGTTCCAAGTGAATTCAGACTAACAAAAATAATTCATGATCTGGGACGCAGGAAAAATATAAATTCCGGAATGTAGAATCATTGCAAGATCCTGATACTTTAAAATTGAAGCTATCAAACTTTCATTTCAGTAATACATTAAAATTAATCTTTGGCATAAAATTATTCGTAATGGTCATGCGAATAGTGGAGTTACCCGTAGCTTAGGTAAACTGTGTGTGAGTTCCACGATGTTAGGCTTTGATTCTCACTTCAGCCCGGTGAATTTTGCTTCAAAATAAAATTACCTACTGGTCTGCTGGGTGTTGTGTGTTGTATGATGTCAAGAATTAAGCTGTAAATCTGATCAACCTCAGAGTAGTATTAGAATTATTTAGAACTAATAAAATCTTTAAATTCTGGTACTGCATCAAATAGTAAGGACTACATCGACTATTAGTTCAAAAAATCCATCCCATCAAATTTCCTTGATTCTTTGCTTCTCATTCTTTTAAAAAAAGTTACAGTTTAAAAAGCAATTCTAACCATATTTTCTGCTGTTTTACCCACATTTAACCCAATTTTTGAAATGCTGCGTAATGGATATTTTAACTTTTTGTGCACACCGTGTCAATACTTTTCAACTGTTGGATGATTTTAGCAATGCTTACAAGTTATTTGCTTTACTTATATAATTTATTTAAACATGTAATTTATATCCATTCTAGTACTTTAAATAAATTCCAGTTGATCATGCTGACCTATTTTTACGGGAGATTGGTACATCACTTTGATTTCAATAGCATTATGTTAAAAAGAGGATTTTTTGGAGCATTCCAGATTTTTCCAGATTTTATATTTTACCTGGTCCAGATTATTCTGAAAATGACCTGGCAACGCTGTCTGTCAGTGTTCACTCGGCTGTCGACAAAAGCAGGCCACTCTCCACAGCACACAGCAGGCCACATGTATGCTACGCGATCGTCTGTTTTCTCGGCAGCAACCATTGTGTGGTCCTCTTCATTGTTATTCGTCAGCAGTTCTTTCGGTCGATGCGTCGTCGACTTTGGAAAGCAACCGTTTCGTGATAAGTGTGTGAGTGCTGACCACGTTTTGCGTCCATTGCTGCAATGGACGCGCTCTGACCCTCGTTGGCGTAACCGCCATATAATGAAACTACTAGACGCGGCTCCAGTTCTGATGGAGGAGGCTTTTTGGATAGCGGAAGATAAAGTGTTTATTGTGTTGTACCTTTTGACTACAGTTTTAAGATGTATTGTATAGTGACCAAGAATCCTCTGCTCTGTAAAGTTAATTCGGTTGAGCCTTATCAAATAAATTAATAAAAAAAAAAAAAAAAAAAATTGGAATCAACCCTCTTCATCCTACATTTCTAATCGCTGAGCCCTGATTGCCCTTTTGGCACCCCGTTCTCGAGATTTGGTTTCGTCGGAATTGGATTTGGTCGTTTGCTGGTTTTGTTAGATATTACACCCCAGTCTCTCCTCTTCATCCACTTTTCCGTCCGAGTACTTGCTGGTTTCTGACGATTGGGTACAAGGCTGCTTGTATAGTTGATTGAATTAAATTGGAGCATCACCATATGCTGTGTCGGTTTAAACTTTAACTCTGTTTGCTACATCACCTCTTGATTCACACCATTGTTGCTGAGTTGTCGTCGAACGGAAGCCGGACTGTAACGTCTCGTGGCTGGACGATTTCATTTGGAACTTGAAGCACAATCAGTTGTTTCTCCGGGTAAATTAAGACAGTATATGCCTAGCGGAGCTAGGCTTCTGTAGTATACTACACCGCACTTTTCTCTTTTTGACGACGACAACATACCACCCGGTGGCGCATCCACACCATCGATGTGAGCATTGACGGCAAGATTGAAGCAGACACAACTGTCGCTCAATGACATCCACCGATTCATTCAAGCGCTTACGGAATCCAATAACATTACCTAGGTGGAAGTACGTGTTGAGAAACTAGACGAGCTTTGGGAGAGCTTTAACCATGGTGGAGATCTACGCTCATGACGATTTCAAGACTGAGAAGACTTCACTGGAGAAGGAACGCAGCGAGTTCAGCGATTGCTATTACGATATCAAGTCCTCCCTAATTGACAAGATCAAGGAGCTCCAGAAACCTCAAGTATTGGAGCAGTCCATCCGAGCTGGTGAGGGAACAACGTCGGCTACCATGCAGCACGTACGTCTACCGCAGATCAAGCTGCACACATTCAGTGGAGACATCGACGAGTGGCTGAGCTTCCACGACTTGTTCACGTCGCTAATCCACTGGAAGGCAAATCTACCGGATGTGGAAAAATTCCATTATCTGAAGGGCTTGATCAATCCACTCCCAATAACGGCAGCCAATTACTAGGTGGCAAGGGATACACTGTTGAAACGCTACAACAACATCAAACAGCTGAGGAAGCGGCAAGTACAAGCTCTCTTCAAGCTACCCATGCTTTCGAAGGCATCCGAAGCTGACTTGCACACCCTATTTGAAGGCATCGAACGTGTTGTGCAGACTCTCAACCAAGTCATCCAACCGGTTGACTATAAGGATCTTCTGCTGGTGAACATCCTTACAGCTCGATTGGACCCGGTCACGCGTAGAGGGTGGGAAGAGGTCTCATCTGCAAAGAAGGAGGATACTTTGGAGGATTTATGCGAATTCATTCAGCGTAGAATCCAGGTTTCAGTGCTCAAACATCTACGGGACGTTGCATTGCCTGTTCATCGGATCACCTCCTTCATCAGTGCACTCTGTCGAAACTGCTTAAGGTCGGGACATCACGCTAAGGATTGCCAGTCAAAATTCCATGCAGGAACTGCAAGGGACGTCACCACACTCTTGTTTGTTTCAAACCAGCAAAGGAAAAGGGATCCAAGGTTGCGGCAGTTGCTAGGGGTAACAAGTCGTCCAATTCTGACGATCAGCAAGGGTCATCTGGTTCATCAACCACACAAGTTGCTAACGTATCAGCTACGGAAACTACAGCACCCGCTGCAGCTCAACAACAATCAACCCAAGTGCTTTTGGCAACGGCAGTTGTGGTTATCGAGGATGATGTTGGCAATCGTCATCCAGCTCGCGCTCTACTGGACTCCGGGTCCGAAAGTAACTTCATTACGGAGCGATTGAGTCAGCGGTTATAAGTTACGCGAAATCGGGTGGACATTTCGGTAGCCGGGATAGGTCAAGCAGCTACAAAGGTTCGGCAAGGGATTCAAGCGGTATTGCGGTCATGTGTATCTGAGTTCTCTCGTGAATTAGGCTATTTACCCGAGCAAAGTTCAGCATCAAAATGACAGCAAATTGAAATCAAGTTTTGATATCAACATCAAACTGAAGTCCTAATTTGATTTCAGTTTATGCAATTGACAAATATTGTTTTCATTTTTCTGTACATTTGCTCTTCAAAAATATGTTGTTGCGGGTTTTTTTTCATTGCCTTAGCATAGCATCAAATTGAATACTTGTTTTGTTATCAACAGGAAAAATGTATATCAAATTTAGTTTCAGTTTGCTCTCACTGATAGCAGCAATAGTTTTCAATGTGATGTCACAGGAAGATTTGTTTGCTCTAAATTTTGATATTTTAACCGTTAAAACGACCAAAACGACAGCAACCTGAGTAATCATTATCAGCGAAATCACAACATCACATTTTGATTTCAATTTGATCTCAGACTTTGCTCGCGTACCTATTCTGGGTTTCTAGTTCTACTGGATTCATCGTATGCTGCTCAAACCACTGCAGTGAGCCGATCTATGTGGAATTATTATCACATCATTCTGCTTTGGCGTAAACTTCTGGTTGATCGTTCGAGTTTTGGTAACGCGCTCGACCATCGCGACCAGCTCTTTGCACTAATAGGGGAAGATTTTCCCTGTTCAACTGATATCGCAGCGTACCTAAACGGATTAGGAGACGTTATTGATCTAAATGGTGCAAGAGCACGTTTGGTGAGGCAAGGCAGACTACTCAATACTTGGTTTCATGGAGCAGCCGGCGCATTTGGTCGTGTAAACGGAGCGACCCATACAGTTTATGAGACATTGCTCTCGATCTCAATCATTGATCTCAATTAAGGAGAGTAGCAGAGGGGAAGAATGTAGTAGATAGAGTTAGTGTGGAATAGAAATGAGTAGAATCGAATGAGCGTGAAATAGGCTACAAAATGGTGAGTTGACAACCTGGAAGGAGCGGAATACCTAGCCCTGGTCCTCACAAGTTCCTACTTCACGCCTCCTCGAGTCATATGATAACAAAAGACTACCAGCTGAAACATGGACACAGCTGGTTGGCGTAGCCTGGGCAATGTTGCCAGTCCGGCAATAGCAAAGTGAAGAGGTGCGACGCGAACACTGGCGCGGTAACCATAGTACGGTGATAGAGGAAATGCTTCACCAAACCTGAGCGTCTGCTCACCATGGAGGTGCGGCTCAAAACGGCGTCTGTTCTCCATGTTAGGAGCGGCTGATCACCGTCCTAGTGCCAGCGTGGGACTCTAAACAGAGCTGTGCACGATGGCTCCGGCGAGACAGGGGGTTGGGGCAGGCCCAACAAGCCGCCCTGGAAAAAAAACAAAGTTGCAAATACCGAAGAAAGAAATACGGATCGGAACAATCGGCACAGACCTACGCGACGAAATAAGGACTACGATTGGAAACTCGGAACATGGAACTGCAAATCGCTCGGCTTCCCGGGTTACGATAGGTTAATCTATGACGAACTTCAACCACGCAACTTCGAAGTCGTAGCACTGCAGGAACTTTGCTGGACGGGACAAAAGGTATGGAAAAGCGGGCATCGAGCGGCTACTTTCTACCAGAGCTGTGGCACCACCAACGAGCTGGGAACCGGCTTTGTAGTGCTGGGTAAGATGCGCCAACGCGTGATTGGTTGGCAGCCGATCAACGCGAGGATGTGCAAGTTAAGGATTAAGGGCCGTTTCTTCAACTACAGCATCATCAACGTGCACTGCCCACACGAAGGGAGACCCGACGACGAGAAAGAAGCGTTCTATGCGCAGCTGGAGCAGGTGTACGACGGCTGTTCGCAACGGGACGTCAAAATCGTCATCGGCGACATGAACGCTCAGGTAGGACGGGAGGCAATGTATAGACCGGCAATCGGGCCAAACAGCCTGCATGCCGTATCGAACGACAACGGCCAACGATGCGTGAACTTTGCAGCCTCCCGGGGTATGGTAGTTCGAAGTACCTTTTTCCCCCGCAAGGATATCCACAAAGCCACCTGGAGATCACCTGACCAACACACAGAAAACCAAATCGATCACGTTCTAATCGACGGGAAATTCTTCTCCGACATTATCAACGTCCGCACGTACCGCAGTGCGAACATAGATTCGGACCACTACCTAGTTGCAGTATGCATGCGCTCAAAACTCTCGACGGTGCATAACACACGTCGAAGTCGAACGCCACGACCCAACATTGAGCAACTACGGGACACCGGAGTTGCCCAGGACTACGCGCAGCAGCTGGAAGTTGCACTACCCACGGAAGAGCAGCTTGGCGCAGCTTCTCTTGAAGATGACTGGAGGGACATCCGTTCAGCCATAGGTAGTACTGCTGTAGCGGCACTAGGTACTGCAATCCCGGACCGAAGAAATGACTGGTTTGACGGCGAATGCAAACTGTTAGTAGAGGAGAAGAATGCAGCACGGGCGAGAATGCTGCAACACCGCACGAGATTGAATGTGGAGCGATACAGACAAGCGCGGAACAGACAAAACTCGGTTTTCCGAAGGAAGAAGCGTCAGCAGGAAGATCGAGATCGCGAGGCGATGGAAAATCTGTACCGCGTAAACGACACACGGAAGTTCTACGAGAAGCTAAATAGTTCGCGCAAAGGCTACGTGCCGCAAGCCGATATGTGCAAGGACTTGGACGGTAACCTTCTCACGAACGAGTGTGAGGTGATTGAGAGGTGGAAGCAGTACTATGACGAGCACCTCAACGGTGAAGCAGCAGAAAACGAAGGTGGCACGGCAACAGACCTTGGAGCACGCGCAGAAGACGACAGGCTACCGGCCCCTGATCTTCAAGAAGTTGAGGAGGAGATCGGTTGGCTGAAGAACAACAAAGCAACTGGTGTAGATCAACTACCAAGTGAGCTATTGAAATACGGTGGTGAAGCACTGGCTAGAGCGCTGCACTGGGTAATTGCCAAGATTTGGGAGGAGGAGATATTACCGGAGGAGTGGATGGAAGGTGTCGTATGCCCAATCTACAAAAAGGGCGACAAGTTGGATTGCTGCAACTACCGCGCGATCACACTGCTGAGCGCCGCCTACAAGGTACTCTCCCAAATTCTATGCCGCCGTCTGTCACCATATGCAAGAGAGTTCGTGGGGCAATACCAGGCGGGATTCATGGGTGCCCGCGCTACCACGGACCAAATTTTCGCGATTCGGCAGGTTCTGCAGAAATGCCGCGAATACAACGTGCCCACACATCATTTGTTCATCGATTTCAAATCCGCATACGACACAATCGATCGAGATCAGCTATGGCAGATTATGCACGAGTATGGATTTCCGGATAAACTGACGCGATTGGTCAAGGCGACGATGGATCGAGTGACGTGCGTTGTTCGAGTATCGGGGACACTCTCGAGTCCCTTTGAATCTCGAAGGGGGTTACGGCAGGGTGATGGACTTTCGTGTCTGCTGTTCAACATCGCGTTAGAAGGTGTGATCAGAAGAGCTGGGATAGACACGAGTGGCACGATATTCAGGAAGTCCATCCAGCTCCTTGGTTTCGCCGATGACATTGACATTATGGCACGGAACTTTGAGATGATGGCGGAAACGTACATCAGACTGAAGGCTGAAGCTAGACGGATTGGACTTGCCATCAACGCATCAAAGACAAAATATATGAAAGCAAGAGGTTCTAGGGAAGACAATGTTAGCCTCCCACCCCGAGTTCAGATTGACGGTGACGAAATCGAGGTGGTCGATGAGTTCGTGTATTTGGGCTCACTGGTGACCGCCGAAAATGATACCAGCAGAGAAATTCAAAGACGCATTATGGCAGGGAATCGTGCCTACTTTGGACTCCGGAGGACGCTCCGGTCGAATAAAATTCGCCGCCGCACGAAGTTGACTGTCTACAAGACGCTGATTAGACCGGTGGTCCTTTACGGCCACGAGACCTGGACTATGCTCGTGGAGGACCAACGCGCCCTTGGTGTTTTCGAACGGAAGGTGTTGCGTACCATCTACGGTGGAGTTCAGATGGATGACGGAACGTGGAGGAGGCGAATGAACCACGAATTGCACCAGCTGCTGGGAGAACCATCCATCGTCCACATTGCAAAAATTGGGCGACTACGGTGGGCTGGGCACGTCGTAAGAATGCCGCACGACGACCCAGTGAAAATGGTTCTAGAAAGCGACCCAACAGGAACAAGAAGAAGAGGCGCGCAGCGGGCAAGGTGGATCGACCAAGTAGAAGGTGACCTGCGGACCCTTCGCAGACTACGAGGCTGGCGAACTGTGGCCATGGATCGAGTAGAGTGGAGACGACTTCTTCGGACAGCAGAGGACAACAAGGCCTTAGCCTGATTGGTAAGTAAGGTACGAATGAGCGTGAAGCGTGATAGACCGTGTGTAATCGGGTTCTGAATGGTTCGAGAATTTTGATACAGCTAGAGGTATAAACATGAGGTACCTAAGCTCGTTGACGACATTGTTATATGACGGACTGTGGAGAGAGCGGACGAACAGCAAAGGATCCCCAGCAGACGGGATAGCGGCACTAGCGGACCAACAGAGGGAGACGCAGATTTGTGAAACCGTGAGGCTAGATCCTCGGTCCGGTTACTACATCGGACCACTAGCTGAGCGGCAGATTCGTGAAACCGTGACCGAGCCTGGAAACCTCGGTCCTGTCACGACACGTATGACATTTGATATCAAGATTACTCGATTAATATACACTCTACCAAAAAGTCATGTAAATTTCCGTGCCCTGAGACCGACACATGCAAGCGGCCCAAATGACATAAGAATGAGTTGAAAGAAACGAGAAAATAAATTCAATCAATCGTACTTTTCGTCGAGTTTCGTATGTTTCCGTTTGAGAACACTTAATTTTACATGACATGTTTGTTTACGTTCCATAATTTCCGTCAAAGTTGGATTACGTCTAGTGTAAAATTAGTTATTTTTAAGTGTGTATGATTAAGCCTGAGTTCTGATTCTTATTTTTTCCCTGCCTAGGATCTCGATACATTTTTTATGTTTGATTCATCTTGTCCAACGATCAATTTGAGGAGATAAAAAGCAGAATGAGCTATTTTTTAAATGAAGAAGCATATTTTTACATGAAAAAGCAGAATTTACATACCGTTCAGCTCAGTACTCTTTCATCAAGTTTCCTCCATACTATTATATACATTTTCTCCCTAATACCTTTTGAATTCCCCTTGAAATTCTATTCACATTGTTAAACCTTATAATAGTATTTCCCACGTATTACCTGTAGTATTCATCAAAAATTCGTCTAGGTGTTTTTTGAGAACCTAGGAAATTATTCTCTATAAAATGCTCCTCAAAATTTCATTGAAACTCTCATATTAATGCTCTAAAAATTAACACCTTGATAGCCTTGTAATACACTTAGGAGTTCCTAAGTATTACCCGTGAATTTTACTCAAAATTTCGCTGAAGCTTTCCTCGGAATTCAATTCCGTCGAAATTTTCCCTCTTCTTCCTCATAACTCCATTGAAGTTATCCTCATTTTTTTTAATGAAATATTAAATCTTATCTCATCATATTATCTCACGTGCCATAAGTGGCAAAACTGTTACGATTCATCGTGAAAGGCATATCTTGAGAGGCAGATGCATTATGTGTTACCGTGAGAAATAGTTTGAGTCCTGCTTTGAGCGGCAGATACTTTGCGATCCCTTATGCAAAATAGTTGGACTTCCCAACAAACAATTTGCGTTGATCAACAGCTGAATAAGCCGCTTCTTAACTGAAGAAGCTTATTTTTGCCTGAATAAACTCGTATTTAACATTCATTGTTTGTTGGATTCTATGTGAGTTGGTAGATATTTTGAGAAGCAGATCCGTTATATTTTCTCGTTTAGGGAAATTGGCCATTATGGCAAATTTCTACATTCTAATCATGCCTTGCATCATAGGGGCTGTTCATAAAATACGAAGACACTTTAGTGGGGGATGCTTTGCGGTGTTTAGATGTTTTTGACCACCTACCAAGCGAGCTATTAAAAAACTTATCTACTACAGATATTATTAGATACACGATACTATCAGTACACCCTAGATTTAGAATGAAATCCAAAAGATCACATCGCGCAAATTGCAGCTTGGTGGTTTTACTACTCTATAGGACACAGTGGCTGCTGCATCTGACGGAATCTGCAAGGAAGGTGACGCTCAGTCTTCCCAGTGTATAAATATGGGAATGCTACCCGTTTCTCTTCGGCTCGCAACACGCGCAGCAGCGGGAGGATTCTATATGCTAATTTTGTTTTAAGTTTATTTTGAAGTGTTTCAAATTTATGCGACGTTTAGGGTCGAGTGCAGTGCAAAGTACATTTCCCCACACTTAGTTATACATTTTTTTTTTGTCATCATCGTCGTGGTTGTCGTCGTCGCCGTCGTCATCGTAGTTGCATCACTAGCTCCTTGTTCTACTCTGGGTGCTGCGATTTCATGTACCTACTCCGCTAGGAGCACTGCTACTGCTACTGCTAAGACTACCTCGTGTTGTAACCGAAACCACTTTCATTTGCTTTGCTATTTGCATCTCAAAAATGAATATTCATGACATTTGCCAGCGAAACAGGCTGGCTGTTGTTGTCAGTCAGTGTACGAGAGGTTCGGGTGGGTGCACAGGATTTAAACCGAAATTGGACTCAAATTTAGCAAACGGAAGACGTACAAGGCTGCAGAAAATACAATGTAAACATGTTTTAATGACATTTCAGACAAGTTTGTCAATATGGGTTGAGCAATGAAATGAAAGTTAATTCAGTAAAGGGCAGAGGAATGCTATGGCGCAGCTGATGTAAATAGTTTGGCAGGCTACAAACAACACACCCTCCCCCTGTAGAAAGATCTATCATTTATGATTTAATTTTGTATGAACCGTTAAAGCTCAGCTAATTTGTATTTGTATTTAAAATAATTCATCTGACAATTTACTCTTAATGAATAAAATTAAAACTAATTTAACACAGACCTAATTCGATTTGCAAAACGTTCAGTTGGTTCATTGAACTCGACAAGCTTTTTGACAGCCGTAAATGCACGAATACGCGCTGAGATTGGTTCGTTGTTCCCAAACATGGTTCGGTGAAAACTTGGTTGCAGTAACGTTGTATTCCGAAGAGATCTGCCCGGCACACGAAAGTTCAACATTGGTACTTCCGTTGTCTTCGTTCGATCTGGGCACCGGTTGTTCTCATATATAAGGCTGATTGATACGGGTGAAATCACAACTCATGTTTTCGATGTTTACCTAGCAGAACACTTCAAATCCATCTGTTTTGAACGGTAGTGTGATTCAATGTGTAATACACTTGAATTGATAGAGAAATATTATCAACATTTCAAAGTTTGAAACACTAGAAATCGTTGTGTAGAACACATTGAACAATGGTGAAATACACTTAAAATAAATGTTATTGTGCATATGAAAAATCAAGAGTTTAAGCACTTCGATCAGACGTGTGAACTTTTTTGAGTGTACATTACAGAAATACCGTTCAATACAGATTAATCACACATATACAGGAAGGAGCCTTTATTTCAAGATTTCTTATTCACGGTTTTCTTATTGCTGGGGTATCGGCAAAAAGGATACCCACAGTTTATGGAATTTTCACTAATTGGGGCTGGGGTACATTATCTCATTTGTTTCAAGATATAAACCCAAATTATCTTCGACAATCTTGTTGTACTGAATTTGACTGTGTCATTCAGATTCATGTCAGATGTCCTATTAAATACAACAGGTTCTATACTATATGGGATTTTGATGAATATCTCGTGATCATGGCCATATAGGATGTCTTCAGCAAAATTTTTCAGGTAACCAAGTCCTTCAGGATAGGGATCATACCAGTTAAGAATTCTCTCACTACACGGCACTAGTGTGTATGTGAACTTCCTGTATGTGCTGTATCTCGATGGTATGCCCATGTGATGTTGTTGTCATGCGGGAATTTGTGCAGGTGACCAAGGGTTTTCGGACAGTGGTAATATAAGTAAACAATTATCTCACTACGCAGCGATAATGATCATTTCAACTTCTTGTAAAGTTTTAAATCCGCACACTCAAAATCAATTCTAAAAATTCGAGTTTTTTTCCGATTATCACCAAATTTTCAGAGAATAACAATAAACAATTAAAGTTAGTTTTGGCATCATTCATTTAATTTATTTCGCCATTATATCCGAATGCGCAAACCTTGGACTTAGCCTCAGCTAAAAGGTTCTGCACGACCTCAGAATCCACATTTTTTTGCATATTAACCCATGCTTTCTTAATTCCTTCTATATTTTTCTCCACTTTAGGTCGTTTCAGAAGGTGCTTCTTCATAATGGCCCAGTATTTTTCTATTGGCTGCAGTTCCGGAGTGTTTGGGGGGTTCAGATCTTTCGGCACAAAATCGAAATCATTCGCCGACATTATCAGCACCTCCTTCGTGTAGTTGCCAAAACCGGCCAGAAGATCGTCAGACCGTCGTGAGCCTTCAGGAGAGGGAGAAGCCTCTTTTGGAGACACTCTTAAATACACCTGTCCATTCATGGTGCATGCGGTAACGAAAGGTGTACTCCGCTTTCAGCAAGTACAAATCGCTACTTCTTGGCAAACTTCGATATCTTCTATGTCCGGAGGTTCTCGGGAACATCACACTAATCCTTAACAGTCACATACAGGTTTTCTGCAATCTGGTTGAAGCCCGCCTTCACATATGTCTCGTCATCCATTACGCAGCAGTGTTGTTTTGTTATCTACTTGTCGTACAAATTCCGGGCACGGCTTTTGGGTTTTAATGAGGGTTCTAAATACCATTATTTAGACTTGAATAATGCTTTAAAATCTTGGTAAAACTTGCACTGTTACTTGGGATATTCTAAAGTCAGTCCATCTTCGACAAAGTTATTCAGGTGAACAAGTCTTTCCGGATAGGAATCATATCAGTTGAGAATTCTCTCACTACATGGCAATAGTGTTGATGTGAACTTCCTGTGTACGATATATCTCAATAGTCTGTCCATCGACTGTCTGCACTCAACGCATAACATGAGTCTCGAGTATCTGATGGGGGTAACGCTTCTCCAGTACCGTTTCTAGGAGCTCTCGCTCACGCAGATGCAGAATAAGATTACTACACTGCCGTACAAAGTTTTTCCGCACTTTCTTCCCACGACGAATCTGATGCGAAAACGATGATATAGATTTTATTCAAAATCTCATCGCATTTTTTGTCATGACAGAACGTGACAGTGCTAAGATCATCGTAATTACAAGCTCATTTATTGCTATTAAAGTTACTTGTACCGAGGACATACGGTTGCTTGCTTAAATTCATCTAAATCAGTGAGAAATGTTGATGTCAAAACCGCATAAAAATTATTCTCATGAGTGCTTGATCATTGGAAAATGACAAGAAAAGTAAGGCCTGTACTCGAAAAAAATGCACCAGAAAAAAGTGTTCGGCAAAAATTTATTTTAAGTCGGATTTTCTTGAAACTTACATATGGATTATGTTTCGGAATAATTACTTTATTCAATTTCCTTTCCATCGCTGAAAGCCCGCACTTTTCCCTTAAGACCCTTCATTACATTTTGTGCAATGGTGGAGTCGACCTTTTTGGTCATTTTCATCCACTCTTTCTTCAACTCCAGCTCGTTCTTAAACACCTTGGACAATTTTCGAACTTTGGCCTTCATCATGGCCCAAAATCTTTCCACCGGACGAATCTCTGGTGAATTTGGGGGGTTGGTGGTTTTTGGTACAAAAACAACGTTATTGTCTCTGTACCAATCCAACGTCGATCGCGCGTAATAGCATGATGCCAGGTCCAGCCAAAATAATGTCTCGCCTCCGTGGGACCGCAGGAAGGGCAACAGACGCTTCTGGAGGCACTCGATGCGGTAAATTTCGCTGTTGATGGTACCCATTGCGATGTACGGTTTACTCAGTTTACCGCATTGGCATATGGCCTGCCAGAGCATGTATTTTTTGCGAATTTGTCCACTTTCTTCTTCCTTATGTTTTCCGGAATATCAAACCGTGATTTGGCAACGTAGAACTCTAGCCCCGGTATCTGCTTTGCGTCTGCCTTGATGTAGGTTTCGTCATCCATAACCACACACATCGGTTTCGTGAACCACTCTCGATACAGCTTCCTTGCGCGGGATTTGGCCGCCGTGTTTTGTTGATCATGCCGGTTCGGTGCCTTCCGGATCTTGAATACACGAGGCCCAGCTCGTTTCATGGTTTGCTGAACGAACCAGGCGGAACACTTTGCCTTCAGAGTCACGTCGCGAATCGAAAGGTTCGGATTACGCTTGAAATAATCCAACACCTTCCGGGCCTTCACAGGGTCAGCTGTCTTCGATTTTCTTCCACTTCCAGCCCGCCGCTCGGTCGTCTGGGACTCCTTAAACGATTTTACCACCCAAGACACAGTTGTATGGGTGATTCCCAGTTGTCTTCCGATCCATCTCATCGTCACAGTCGGATTTCCCATGACGGCGCGCAAAATTCTCCGACGATTTTCTTCTTGTTTCGATTACATCTCAATAACCACTGAACCGATTGTTATGAAATTTTGCACATGTAAACAATTCACTCCAAACTAGTTATACTCAGATTTTCATCAATTTTTACCCAGGGATAAAAAAGTTACACACGGATAAAAATGGTGCATTTTTTTTTCGAGTACAAGCCTATGTTTCGTCACGTGATAGTGAGAGGACCTATTTTCTCATTGTCAAATAACGGCCTTGATATTTACCAGCTCTGGCTACAATACTGCTTATCTTCTGCAACTGTATGGGATCTCCAATGAAAATTATAGACTACTTGATCTATGCTTCCTATGCCGCAAGCTTCCATCTACAGGGTGCGTAACGAATTTTTGCAGTAAATGGCATATTTGAGAAAAAATACACCAGTTAGTTATTCTAGCAATGAATTTTGTGCGATTTATTTTCTTTCGCAACATATGGAAGTTGTAAGTAAATTTATTCAAAAAAATTGCCTTCCCTTTCGACGACTGTAGTTAGACGCTTCCGGAAACTGCAGTATGCACGTTTTAAAATGTTTCGATCAATAGATGTCATCACTGCCTTGATTTTAGCTTTTAGCGACTTAAGTGTGGTGTGAGGGGTTCTATTGGTATCCCGTTGGACGACGCCCTATACAAAATAATCCAACGGATTGATATCGGGACTGCTTGGGGGCCAAATTTCTTCCTCCCAAATTTACGAAATATTTTCCGTAAGCCATTTCTGTGCTTTATTAGCAGTATGAGCAGCTGCTCCGTCTTATCACTTTCCCAAGCCTTTTTTAATATTATACACTGTTCTTTCAGACACATTTACCGACCGAATTATTTCTTTCATGCATACTTCGACGCGCAACAAAGCGACAACGGCTGACAGATTGCTCTCTTGTTTCGACATCTTTACGTTTACTCAACATTTTTTGTTTAAATCTTACACCTAACAGTATAAGCTATCCAGTGCTGCCAAATATATCTAAATCATGATGCACAAGCATGAGAAATTACTATTTGAAATTTACTGCAAAAATTCGTCACGCACCCTGTAATTGTCCACCATGCACCTCTGCAACGCTTTTGTCAGGCTTGCATTTTTAAAGTTACCGTAGACAGCGTTTTGAATGACTTCCGAAGGGCTGACTTCGAGGGAATGGCAACCTTTTTCGAAAATATCACATCCACCTATTTCAAGTGATGATGTTCGTTTAGTAGGCCTTCATTTAAAACATTCTTTCAGCGTTGGCCCTGAAGGAATCCCTTCTGCCGTTACTAAGAAATGTATGGCAGTCCTAGCCGCACCTATAGCATCCATCTTCAACAATTCTGGGATCTTCCCCTTTGGTTGGAAGGATTCTTTTGTTTCCCCAACTACCGTGGTATCGCTGCTTTATGTGCAGTCTCAAGTACATATTTTTAAACTGTTGGTGCTAGATCATTTAAAACACACTTGCTGCAGTTAAATTGCGACTGAAAATCACGGATTTATGCAGAAGAGGTCCATCTCTTAAAATCTCGTTCAACATACATATCCAATTTTATACGAGATTGAAAGGGGTCAACAAGTCGATGCTATCGCACCGATCTTTCCGCTGCATTTGATAAAATTAGAGTTGCGGTGACGAAAATAGAGTGACTTGGTTTTCACGGTACCCTTCTTAATTGGCTTCGCTCATACCTCACCGGTCATATATCAATGGATATAGGGGATTATATTTCTCAACCGTTCGCAGTTCCTTCTCAAGGCAGTCATCTGGGACCGTTCATATTGTTACTGTATTTTAAAGATGTTCACTTTTCTATCCATTGTCCTAAGCTGTGCTATACTGACGATTTCAAACTATGCTAGGGGAAATGGATGTAATGTCGGCCTAAATGCCCCTAATTAGGGAGGTCAAAGGGGCTCTACGGTGCAAACATTTTGATGTTTGATCAGGAGAATAATAGTATTAATCGATCTACATTACGATGGATTAGCTGAAAATTTAATTGAACCTTTTATTAACTTGCTACATTAAAAAGGAATGAACAATGCTCCAAAGAGTGATTCAACCCTGCAAGTCTACCTTTAAAAGGTTAAAGCAACTGTCAAATTAAAAAAAGCAATACAACGGAGGTTCCGATATTTTATGTTGGAACCAAATCCCATACGTTATAACCCCGTTATAAGTAGTACGAAAGTAAATTGCCTCTAGCGGCATAGTACAATGAATCCAATGGTGCAGACTTGTTTGTGTAATACAGTACAACAAGTTTGTCGAAGTCAGTTTACCTTTATATATATTGAAACAAATGAGATAATGCCCTCATTAGTGAAAATCCCATAAGCTGTGGGTATTGCTGTGGTTTTCCTTAGGGGTTGTTCATAAACCGCGTAGATATTTTAGGGGTGTCTGTGGTCTATACAAAATAAAAATAACATACAGACGATTGCCTACGTGGGGGAGAAGGGATCTCAATCCTTTCAAAATAGGTCTACGTAGTTTATGAACATCCCCTAATTATTGTCTGCACCCCGCATTAAGCGGGATAAGGATTCCTGACCGTAAAACTACAGTGGACTTCCTAATTATAACTTTGACCGCTTCTCGTGAATCATCTTACTCATACCAGCGATTTCGTTCCGTCAACAAAAACACAAACCCGCCAAACCACGCTAATGCAAAATGCGCACCAAGTGAAGACATTCAATCACACTCCACGTGCCGCAGTTTGGCATTTGTTTTTGTGTTCTTTCCGTTCCGTGTAGCAAATTCCAGCCAGCATAATTGAGAAAACTGCGGAAAACAGATAGAAGGGATGGAAAAAATCACATCACGCTGAGTGATGTGAAAATGGAAAAAGTTTCCCAAGCGGCAACATCATTTGTTTTGGCACCAAAAACCACCATCACCGCACCACCGGCACCACACTTGGTCGCTGCCGGTTCGGCACAGGTCAGGTTCTGCGATTGGTCGATGAGTTCAAACTCGGGCAGGACTGCCAAAGTCAGGGTTTTGTGGATCTGGCTGCGGTCAACCGTGCGTCTTTGCCACGAGTTCCTTCGACGAAGAACCCAGATGCGGAGAACCAGTAAAAGTTCAGGATCAAATTTGAAGTTACTTTTGATTGAAGCAAAATTGAATTGCTTTCTTGCTCTGGGTTCGTTTCCGTCCGTATGCTGACTGCTTCATGATTCATTTTGTGCGCTGCTAAAGACGAGAACGAAAGGTACCTACCAACCGAAAGCCATAAATCAATTGCAAAGCTTCGCGTTCGAGTGAAAATGGAAATAATCAAATATCGCTGGCTGAATGCGCTGGCTAAGATGACAAATGTGCTGCCGCCTTGCCAGAATTCGATGTGAGCGAGGTATAGAATGTCGATTCAATGATTGCCGTTCGAGAAAATACTACTTGTACACATCGTACCTACTGTGAGGTAAGGGCGGACTAGTACCTACCGAAAAGTAATGGAGCTGCATGGCGAAAGGTTCGAATTTAGCGATGGCAAAGTGTAAAGGTTTGATTTATTGTTGGTAATTAGAGTCGGTACCAGTTGAAAACAATCTCCAACTTGGCATGAGTCCATTAGTGGAATTGATTACGGTGGGATCGCATGAAGAGAAAACAATGAATTCGTGGTTAGTGAGAACATTGTTTACATCAATCAGTGAATAAGGGAAACATAAACAAACCAGCAAGTCGTTTGTGGATCGAATTTTGAGTAGGAGAAATTATGTGGTCATGTTATTGCGCATTATGCGCCAAAGTATAATCCTGCACTGAGAATAACCCCTTAGATTTGTTTTGCTCTGGCCAGAAAATTGACCATTTTGTATTTAAAATATTGCTACATCTTACAATAGAATGTCATATCTATCTTAAAGCGGTGATATTACTTTGAATATTAGTGATTTTAATTTTGTGTGTGGTCTGAGTGAAATTAAATCTGAGGGATTAGTTTCAGTGCAGAAGTCAACTTCGATGCAAAATGTGCAATAGAAATATTCCAAGATTTTTAGCGATCATGACTATTGAAGAAAATCGTGCACTTTTTGAAGTTTGATCGGAGAATACCATCATCAATTCAAGAGAAAATTTTCATTACGTCGAATGTAACAAAGGTAAAAAAAAGTCGAGCTATCAGTGTCAATCGATGCTACTGCTATTACACTATATACTGTTCGAATATAGGATCACATCCCATTTTTAAATTTATTTACCAGTCGAATTGCTTTTTTGACGTAATCACCTTCCGATCAAAATAGTTTTCGATGTTACTTAAGTCACCCGATTTCTATGGAGATGCCGTTTGCCTTAAGTAACAGCACTGAGAAACCCGTGAAAAGTGTACTTTCGTCGTTTCGCTTTCTCATTATTAAAGTGAATAAATCGAACTGTTTGTTGCTAAGATGATTTCGGTGGTCCTAAAATGATGAATGGGCTGCACGTAAGGAGACGTAATTGATAATTCTCCCGAATATCCTGGTAAATACACTTTGACTTAAGTAACAATAGGGGCCACGAAACGACGTATAATAACTTTTGACTCAAAAACCAGTATTTCTTAGCATGAAACCTAGCGATTTGCCTTTGTATGATTAAAACCCGGCTAAATATGTTAAACATTGCTATCACTATGAGATTATATGTGTTTAATTGGAAATAGGAATAACTTTTCGGTCACCAAAACGAAACTTTATTTTTCTCGGATCGGTGCGAATGTTACTTACGACATAATGAAAATTTACTCTTGAATTTATCTATTTTAACACTCCAAACACGATGCCTCCGTAAAAATGTGTAACGGCAAAATGTTTGAAAAGCCATTGCTCAGCAATTTATCGATAGATTTTCAATCTTTTGATGCCGAATAAATCATCAAAGTGATCGATCTATGATTTGTCAAACATTGAAAGTAGACCGTTCCACATTTTACCGGAGGCATCGTGTTCTGAATGTTAAAATAGATATATTGAAGATGGTATTCTCCGATCAAACTTCAAAAATTTCTTGGGTGCACCTTCCCTTCAGTAAAAACACAGAGTGTTGCTTTACGGTGCAATCATTTTTAAATTAGAGCGGGAGAATAATATTATTAATCTAAGAGCATAAGCATGATTGACCGCCCGCGGATGCTACTCTGTTATTTCCAGATCAGCTGTAATTACACAGAGAACCAATAGACGATGCTTGGGACTAGCAATCATCCTCAATGTGTAAAAACTGGTGATCTTAAATTAGGCAATACCAGTGTAGGCTGAGCCCGAACACAGGTCAAGAAAGGAAATGATAGGAATGTGTTGACGTGATACCCGCTATGTTGAAAGCCAAGAAATCCTCTGCACTTCCACGAGAAATCACCGGGATGTTGGATAAAAGGGTTGGGTTGGGCTGCAAGGATTCGATTTGGTAAACGATAAGCTGAGATGATATCCTAAAGATCCTATAACGCGAAGGAGATTGCGATTGAACACACTGCTCAGTAAACAAAAACGTTTGCCACTAGGCCAACAGGCTCCTTTTATTATAACACACCAGCGATCGATTTGTTAACAAATAAAGCGACTAATCAATCTTGAATGGGGAGGTGCTTGAGATAAAACTCATGATGTTCTTCTCAGTAAGCAAACATGGTCGCTCTAAGGCCACCAAGCCCCTCATATCACATCATACAAGCTACGATCGCGTTGTTATTGCAACCATTCAAAACATAATCAAGCTATGTTACTATTAGTCTCCTTAATATGAAAGAACCTGGGATTGATTCAAACTCAAACTCGACGGCGGTGCCCTTTACACACTTAGAATATTTTACAGGAGTCAGTATTTTTTACTGGGTTTTTGAATTGCTGAAAAAGTCGGTAAAAATTCAAATAACCGTTATCCATAAGGAATCAATGAAATTGACAAATTTTATTTTCTATAATTAAATAGGATTAACAGAACTAAGTATGTACAAGTTCAGAACAAATTTTCCCATTTATTAATTTTCCACAGATTTTTAAACATTTACAGTTCCGTAATTCAAAAACCCCGTAAAACCGTATTGACTGGATTAGTGTGTACACAAGAATAAACCTCTACGACCGATTATCTTTTAAACCTGGAGACAAAAAAGCTACGAAAAAGCTTCATTAAATTTTACTTTTACGCGACGATTGTTGTTTCGATTTGGTCCTTACGTGAGATGGGAACAGAATCCATAAAATTTTCACATTTTTAGGCTACCATGCCCCTTACTTCACAAAGTAAACTACGACTGCCGCGACGATTTGATCAGAGTACAAATATTACACATATTTTAAGCTACACACTTAGAAAAATTCATGTAAATTTAGGTGCTCTGAGACTGACGTATACGAGCGCCAATTTTGACATAAAATTGAGTCATAATTGACGTGAAATTCAGCTCAATCAAACGTACTTTTTGCCGAGTAACGAACTTTTCAGTCTCGGAGCACTTAATTTTACATGACATGTTTGTTTACGTCTCATCATTTACCTATGTCAAAGATGGATTCCGTCACTTCTAAAATGAGGTACTTCCACGTATGTATCTTGACCGAACTTGCGTTTTAAAACGACTGTTTTCCCCTTCATACACACTTAGAAATAACTATTTTTACACGAGACGTTAAAGAGTTAATTATGGAACGTAAACAAACATGTCATATAAAATTAAGTACCGTAGAACGGGGTATTTTTGATAACGTGGGTAACTTTGATAGTATAATATAAAGATTAAATTTACTCGCTGCGCTTTTTCTAAATTTGAAATATTGTTTCGATATTGTAGTTTAGGGTATTTCCATTGATAACGTATATAGTTTTTATATAGTATGTGTAACATATTTTACAATCATATTAAAAAACCATTTTCGTATTTTTCACCTATTTGAAAAAGCACTCGACTGTTTTCCCCTTCATACACACTTAGAAATAACTATTTTTACACGAGACGTTAAAGAGTTAATTATGGAACGTAAACAAACATGTCATATAAAATTAAGTACCGTAGAACGGGGTATTTTTGATAACGTGGGTAACTTTGATAGTATAATATAAAGATTAAATTTACTCGCTGCGCTTTTTCTAAATTTGAAATATTGTTTCGATATTGTAGTTTAGGGTATTTCCATTGATAACGTATATAGTTTTTATATAGTATGTGTAACATATTTTACAATCATATTAAAAAACCATTTTCGTATTTTTCACCTATTTGAAAAAGCACTCAAACCATCATTTATGAAATCTATTTCCGATATAGCCATCACAAATTTAATGTTGTATTTTTATTGCCTATACTGTTTGCTGATTATATACTCATTCAAAGCTTCATATTTAAAGAACTGAAAAGTTTGAGTTTCGCGATTTTTTTTTCTATATTCATCGAGCATTATCAAAGTAACCCCAAATCAAAATACTGATGTTCGGTCACGCAACTTAAAAAATAGTGCTAATGCTGCAATTTCCGTTAAAAAAATAAATAACGACTTATCTCCTGGATCCTCAGTACTTGTTTTAAAAATATAAAATTTAAAAAGTATTCATTGCTGCAAAAAATATTTAGAATATACTTTAAAAAATCATCAATGTTACCCCGTTTTACGGTATTCCTAAACCTAAACGCAACTCGACGAAAAGTACGCTTGATAGAATTTATTTTCTCGTTTCTTTCAACTGATTCTTATGTCATTTGGACCGCTTGCATGTGTCGGTCTCAGGGCACGGAAATTATCATGACTTTTTCGTAGTGTGTATTTTACCGGACCACCCCGATTATGAGTCAAACTACCGCATCAAAACCACCAAACCACACAATCAAACACGACGGCGGCAACGTCACATATGGGACAAAATCAGCACTATTTCTCGCAACCCGTACATTGCAAGGGCAACCACCGAGGATACCTATATGGATGACGTCATCACGGGAGCAGATACCATACACACTTAGAAAAATTCATGTAAATTTAGGTGCTCTGAGAGTGACATATACGAGCGTCAATTTTGACATAAAGTTGAGTCATAACAGACGCGAAATATAGCTCAAACAAACGTACTTTTCGTCGAGCAACGATCTTTTCAGTCTCGGAGCACTTAATGTTACATGACATGTTTGTTTACGTCTCATCTTTAATGTCAATAATGGATTCCTTCACGTGTAAAATTAGCTATTTCTAAGTGTGTAGAAAAGGCACGGGAGCTTCGGAAGCAGCTCGATGAAATGATGTCAAGGGGATGATTTTGGCTACGGAAATGGGCATCCAACCGTCCGGAGGTTTTGGAGGGAGTCTCAGAGGAAAATCTGGCGATCCCAAGCTCAGATGGGATAAACCTGGATCCAGACCCAATAGTCAAAACGCTAGGTTTGACCTGGATACCGAACACCGACCAACTGATGTTCCAGTTCGATATTCCACCTTGACATCAGAACATTATCCATCCAAACGACAAGTCCTTTCAGTGATTGCCACACTCTTTGATCCTTTAGGACTTCTCGGCGGTGCTATCACCACAACCAAGGTCATAATGCAGCTTCTGTGGAAGATAAGGAACGAGCCAGATCAGACGTTGGATTGGGACCAGTCATTGCCTTCAACGGTGGGTGAGATGTGGAGAAAATACTACGACCAACTTCCTTTACTGAACGAGGTTCGAATCGATCGTTTGTGTGGTCATTCCAGATGCAGAATTGATCGAGATTCATTGCTTTTCTGATGCTTCGAACTAGGCATTTGGTGCCTGTGTTTACGTACGGAGTCAAGATACAGAAGGGAGGATTAAGGTTCAGCTGTTATCCTCAAAATCCAAGGTGTCACTATTGAAGACGCAGTCCATACCAAGATTGGAGCTTTTTTTTTCTTTGATTTGTTTTTTCGTCGATCTTGTTTTCCGTGCTGAGCACCAATGCTACCGACGCCAGAGAGGCAGCTCCCATACCCTACCTATCGACCCATCAACTTCTGAACCTGGGATCAACGGCTTTACTTCCCGTGATCAGAGATGTTATGCCTCAGGACATCCCGGCGCCGCCGACTGGGATTGAACTCAAGCCTGCTGGGGTGAGAGGTAATCATGCTTACCACTACACCACCGGCACCGCTAAGGTTGGAGCTGTGCGGTGCGCAGCTGTCGGTGCAGTTGTATGAAAAGTTTCGTGACGCAATCAGGATTCCCGCTCAGAAGATTCAAGAATCTCCAAACATCTGGAGTACTAACGTCGGTAATAGGGTAGCAAAAATCCAGAAAGAAGTTTTCGCCGATGAATGTAAGGCACTTTCCAAGGGAGAAGCTATACCCAGGATGTCTTCACTTAGATGGTTCAATCCGTATATTTTCGAGAATCAAGTCATCAGAGTTGGTGGACGGCTTGGTCACTCTGCTGAACGACCTGATACGAAGCATCCCATGGTGTCGCCACCGTGATCGTGTTAAGGACACACCTAACAACGCATCAAAAACTAATCGTTCAAGTGACAAGCTCGCGACATTTATTTTCTTAACGAATCATGCTTCAACATGAAAAAAAAGTAGAAGGGTCTGTGCCTAGGGGCACGAACGGAAGCTTGACGTAGGACCGCTAGGGCACGGAACAAATGTGAAAAAAATTAGTTCTTTTAATTGATCGATCAAATATTATCTTAACACTTTCCGTTTTTGATTTGTAGGCGTACCAAATTTGTAGTATTTTTTCAGAGAGAAAGTTGATGAAGTGAATCGATCAAAATCACTTCCACCCCTGCTTCCCAGTTTGGTTACAAGACTACAACTCTGGAGAGCATTTTGTGTGGTCGTTGGGGGCATGTGGTTCTGAATATGGACCAACAGGCAGATAAATTCTATTCTAACTTTTTACTGTAATAAGCTTGTTGGCCCAGAAAAGGGCCGTTTTGTTGCCAAAGTTGGTGATGATTTAACCTCCGAAACTGTACAGAGTTCGTGTGTCGCTTCAAAGCGTTGTGTTCAGTATAGGTGACAGCATCACGGATCACATTTTCCAAGAACACCTTCAGCACACCTCTTGTTTTCTAGTAGATCGAACCGGAGACACGTTTGACACCGCCACGGCGACGACTGCTTTTGCTGCTTCTGCTGCCTGCTCACCACGGCGTCCGAAGCGAAAATGAGTTGAGGCTAGACAGTAGCGTTGTTTTATATCTTTTCAGATTAAAGCAGAATTATGTGCAACCAAGTGGTACTTGATTATGACGACTGCGTTTGGGAACAACGTTTATTTCATGAAAACAGTGAAAAAAATATCTCTTTTTATTTGTACTTTGATGCTGGACATTACCACTTTGTCAATAGTTTATTGTTGAAAATAATCAGTTGAATGCATTGCGTAGACATATTTCTGATCGATTGGTGATAAAATTATTGAAGTTGATCCAGGGGCAGCTGAGTTATTAATGTTCAAAATCTTTCATAATTTTGTTTTATGTTCCATTTTCGGTTTTTACAAAGTGCACCCCAGTATAGAAATTAAAGACCTAGTCCTACGTCAAAAAAAAACAATGCATTATTCGTAGGCATCTAACCGTAAAAACTGAGGGTCATGCCTCACGTGATCGAGGCCATCCCTGGCAAATGGGGAACAATGAAAATAAATATCGATTACTCCCTCGAAGGGACGCATCCGCGGGAACAATGCATAATCGGGGGCAACCACCATCCCAATCCTCGCATGCCAGCACCACCATCAGATAGGGGGAAATTTCCCCAACCTGATAGCGGCGACAGCACTTTTCTTTTTCAAATCACACAAAAGCTATACACATCGAACAAACCTAACAATAGATCAGTGCGGTCGAGTCACACCTGGGGAGAACAAATTGAACCGAAAGCACACCAAGCACTTAAGCAACAGGGGAGAAAAATCAGCACAAACCTTTCCAAATCAAATTATCGCCCCCGAGACACAAAACTAATCAAATGCGAGCACCGAAAAACACCACGCCGACACAAAGACAGCCCGAACTAAAAAATAAATAAAATTAAATAAAAGCCCGCATCGGAACAAAAACACAACCGTTCTCGAGCGATTCTCAAAGCGAACTCACTAATGGATAGTTTTCATTAAAGTGACAAGCTTCGCCCACAGGTAGAGTTTATTGGGGTGGTTAATTATCTCAGAAAATTGAAGTTAAAGTATTCAAATATTACGGCACATCATTTACTTTGAACATACATAACTCATTACGTAGCAAAACTATAAGGCAAATGGTCTCAGCAATTCATAAAAAAACATAATCTGAAGGATGATTTCCACGAAAACTTTCACGATGGAGGAAAATCGCATGGAACATCAGGAAAAACTATTGTCAGGGCAATGAAAATTTTACTAATGATTTTGGTTTTTCATGCTTGTAATCTTTTTATCTGAGACTGGTAAAAATATCAGATGAAAATAATCTTAAACTCTACCTGTGGACAATGTTTTTTCCCCCAATCCCCTGGTATTAAAGTTTATGATGGCTGCCTCAATTATCAACATTTGCAATCATAAGCAGGAATTGAACATTTTTGAACCCACCACAGCATGCTTTTGGCGCTACTGTATATGGACGATCAAATGTAAAATACTGTGGTAGCCACAGCATAGTTCTGTCAAAACCTCAGCATTTTCATTGATCCATTAGTAAGCTCATTTCCTATGCACCAACACTGATTAAACAGCACCTGCACGTAAACCATGATCATTCCAATTCCAAGCACCCACTTATCGCGCATTTGGCAGTGAACAATGCACCATTTCTAATTGCCTATCAAATGCAAATTAATGGGTTTGAAACTACAAATAATTTTACAGCTTCCTGACTTTCCTGCCATCTTCCGGTCCTTCCTCGGTGCCGGCGAGGTAATGGATGACGAAACTACATAAATGACATTTCATTACATTTGTCCTTGCACCGCGCACCTTCGACAGGACTGGCATGTAATTTACAAACCAATAAAGGTGTGCGCCACAAACTCTCTGACTCTAACGATTCAGGTCACATCGGTTTTACACCGAATAATTCAAAACGAGAGCCACGTAATTTAATTTATTAGCAAATCAAATCAATTACGTTCTGATTTTCATTATCAAACCCGAACGCAGGTGTGGCTTGGTAGCGTGGTCTCATTTTCAATTGTGGTGGTGCTGGTGGTGGTGAGGATGATGCCGAATTCGGGAAAAGGTACGAACATGGGAAGTTGAATGAGTGATGGGTGGTAGGTATCTCTATTCATGGGCAAAATTCAAACCCACTTCATGGAATATAATGCTGTTGAGACGAGACTTGTTTAAGAGTTTACCACCGATTTCTGGTGTATTGGGGAGAGAGCAGCATATTTTGGGAGAAATGTGTGCCATCGGTTGCGGCAAGTTATTGGACCGTTATCCCATTAGGGTGCAGATATAGCTTATGCAAAATGGCTCTCATTACTAATGGCTATCGAAAATATCCTCACAATGACGACCGTGCGGCGGTGGTTGGTGGTCGTTGATCTGTAGGGGAAAAACACTCCATAATGCATTCCTGGGGTAAAATGGCCCACGCTGTTTTTTCATTGCTTTTCCTTTTCTAATTCTGGTATTTTAGGAGCAAATATGCTAGTTGTACCTACATGTACTGCTGTTCATTAAATTCACGAATTTGAGAATGGGGAAGCTATGGAAAACCACCTGGGGGCATTTTACCTCAGGGGTGCATTATGGACTGTCTTCCCCTACTCGATACGAATACTAATGAATCAGGGAGAATGCAAAATTGCTCTTGACTCCATAAAACCATGAATCATTTCTAATCTACATGCGGTCAGATGATAACACCAGCGTATTGTGGACTCCAATAATCCGGAAAGCGTTTGCACGCTATTCAGGATTGCTGGAAAATTAATGTTGGGAGATTATTTACACGATGCGTTCGATTTGCTTACATGTTTGCAGTGTTGTAAATATTCTGAATACAGCCATAAAAAACGTCTTATTTTTCAATAACGTTCCTATTGGTGGTCACGGTGATGTGGTGGGCATGGTGGAAACCAGGAAGAGAGACGCAGATAGCACAAAACAAATCTCATTTCATAATTTGTCCTTCTAGTCAAGATTTTGTTTTTGCGGTATTGCTCTGAGTGTGTTTGACGTTGTTCAGTGTGCAGTCAAAAAAATGTACCAATCTATTTTACACTTTATAATGTCACCACTGATTTTGTCAAAAACTTTGATTGTTATCACCAAATTCAAGTGTGCAGATGGTTTGTCCATGAAATGAAACTAAAAAATGGTGTTCCATCGAACGAGCTAGCCCGAAACGAAAATTTGTCTTAAATTAATTTATGCATTTATGAAAACGTGTGTGGCCTGTTTGAGGTGGCGTGATGCGAAATAGTGGCACATGATCTCGGAGGCCCAATAAATTGTGAAGAAAACCCCGCTTTAAAAAATAGAGTTAGGTCCAGACCTCCAGAACGATCTTGTATGGCCGCTGCCTGTAGGGACAAATATCACTCACGATGATCAGGCTGCAATCACTATCACTGGAAGCTGGTTCGTTTGTGTTAACTTTTTGCGCCTCGTTGCTTGTTATCTTCGAGTCGACGAGGCTTTGTCGCTTGTTCATCACCGCTCTATTTTTTTTTACAATTACTTTATTTGTACAGGCTCAATCGAATAAACTTTACAGAGCCGAGTTATCCTTTGCGTTATACATTATAACTATCTTAAATTTAAAGTTAAAGGAACTGGACCGAGTACTCGCTGTTGTCTCGAGGTTAGTGGAGATTTACAATTTTTTGGATGGGAAAAGGGAAGAAGGAGGTTTGAAATGTGGTTTACGATACAACTATTTAATTAATCCTAAAGCATGAAATTATTTCTTTTCATCTTGAAAACAAACATTGAAAGAAAAAAACCCCACACGTACAAAATACAAACTAAACACAAGGTTAATCAAACTTACAATCTAAGGTTAATATCCTTAAAGTAAACATATATGAGTTTCATAAACTCCAGATCGCGTCTAGCCAAAATATCCCGAACTGGAACATTAGGTTGTCTACCTCGAGCCCGAAGGGAATCATAAAAATGTGATCTGACTCCACGATACTCCGCACAAGACCAAAGGATGTGATCAGCGTCCTGGTAACCTTGTCCACATTCACAGAGATTGCTGTCTCCCAACCCCACACGGAACAAGTGAGCGTTTAGACAATAGTGATTGGCCATGAGACGAGACATCACGCGTATGAAGTCTCGACCCAAGTCCAACCCTTTGAACCATGCAAACTTCGACACCTTAGGGATAATTGAATGTAGCCATCGTCCCAAGCTCCCTTCACTCCATTGATGTTGCCAGCTAACGAGCGACTGCTGACGATAAATAGAGAAAAATTCACTATAGGCGATTTGTTGATCATAAATGTCGCCTTCCATAGCGCCCACCTTCACAAGTGAAAAATTGAGCAATGCGAAGGGACCCACGCGAAGGTGTTGATGAAAGAGCGCACGGATAAAGCACTAAGCAGTTCTCGTATTTTCAAGAGAAAATACGAGAAGTGCTTTACCCGCCTAATGGAATGGATAGTCTCGACAGAACTGAGACTATCCGTAAAAATAAAGTAGTGGTCTGGAAGAAGTGAAGCAATAGTTTCCAAAGTGTAGTGAATGGCTGCCAGTTCAGCCACATACACAGAACAAGGAGCTTCAAGTTTTCGAGAGGCGCTATGAAATTCATTAAATACACCAAAACCAGCGGACTCCTCTATTAGAGATCCATCTGTGAAAAACGTTCTTGCAGAATCAACATGGCCAAACTTTGCCGCGTATAATGACGGAGCAATCATAGGACGATGATGCTCTGGAATTCCGCGGATTTCCTGCGTCATTGATAAATCAAAATTCACTGAATTGCCGAAGTCGGAGAAGACTACACGATTGGGAATATTTCTTGAAGGGCTGACATCCTGTGTTAAATAAAGGTAGTACAAAGTCATAAAACATGTTTGAGGATTTAGCTCCAGAAGCTTCTCAAAGTTTTCGATCACCAGTGGGTTCATTACTTCGCAACGGGTGAGGAGCCTCAGAGATAACTCTGAAAAACGGACGGATAGTGGCAACATGCCCACCAGCACTTCGAGACTCAAAGTATGAGTCGAGTGCATGCATCCTAACGCGATACGGAGACAACGATACTGGATCCGTTCCAGCTTGATGATGTGCGTTTTAGCTGCCGACTGGAAACAAAAACTACCATATTCTAGAACCGATAAAATCGTTGTCCGGTACAACGTCAGAAGATACCGCTCTATTATTCATGTGTTGGTCTGCATTAGTTGTCGGCTTAGGAAGAGAAGGCCACTGCTTATCATTAGGGGCGTCCGCAAGCTGGCTGTTGCCATTGGTCTTCGTGTTGTTGCTGCTGCTGCTGTTGCCACTTCGGAGCATCGTTGTTTCGGGTGAGGTTTTCGGTCACGCTTACGGCATGTTTTGACTTGTTTTTTTTTACGACACCAAAGTCACTTTGCCGTCCACAGTTATGTAAGAGGGAATCGAATGATCAAGTAATGAAGCCTGGAAAGTAGCTTTTCCAAACTTAACTTCTGATTGCAATTATCTCACCACACTGGCGCATATGGTCATCGATAACCACATTTTCCATATCCGAGATCGCGGACTCAGACGTCGACAGCACTGCTTTCGACGTATTGGGTAATGGAAACTTTTTCCCCTCACTTTTAACACCCCAAATACGATGCCTCCATAAAGCGTGTAACGGCAAGTTTGCAATGGTATAATTTAGCCATTTCTTGATGAATTTCAAAAATTGTGGTATCTTTAGAATACCTAGGGTCGGTAGATTATTTTGAACGTAAAATATTAGAAATAGGGTTGTCAACTTTTTGAAAGCAAAAAGAGTCGTTACACGTTTTTTTTTAGAGTTGTGTTTATGGGTTGTGCAAGTGGCTTACGGGCACAAATGTTCATAATTAGCCAGAATACAATCATGGTTCCTTGATTGGCTGATGCTCATAGCCATACGGGCCATAACTTTGTCACGACCCCAAATTCTTTCTTGTATCACAGTTCATAATTTTTTGAAAAAAAAGCTCAACAGATCGACACGGAGAACAATCTATAGCAGACGAAATTATTTTTCCGGTCAAAATAACAATATTTTTCAATTGTTTTAGAGATAACCCGAAACTATAGTTGATTTGACTATATATAGAGGGCAACAACTATAGTCCATAGTTGGCTCCTCGGTTGGCTCAACTATATTTTTCAATAGATGAACAACCTCAAACTTCAAAATCAAACTATGCTTTAGTTGATTCAAGAAAACTATTGTTAGGGAAGCAACATTTTACAATGTTTATTAAACGAACTGCTCTTCATTATCGACATATTAAGGGGGTATTCCCAATCTTTTGCCTTTTTTCGGCCTGTTCTTCAATTAATTTTTTTTTCAAGGAAAATGAATAGTAATGCGCCTAACTCTTTGGGATTCTTGTTTATTGAACATTAAAGTTTACAAATAAATTTTTTTCGACATAAAAAAGACATTATTGACGTCACAAAATGGCGGCAAACAGACCCCTGTTCGCCGCAAACGCCTGGACGGGCGAAGACTTTTCTCTGGAACGGCTTCATCTGAAACAGATTTCGTGATGAAATTAATAATCTGCATAAGATTCTCTGGAGCTTCTCCCGTTGGCAGCAAAAAATTTGCAAATTAACAAAATGGCGGCCATATGAAAAAACAGGCGATTTTTAGACCGCTTTTTTGCAGCTTTAAGGTGCTTCAAACAATGTTAAATGTTAATATTTTTGGCTAGAAGTGGGAGAAGCTCCAAAGAATTTGATAAGGAACAAAATGCGCAAAGATTCAAGTCAATATCTCTTATAGTTTCTGAGAAAAATCTTCGCCCGATAAAAAAATGTGGTTTCGAGAAAAACGCGTTTAAAGTTTTGACTTTAGTTAAAACCATTTGGGGGTTCTTACCATTAGTCAGCTATGCCTGAACACCGAATTCGCTGATCGGAAAACGGCTTGGGGGGATGAAAGTATATAGTCTAAAGTACAAAAAAACGTGAAAAAAAAAATTTGATTTTTTGAAAAAAAAAGATCGGGAATACCCCCTTAAGGAAGTTTGTTTTGCTGTAGGATCAGTTTCATGGATTTACCACTTTTACGGATGTTCAGGATCTTTTAGAGGACAGTCTCATGACCAACTGGATCCATTTTTAAGTCACGACCCAAAATTCTTTCTGATATCACAGTCAAAGTGTTTAAAAATGAACTGCAGAGCTCTAAGATCAGTTTCACAGATTTACCAATTTATAGTTGTTCCGGATCTTTTGGTAGTCCCATGGCCATCCGGGATCATGTTTATGTCGCGCCCCTAAATTCTATTTTATATCACAGTTCCAAGAGAAAAAACGCGTTTTTTCACAGTTTCATGGATGAACTACTTTTACGGATCTTCCGGATCTTCCGTCCAATGGCCATCCAAGTCCATGTTTATGTCACGACCCCCAATTTATTCATATATCTCAATTCGAAATGTTTTCGAAAAAAACCGTGGAGCTCTAGAATCAGTATCATGGTTGGACTACTTTTACGGATCTTCCGGAGAACGGTCCCATGGTCATTCAGGTCCATGCTTATGTTACGACCCCAAATTATTTCTTATAACACAGTTCCACGTGTTTTTGAAAAAAAAGTGGAACTATCGGATCAGTTTTATGGATTCTCCATTTTTCGGATGTTCCAGATCTTTCAGACGTCGGTCCCATGGCCATCCATGGCCATGATTATGTCGTGACCTCAAATTCTTACTTATTTATACAGTTCCAAAAACCGTGGAGCTCTGGGATCAGTTTTGTGGATTGACCAAATTCTATGTTGTATCACACGTATTTACGGATGTTCCGGATCTTCCGGAGAACGGTCCCATGGCCATGGTTTATTTCACGATCCAAATTCATTCTTATACCACAGTTCCTAATGTTTTCGAAAAAAAAAAACACGGAGCTCTAGGATCAGTTTCGTTGATTGACCACTTTTACGGATGTTTCGGATCTTCCGGAGGACGGTCCCATGGCCAGCAGAGCCCATGTTTATGTCACGACCCCAAATTCATTATATCATCACAGTTCCTAGTATTTTTCAAAAATTGAGCAGCTCTAGGATCAGTTTCATGAATTGACCACTTTCACGAATGTTCCGAATCTTGCGGAGGACGGTCCTATGGTCATCCAGGTTCATGTTTATTTCACGACCCAAATTCTTTCTTATACCACAGTTCCTAATGTTTTCGGAAAATACACGGAGCTCAAGGATCAGTTTCGTGGGTTGTCTACTTCTACGGATGTTCTGGATCTTCCGGAGGACGGTCCCATGGCCATCAGGGTCCATGTTTATGTCACGACCCCAAAATCATTCTATCACAGACAAACAGACATAACACTTGCAAGTTGTTCATCGAACAAGCATTCAACGGTCAATTTAAAAGTATCGTAGTTGGTAGTACCACCACCTGTGGCGCGCATAGTCAATTCCCTTGCGTTTGACGTTTACACACTACCGCCATCTGTTCAGCGTACTACCCACCACACTGTACTCAACAGATGGCGGTAATGTTTTAGTGACGATGTTTTACAGTGAGAGATATTCAATGAGTTATGTCTGTTTGTCTGTGATTCTATCATCACAGTTGCTAGTGTTTTTCAAAAACTGCACAGCTCTAGGATCATTTTCATGAATTGACCACTTTAACGGATGATCCGGATCTTCAGGAGGACGGTCTCATGGCCAACCGGATCCATGTTTATGTCACGACCCTAAATTCTCTCTATCATCTTAGTTCCAAGTGTTTTCGAAAAAACCGCGGTGATCTAGGAACAATTTCATGGATTTACCTCTTTTACTGATGTTCCGGATTTTCCAGAGAACGATTCCATGGCCATCCGGGTTCATGCTTATGTCACGTCCCCAAATGCTTTCATATAGGGTAAATGTCGGCTTCGGCACCCATTGACTGTTTTCGGCAACCAAAATTTAAACGTTAATTTCACTATGTTTTCCCATCAACACACTTCCCTGAATGCATCCAAACGATTCTTTAGTCTTTCAGCTTCAATATGATTGTATGTGTACGTCTGAGCAGTCCTGTTATGGCAGATTTTTCTTCAAATGAAGCATACGTACTCTAAAATGGGGTTGATTTCAAGTTGCCGATAATAGAACAGCTGGTTAACACGCAGTTCTAATGGGAAGGTTGCCGAAGAAAACGAGGCTGCCGACAATAGTCACACTCACCTGAGAAGTTTGGAGCGTTGTAAAAACGCTTTCAAACAGTTTTGAAGAATTCTGTCGATTAAAATGGATGGAGAAGCAAGCAGCAGATGAATGTAAACCAACAGACACGTCATATATGTGCGTGACGCTGAGAAAATGCTAATAGAAGTGTGGACACTGCTTAGATTGACGAGAATACGTAAATTCTCCTATCACAAGTCAAAATGTTAAAAAAAAAAACACCGGAGCTCTAGGATAAGTTTCGTGGATTGACCACTTTTACGGTTGTTCCGGATCTTCCGGAGCACCGTTCCGTTGTCTCCAGGATCTATATATTGGAATCATGACTGTATTCTGGCTAATTATGAACATTTGTGCTCATTAGTTCATTTTATTGATCTTAAGCAAGTGGCTTGAACACAGTTAAAAAAAAAGTCTAACGACACTTTTCGCTTTACAAAATGAAGACGACCCTATTTTCAATCTTTTTCCCATAAAAATAATCTATAGACCCTAGGAATTCTAGAGCGGTGGCAGTTATTGCTTACTAAGCAGAAGATCATATGTTGAATCGCAGTTTCAGTTCTATTATATATATATTTTTTTAGATGTAGAGATGAACATTGATAATCGCTTGGAATAGAACTCGGTCGAAACAGCGCGAACAAAATTGGCATTATCGGTAAAATATAGACAGTTTTGATCGTGGTTCACTTATATTTATGTATGATTTTTTTTTCATGAATCCGATGTTTATTCGACTGATAAATGTTCAAAAATCTGTGTGACGATAAAAACAGATCATTTATCCTAAGCCGTGGTTTAAAAAGCCTTGGTGAACTACACGGTACACGCTAACTTGAAAGTTCCCATCTATATATATAAAAATGAGTTTCTGTCTGTCTGATCCTTATAGACTCGGAAACTACTGAACCGATTGGCGTTAAAATTTGTATACAGGGGTTTATGGGGCCGTGGAAGGTTCTTATGATGGTTCGAGACCCCTCCCCCTTATGTAAGGGGGGGCTCCCATACAAATGAAACAGAAATTTCTGCATAACTCGAGAACTAATCAAGCAAATGGAACCAAATTAGGCATGTTAGGGCGAGTGTGGGGGTATAAGAAGATAATCATAGGGGGTAGCCCCTTAGATAATAGGGGGGGGGGCTACGTACAATATAGCATGTTTTTTTTTAATCGGCGCATAAACTCAAGCTAATATTGAATCCCGAGCAAGACCGGGCACACTCAGCTAGTTAATGAATAAGAAAGACCCATTTTGAAGAAAAGTGGCTTACCTCATGAAATGAATAGAACCTACTTTGCTCATTAATAAGTATTCAGCGAATACGTCAAAAAAATGGGTACTTTTCATCCATGATGATTTTTTTTTTGTACAGGAGTAAAAAGTACCCATTTATTGATTCATTCTTTGCATCAGGCTACTTGTCAGCAAATGCTTAAAAAAAAATCTCAAACCATAAAAATACTTCATAATTCTTTATTGCACCTAAACACTTAATCATAATCATAATACATTTGAAAAAAAAAATAAGTGGAATCTACCGATAGGCACGGTGGCAGCCTATTAAAGCTGAGCATTTTCCACAAGAGCGGTTTCAACATTCGGCCCAGATCACTTGCTGGGAGCGGAAGAAGGGGACGGAATTCTGTGCTATTTCGGGTTTTTCGGTTTCACTCTGATCCTTTTTCTGTGTCTGATAGTAAAGAAAAAAATAAACGCCCGGCCGTAGCATTATTTCCAATAAACTTTTCCACCTCAATAAACATTGGCCGGAACCAGTGCTGATAAAAATTAGAGTCGGTGTATAATGAGTCACGCCAAGAGAAAAACAGTTGAACTCGCATCACGGTTTTCGGAAGATTCCCATTCTTTTCACTTGGCAACAGAGGACTTCTACAACAACTTCAAATGACTTGTAGCGAGAGAAAAAATATTGCGGCTGTAGTAAATCATTATATCAGTGATTTTGTCAAATTATCTTAACAAAAAATAGTAGAAATTCTTATTACTAATCATTACCGAGCGTATCCCATGACAATTTAACGCTCACTGCGTGTTTATGCTCATTTCTTCGATTATATTTTATATTTTATTGCAATACCTTTCGTGGACCTTTCATAGCATCGTAATGTTTATTTATTTTGCACGATAGGTAGCCGGTTTGACAGTTCAATAGGTAGACTTGGCTTCACTCTTGGTGTGACTCATTATACACCGACTCTAATAAAAATCATTCCTTCTACACTCAACTTAGCTGAAAATGAAGACAACCTTAACAGATAGACCAACTACCTGCATGAATTTGAATTTTTGGAATTTTTACGTAAAAACATTCTCTTGATCAAGGCAACCTCTGAGTATCGAAGTCAACAGTTGTTATTGTTCATTCGTAGCTGGAAGTTTATTTTCGCCTGTGTTGTTATCAATATCAATATTCATCTTCATCTTGGTGGGGATGATTTCGAGGATCAAATGCAAAATGATTATTTTCATATTACACAAATACAGCGCTGTAGAACGTGTTGTGTTGGTTTTTATACACATATTCAGTCAGTCGAAAGCTTTTCGTAGTCAATAAATACAAAAAAAAATCGTTGGCCTGCATCTGGATGATACGTAGCGTAACAATATGGTCTTCTGGTAACGAATCCTGCCTTCTGCCGCCTGAGTTGCGTCGGTCTTCTTTTGAATCTGATTTAGGATAAGTTTGCACATAACCATAGATCACCCTTATTTGGGAACATCACTAAGACACCCAAGATGAACCAGTCGACTGGAAAAGACACGGTGTCCCTGATATTACAGAATAATGGATGCAACTTCTGTTCAGCACGGATCAGCTTTGAGGCTCTGCGGATATGTGATCGACCCCGGGAGCCTTGAAACTTGAAGAATTTGATCGAAGTGCTTAAACCAACGCCCCGTTTTAGCTGGACAGTGGGGTCGGTAAGCAACTGATGTGACGTGTGTTGCAGTGGCATTTTTGGGTTCATACTTATTCCACTGAGACGTTGTGGGATATTGCTCACTTGTCCCATCTGCAGGAGAGTTTGACTTCCTTTTCTAGAACCAAGTACCGTTGACAGACTTCATTCTTGGTTCCTTGGTTCTCGTCCGGTTTCACCCAGGTTGTTCACACTCGATTTGATAAAGGCGTTCTTGATGGCCGTCCACTGCTCTTCTACGCTACTAACTGCCGGAATATCCGTTGCTCGGATCTCATGCTTTTCGACGAAAGACGTTTTCACTGTTAGAGTCTTCTAGAATACACACATGTAAATTTAGGTGCTCTGAGACTGACATATACGAGCGTCAATTTTGGAATAACATTGAGTCATAAGAGACGCAAAATTCAGCTCAATCAAACGTACTTTTCGTCGAATAATACACTTTTCAGTCTCAGAGCAAAAAAAAATATATGTTTGTTTACGTCTCATCCTTTATGTGAAAGATGGTCTCCATCTCGAGTAAAATTAGTTATTTCAATGAGTGTAGTTTCAAGAGAATTCCGAAGAGAATTCCAAAATAGTTGTGAAAGAGTTACAAGAGGATTTAGAGGATGAATCAATTTTGAAATAAAGAATTAAATAAAATTTTAGCAAGGTCTGATTTCCTATTTTCTTATTATGAGTTATGATTTCGTACGGAAATCACAACTCTTAAGAAGTAAAATAAGAAAGTAGACATTGCCTTATTTTTATTTAATTCCTTATTTCTCGTTCTATTAAGATAAAATTGTACTTTTTTTTCTTTTTTGACATAGAACTACGTCTTTGTGGACTATACTGGGTAGCAAATCAAAAAATATGTGTGGTGAAATAGCGTTAGGTTTTGAACCAAGAGAGAGGCGCCAGCTAGCTCTGAAGCCGATCGCGTAAACGTCAATGCGAACCAGTCATGATCTGTCACTGCGAACCGAAATTTTGATTCAATAAAGTGGGGGAAGTATTGTTAATCGGAAAAAAATCTGTGTATTGTTTTTTTTTCAAGATAGTTTTTTTGAAATGGCAGTTAATGACGGTGCAGAATACAAATGTTTTTGGACGTTCGGCGTTTCTGTTACTTATTGTAAAGCAGGAAGAGGGTGTTATTAGTAGTTTTCACGCAAAGGATTTATTTTCCATTGAAATAGAGACAACTTGTAGGGATTGAAGTGAATAATCGTTACGTAATTAAAAATTGATTATCGTCTATCCACTAGAAGTATGAAAATCGGAGCAAGCAACAATCATTTTGATGCAGAAAAAGCTAGAAGTCGTACCTAATGCACAATGTTACTCAAGTATTCGTACGCTGCTACTCCGAGGTCCTAAAAAATAACCATTTTTTTGCACAATAAATTGACTATTTGGCGACTACTGTGAAGGAGTGGGTGGTCTATTTCAGATTTCTGACTAAAATAATTGTTAATTTGTGAAATAAAGACATATTTATTGTGTTATCTCTTGATTCTTATTTGAAGTTTTTGTTTCAATTTAGCATACTTCGACTATCATATTTTCGCTTACGCGATTTTTTCGTACGATTTACCTTTGCTTTGGATCTCAAAAACCTTTTGATAATTTTGGTTTTTAAATTGTGGCAACCAGGAATTTCCAAAGGTAATGATTTTAAAGACTTTTCAAGAGAAGAAAATTGATGCTTGGTTAACTGGAGGTGATTTTCAAAATGCTGGTTGATGCTATCTTCCATACAAATAAAAAAATAAAATATGGATCGTGTAACAAAAACGAATGGCTTCTGACGAGCTCTGCCCAGTAGAAATGAATATTTTCCATATTTTTTATCATATGGAACAGGCAAAACACATTGGTTGACGCAAGTTTCACAAACATTACTGTTCCTGCTAATACTACCCATGATATATCCAGCAACATGATGCATAGCATTAGCTTCAGAATTGTTTTTAGAACTTAAATACCGCTCAGCTACGGTAGATGTATCAGTATTTGAAAGATCCACAATACTAATATTGTCAAATTCCAAAAAATCATCATTAATATCACTATCATTTCGTTTTGGAGCATTTAGGTAATCTATGAATCCAGAAAGGTATTCTTGATCATCGGTGGCGTATGATGAATTCTTTATTGGTTGCATATATTGAGATATAGTGATAGTTCTCAAATGATTTTTGAATTGAAATGGAGTAGGGCGACGTTGCTTAAGTCTAACTACCCCGAAAAGACTTTCAACACAATCTTGTGTGAAAACAGATGTACATATTTCACCATATCCTTCCTCAAGAAGTGTTTCTTGCAATCTCACAATAGCCGTTGTTGTTGTTGCTAACAAAATCTTGTAAATCATATTTAAGTACCTGTCATAGCTTTTGATTTGATTTTTCGTTTTGCAACAATCAGAAAATTTAATCTTGGTTGCTTTTTCTTTGTCGACGCATTCTCCGTGGCGATAATGATTTCTTGATACGCCTTTTCAATGTCATCAAATTGAAAATCCGGCGGGATTGCTTTGAAATCAGCGTATTTGTGATCCAGAAGCGACGGGCAGGAATAGAGTGGTAAGAATGTCGATAGGATCGCTGGGTACCCGTCGTCTTCGTCGTTTGTCTCGTCATCGTCATTGATCAAATAAGCACACAATGTAGGGATTGCAGTTTTGCTCAATCTGGTGCTTTTGCCAGCCTTAGCATAACAGATAGCATCAAAATGCATCTGCAAAACATTAAATCATTTCTAATTTTTCACGTTTCATGATTATTTGCATATGTATTCTTTACGTACGTTGCATACTCTCATTGTATCTGTGACAATAAAATCAGCTCCTACATTACAAAACTCAACCCACCGTGCTTGAAGCAATGGATCGTTTGGAAACCGGTGAAACAACACATCCGGGTGGGTTATCTTGTTCCGGCCGCAACGCTTCACTTGACAACGCATTTTACCTGCTGTGTATCACTTTTAACCTCCTCCTAATCACCAGAACTCAAAAAATCAAACCCGTTTAATACGAACCCGATAGCTCTAAGCAATATGCAATAAGATACTTGCTCACAACATACAGTTCACGACAAGTTTGAACACTCCGACGGCAAAACTATATCAACAAACCGAGTGACAAACGCGCATCCTCGCTTGAATGATTCTTTCCATCAACAATTTTTTCAACAAAAAGGAAGAAGAAGACAACCAAAACAAATCATCTGTCATTTGAGCTGGCTCCTCTCTCTTGGGTTTTGAACGCTTGTAACTTTGTCATTTATAGATGAAATTAAAATCCAAATACGCCAATCGATAGGATATTACATTACAAATCTGTTCAAATAAATACTTTTCAAATTTTTCTTAAAAAACTTTTAAAAAAAGTACAAATGGTAATTTTATCACTGATTTCATGAAATAAGCCTTTTTCTCAAACCCAGTCGTCATAGTCTAGTACCACTTTGTTGCACATCGTTCTGCTTGAACCTGTAAAGATATAAAACAGTGCTGCTTTTGCCACTGCTTACAATGAAATCCGTTTGACAACCCACAATGAGCGCGTTGCAGCAAAAGTTGTATTGTACTAAAACTCGTTTTTTTTTTTCAACATTATGGAAAAACGCGGTGCGGTTGAGCGGCAACCTGAGAAGTGCTCAATGTTTTCAGATGTATTTTGTTTAAATTTTGAACTACCCAGACACTTTAAGACGTGAACCAAATAATCATCCAAGGTAGTAAGTAGTCAGAAAAAATGTTGGCCGCATCCGGACATGTTCTGTGTACCCTCGAGGAAGTGGTCAGTTTCTTTCAGTGTTATCATGCAACAAATCAAACTACATCAGAATTCAAAAATATGTCCATTTTTGTTCACATTAAGTACTGAAGACTACGTTTGCCAGATCCGGACAGGTTCCGGACAGCTTCCGGACACCAACGGAGAAGTGAAACTTGGACCTACATCCTCATGTGACACATCAAACTACATGAGAATTCAAAAATAAGAATATTGTTGGCTATATTAAGTACTGAGGACCACTCTGACATGTTCCGGGTGCTTTCGGGGAGTTTCATAAATTTCCCGAAATTTTCCTGAGGCCAATGAAGCTTCTCATAAATTCTCTGAAATTCTCTTCAGAACTACTCTGAAGGTCTCATCAGAACTACTGTGAAACTCTCCACAGAACTACTCTAAAATTCTCCTCAGAACTAATTTGATTTTCTCCTCAGAGCTACTCTGAAGCACTCTTCAGAATTACTTTGAACTTCTCCTCAACACTACTCTGAAATTCTCCTTTGAACTATTCTGAAGTTCTTGTCAGAACTACTCTGAAGTTCTTGTCAGAACTACTCTGAAGTTCTCCTAAAACTACTCTAGATCTTCAATGAAGTTATCAACATCTGAAATGTACGAAGTTTTCTGAATATTCTCTTGAAGATCTTTGAACTTTCCCGATATTCAAAGATATCGTTACTCCCAAAGTTCTTTAATCTTCTCAATAAATTAGAGTTCTCTGGACTTCCCTAAAATTCATGGAATATTCCTTAAGCTCTCGCAGTTTTCATAATATTCATAATTCTTCTGCGAAGCCCTAATAAAAAATACCATAGACGAATGATACTCCAAATGATAGAACTATTCCACCAATGGTTTGCATGATGCCCGTAACACGTTGTTAAGCAAAATAACCATAACCATTTCAGGGAGCTCTCGATATTTCCCCACGGTTCATGGTACTTTTTCAAAGTGCTCCAAAATTTTTTGAAGTCAATGCAAATTCTGAGACGATCACTGAACTTTGGAGAATTTCAAAGCCCCTTGGATATTTTTACAAGATTGATCAATTATTCAGAAGACCTTCTACTGATCAACTATTCAATCAGATAATCCTTCGCATATTTCTTCAATATGTCAGCTGAATCAGAGAAAACCATATGTCTTCATGACGATTAGCTAGTTTGAAGATCTTCAATTGATTGAAAGTGCAAGAAACGGCTCTACTTATCTACAAAACCATACGAAAATCATAATAATCTATACAATTTCCGATAAACGTATACTTTTCAAAGATATCACACAGCTCCATGATTGATAGAATGAAAAAGCTATTAATACAAGCGGGAAGAGGAAAAATAAATAGATTTTGTGCGCATGCATTGTGGGTAGGAATGCGGCAAAGAGGTTAATTTAAGACCAGAAGGTCCTAAAGAAACGAGCTCAACTTTTTGGCTCAGCTCTGGTACTATCTTCGGTCCCAAGCTAATCGATGCACCCCTCGAAACATAGGAAAATCCACGAACCCCTCATTTTACCTGTCAAACTTTTATAGCGTATCAAAACAAACATAGTGTAGTACTAGAATTTCGACTAGAATGAGGTTCGTTAATCGATTTGCTTGGGACCAATAGGCTAGTCAAGTAGTGAGCCAAATTAAAATCGTTAGCTTCCACCGGTTGGTACAATGGTTAGCGCAATTTTAGTACTTTGCACGTTTGCCGCTGTACCGCTATGCCACTATGCCACTGTCATTGTGTTTAGTCCTTGAGACAACCAGCGATGGGGTGGCTGTTCATTAACTACGTAGACAGTTTAGAGGCACGGCCCATACAAATTTAAAAAATATCGACAGTTGTCTATGCGGGGGGAGGGAGGAGGGCTAGAATCCCAAAAAACTGTTGACGTAGTTAATGAACAGCCCCTAATACGAAACGCGGAAAAGTTATTTATGCTAAAATTAACGTATTTTTTGCGAATTGTTTCTTCCCACAACATGCATGGAGTTTTTGTGAGGTGCAAATCAACAAAAAAATGTGTGACGAAATAGTGTAAGTTCCTTTTGCAGTCGATGTCGATGTCGAATTTAGTGCACATTGATCACAGCAAAATAGCTCAACATTGATCAACCCAATGCAATTATGTAGGGAAAATTATGGCAATTCTTAGCCATTGTAAACACATTAACTCATGCGTAAGATGACCGGTGGCCTGATTAGGCTAACATGAACTGTCGCAAGTTTTGAACCATAACCGAAACATTGAAATGCTTGAAAAATTTAAGATAAAGTATAATAGTCAAAAACTTATGACATACATCAATTTTCCGAAGTTCTACGTCATACTGCGGTCGTGTCTAGGGCACAACCCTTTATTTTTTTTATTTTACTCTGAAGTGCCTAGATCCTGCTGGGCTACAACCCTGGATTTTCGAGATTTTCAAAAATTTAAACTTTCAGAAGAGATTACTCCACAACCAAATAAGCTATTCGTGATGAACGTCAATTTATAGGTTTTTTTTTATGGAGATTCTAATAGGTATACTCACATTTTGTTTTTGTTATAGTAACTACAGTAAACAGAGACATTACCGGCAGGTATCAAATTATTCAAAAAATAACCTATTTTCACCATGGGCGGGATTTTTTATTTCTTAATATTTTAGGCTCAAATTTTAACCACACTTTAGAAAACTCTTCTACTTGATGTGTTTCCAAGAACAAATGATTTGGACAAATAGTTTTTGAGATATGACCAGATGAGTGAGCTTTTCTGGTTGAAAATCAATGCTAAATAATATTTTTATATTTTTTCTTGAATTCGTTCACGCCGATGACACAATAATGTTTTTACGTTATTTCCACATGTTATGGGCAGGATTCTCATTATATGAAATAATAACTTGCTCATTTATTTACTTCTGTCCATAATTTAATTGTAGTCCTAAAAGTGAAAAATACGTTCCTATGGGATACAGACAAAACGTTGTCCGTTAGAAGTACGATGAAATCAGATAGATTAGCAGGGGAAGTGCTTTAGCCTTGGATTTCTTGAGGTTCGTAACAAATTAATTGGTCATTGATCATTACAATGGTGATTTTGAACCAATTTATTTGTTTAAAAGAATTAGAGGTTTGGGACTGGATTAATTGATACTCATTATGCCCCACCTGCTCAGTATGCCTCTCTTACCCATACATATAGAAAATTTCAGTTGTGGATGACAGCTGCTACTTGTATTATACCCTTTAATTTTTTTTTAGGTACAATCTCACGAGCAAGAATGCTTTTTTTTTTAATTATAGTTGAGGAGATTAGAAGGAAAGGGGTGTAAGAGACATTGATCGATTCTCTTCATCGACTTTCTCTTTCGTTAATATTTCAGCTGCAAACACATTCCTTGATTCGTGTTCCATTCTGAAGGCTAGATGAGAACCCTTTTTATCAAACTATGTGACAGAAATAGCAAAATCTGTATATAAAGCTGTGGCTATCTAAAAAGAAAGTTTAAAAAATAATTAATTACTCAAATAAGGGTATTATTCAAGAAGCAGCTGTCATCCACAATTGAAATTATATATACCTGCTAATCTATCTGATTTCATCGTACTTCTAAAGTACAACGTTTTAGCTGTATCCCATATGAACGTATTTTCATTTTTAGGACCACAATTAAATTATGGATAGAAGTAAATAAAAGAGCGAGTTATTATTTCATATAATGAAAATCCTGCAAAGAACATTTCAACAAAGAACAAGATTTCATGAAACATAAAATAATGCTCAAAACTACCACTTTAATATTTATTGATTTATCTTAATTCAGGAGGCTTTCAGCCTCAGGCTGAAATGCTTCGCCGCCACAAAAAAAAACAAAAAAAAAAAACTACCACTTAATCATCTGGTCATATCTCAAAAACCATTTTTCCAAATCATTTGCCCTTGTAAATACATCTAGTAGAAGAGTTGTCCAAAGTGTGTTAGATATTTCAGCTCAAAATATTAAGAAATAAAAAATCCCACCCATGGTGAAAATATGCCATTTTTTACAATTTTGATACCTGCCGGTAATCAACCTGTTTACTGTAGTTTCCATAACAAAAACAATATGTAAGTACACCTATAAGAATTAACATTAAAAACCTTCAAATTGACGATCTAATATCACGAATAGCTTATTTGGTTGTGCAGTAATCTCTTCTAAAAGATGAAATTTTTAAAAATCCCGAAAATCCAGGGTTGTAGACGAGAGGGATCTAAGTAGGCACTTCAGCGCAAAATCAAAAAAGGCGTTTGTTCAGAATGCCAAAATAAGCGTTTTGGCCAAGTTTGGCTCAAATCGACCACAGGTGCTGTACCCACTTGAGCTTGAATGACCCATATGTATTTGTACTAGTCTACGTCAGTTGACGAAATAAATAAATAAATTAAAACTATTGCAATTTTCAAGTCATTTCTTGAAGTATTCCAAGAAATAGATTAGGAGAAATCTATAAAGTTTTCTGGAGAATTAAATTAAGAGAATAAACCCAACGTTATTATTAAGGGTTCAGAGGAATGTTCCTAACCAATTTTAATGAGAATTGTTGTGTCATTTTTGAATGCAATGATTTTTGCAGTGGGGTAGATTTGACGTTACTTCACATTGAAAATGTATGTTTATGATAGTAAAGCTATAATAATAATAAGAAATAAGTAAAATTTCAGCTATGTAGCAACTTCTTCGGTAGTTTGCTAAAGGAATCAGTGGTTTCCTTCGGTTAGTTGCACACTAGACTGATGCAAAATTTGAAATTTTTGCTCCACAGTGTTCCAAATTGGGCCCTGATTAGCTTCCCAAAACTTGAACTAATTTAGTGAGAAACTGACTTGGCACAAACCATTTGAAGTTTATATGGAAATTACTATGGGAAATCAAATTTTTTTTGTTCATTATTTTCTAGCTTTTTTACAAATTGTACTGTAAACAAATTCTATTGCTATTCTTGTGGGAATTTTTATCAGCTACAACTTTGCACAACATCGTTTTTCAACCAAACGTCAAATGAAATAGTTATTATTTGTTTAAGAGATTGATAATCTTATGGCCAGATTAAGCAACTGTTTTGTGGGAAACACTGTATTCTGCAGTGTGACATAGTAGCCATGATTTTTGTCCTGTATTCTATGCGCCATAAACACCAATGTTGCCTGCTGAACAGTTGATTGAGCATAATCATAAGACATCAGTGACTTGAATCCTTAATAATTTTTGTTCCTAACATTTGATCGAAAAGTGGTCTTGAACAAAGTTGTAGCTAAGAAAATGTTCAACAAGCTCAGCTATCATTTTGTAAAGTAGAGTGAACTGGTGAATTTTGAGATAGATATGAACCAAAATTATGGTTTCTCCATGGTAATTTACGTATAAACTTCAAATGGTTTGTGCCAAGACAGTTTCTCACTAAATGAGTTCAAATTTTGGGAGGCTAATCAGGGCGCAATTGGAAACCGTTTGAGCACTGTGGAGCGAAAATTTCAAATTGCACACGTTTCCAAGAGTTTGCTGAAAACCATTATAAGAGGTTAAAGGGAGTACCAGAATGATCCTTAGAATAATATTAATAAAGGTATATAAAGAACATTTCGGAGATTTTTTTTCGGATATTTACAATTATTGTCAAGAAAATCATGAGAAAAATTCAGATAGGGCATCAATCGTCAATCTAAGCAGCATCCGCACACATATGACGTGTTTGTTGGTTTATATTTATCTGCTGCTTGCTACTCGATCCATTTCAATCGACAGAACTATCCAATACGGTTTGAAAACGTTTTTACAACGATTTAAACTCCTCAGGTGAGTGTGACTAAAGGGTGATACGGTCAAAATTTGGTCAAGGGAAAACGCGTGTAAATCGGTGAAATCGTTTATTTAAAAAATCAAATTAAATTTCTTTTTCAAGTTCAATTAGTATAAAATTCAGGAAAAATATTCAGTTAGGCTTCCGCTTTTCCAAATCCGAATTGCCGGGCCTTACGCTTGACCCCTGCCATCAGATTTTGTACAGCCACATTGTCCACCTTCTTCGCCGCAGAAAGCCAGTTTGCCTTGAACTGCTGCTCGCCCTTAGCAGTTTTTTTGGTTTTCTTTAGGTTCCGCTTGACAATAGCCCAGTATTTCTCAATTGGGCGGAGCTCTGGCGTGTTGGGAGGGTTCTTGTCCTTGGGAACCACCTGCACGTTGTTGGCGGCGTACCACTCCATGGCCTTTTTACCGTAATGGCAAGATGCCAAATCCGGCCAAAACAGTACGGAACAACCGTGTTTCTTCAGGAAAGGCAGCAGACGTTTATTCAAACACTCTTTCACGTAAATTTCTTGGTTGACAGTCCCGGAAGCTATGAAAATGCTGCTTTTCAAGCCACAGGTACAGATGGCTTGCCAAACCAGATATTTCTTTGCGAACTTTGACAGTTTCATGTGCTTGAAAACATCTGCTACCTTTCCCCTTCCTTTTGCCGTATAAAACTCCTGTCCCGGAAGCTGCTTGTAGTCGGCTTTGACGTAGGTTTCGTCGTCCATTACCACGCAGTCAAACTTCGTCAGCATCGTCGTGTACAGCCTCCGGGATCGCGCTTTGGCCGTCGTATTTTGTTTATCATCGCGATTTGGAGTCACTACCTTCTTATAAGTCGATAGTCCGGCTCGTTTTTTGGCTCGATGCACGGTTGTAGACGATACACCCAGCTTATTTGCGGCATCTCGGAGAGAGAGGTTAGGGTTTCGCTTGAAACTACCGGCAACTCTCTTTGTCGTCTCAGCGGCTTCCGGTTTTCGATTTCCCCCCGATCCAGACTTCCTGGCTGTCGACAAACGTTCCCCAAACACTTTAATTACATTTGTAACGGTTGAGTTGGCAACTTTTAGCGATTTTGCCAACTTTGCGTGCGAGTAGCTCGGATTTTCGCGATGCGCGAGCAAAATTTTGATACGCTGCTCTTCTTGCTTGGACGGCATTTTGACAACTGAAGAGTGAATTCCAAAATCAAAATAGGAGCAACATTCTACACACACACACCTTCAAAATGAGGGGTGTTCAGGTTTTTTAAATGCAAAATTGAAAGAAATACGTCAAGTTGATATTGACCAAATTTTGACCGTATCACCCTTTATTGTCGGCAACCTCTTTTTCTTCAGCAATCTATCCGTTTTAGCTGCATTTTAATCTGCTATTCTATTATCGGCAACTCGAAATCAGGCTCATTTAGTAGTGCATGTATGTCATTAAAATTAAAACCAGACATTACAAGTTTGCTCAGTCGTAAACATGTAACCAGATTAAAGTTGAAACACCAAGGAATCGTTTAAATACATCCAGCGAAGTATTTTGGTGAGAAAATACAGTAAAATTAACGCTTAAATTTTGGTTGCTGAAAACAGTCAATGGGTGCCAAAGCCATCATTTTTAGTTATTTCGAAGTGGTTCAAGATACGAAAATAAATAGAATCCTAAGTCTTCGCCTTAGTTCCTAACAAACTACATAAAATCACAGCTCGTTTGGATGGAATCGATTGTCATTCCCCCAATGACATATATCTTACACATATATCAGTAATACATAATTCACTTCCCAAAACCAAAGTCGTAAATTATTATCAGATTGTCTGTACCCTCGTTAAAGGCCAATAACTTTTCCGTTTGTCGTTTGGATTTGAATCATCGAAAAACAGCTTTCCACTTTCTCCTTCATCCTGATGCCGCCTGATTGAAGACCTATCAATAAAAAGTCGTACCACGTCGTGACATTATTGGACCATTCTGGGAGTGCGGGTTGAAAATGACCCTGATCCTGACCACAGCAACAGTGTGAATGCCTACTTACGGCAAGAGGAGCACAAAAAAAAACATAACACACTCGTCAACACTTCAGCCGCGCACTTTTCAATTTACACACACACACACTCCTTCCCATAAACACCCTTGTGCTGAGTGGAGGTCAGTGATTGATGATTGTGCTCGTTTATTATCCACACAATACCCGTTGATCCATTTCCATTATATCGATTCGTAAATACCTATCCTTTGGAATGGCGGAAACTTTTCAGTCCTCCATGGATTGCCGAAAATGACAGGGCTGAACTGAAGGGCGAAGAATATTTACTCCTTTCTATTATCAAAGGGGCGTTGATGGGATTTCCGGATCGGTGTGTATGCCTACTAGAAAAGGTTACAGCCAATATAGTGTTTCCATCCCTGCCGTTGCTCCGGCAGAAGTGAACCAAGCACAAACCATAAACATACACCAGCGTAACGGAAATTTGCTGCATGAATTGTCGTTTGGTTTTGCCATTCTCTCTTTCGATCCGTCAATATCCGGGGTATGAAAATGCCGACGTTTCCGATGAATAATTTATTCCGGATATCCAGCAAAGTCTGACGCTCTTTAAGTGTCCAATGGGCTTGGTAGACTGGCATTGGTGGTAGGTCAGGCTATCACCTAACTTAGGGTTTGAATTTTTTAGCATTTCTGTCGGGTTTATATATCTCCGGTCTGAAATGATTGAGCGCGTTCATGTAATGGGGAAACCATAAATTATCCCTTCCAACTAGTATTACGTATCAAGCTGGTACTAACTTGGCTGCCACATTCTAACGGTCATCATCGTTTGTCGAACTGGTCGGAACTACCGTAGGACCAACAGCAGTGGTGCCAGTCATCGAGTCATATTCCTCCTCCCTTAATCTTTTCGGTAGTAAATGTTAGATTTATTTTTTTCGGTTCGTCTAGGTCAACGGTTGAACAGCACGTGCCTTGTGCGCTCACTAACTCAATGAACAATGATTTAAGGGTGGTCAATATAACCAGATATATAGCGTTTCATGAAGGACCCGATTAAAGAAAAATTGTGCTGACAAAACCGATTTACTTCACAAAAAGAGGAAAATGAAAATCTTGATAAGGTAGTACACCCAATCAATTAACAACTGTGCAAGTGCTAATAGAACACTAAGGTGAGAGCCGGTGTAAATACCCAGTAGGGACGTAATAAAGCCAAAAGAAGAAGAAGGTTCCTCTGCATGCTAATAAATCCGTTTTCCATTATCGTGATTCAGTTTCTGGTGTCCTTCTTGGCTGCTTTTATCCTGATCGAAATTCCAATCGTGTTTCTGGTTGCTGGAAAAGTTTGAGTAATGTGGTTGTGGTGGTTTAAATGTCGTGCTACAATCCGGCGTCTTTAACCCTTCGTATGGGCCAAAATAAACATACGTTGTCTGTACCTTGGAGTCAATTTGACTCCAAATTAAAATTGTCATAGCTCAGCGAAGGTTCAATGGATATCTAAAATTTTAAATGTTTTGCTAAGTAAATTTAGTGGATAAAACTTTCAGACCTTTTTTGGACTGGTGGATCTCTCGGGAGGAGGGGTCATTGTAATGATATACCCATGAAGTGACATATTTTGATGTTAGTGTTGTTTATATCACTCACCAGGCGGCGCTAGTGTGACATTCATTTTGAATTGTGTGCCCTAATCTAGTGTATGTAGTAGATAGAAGGTTACCGTCTTGCGTAAAGTTGTTCAGATGCACAAGACCTATCCTAAGGTAATGCGTTTAGTTCAGAATTTACACAGCAGGTGGCGCTAGTGTGAAATTCATTTCCAGTTTACTGTCTTTGGCAAAGTTTTTCAGATGAACAAGGCCTATTGTATGGGAAAAAAAAAGTTTAGCTCAAAATGAACTCACCAGGCGACGCTAGTGTGACATTCACTTTGCATTGTTTGTCCTATCTTAACATCTGGACTAAATAGAAGTCCTATCTTAACATCTGGACTATATAGAAGGTTTCCGTTTTTGGTAAACGTGTTCAGATAGACAATACCTAGATCTTATGATAAAAAGTTTAGTTCTCGGTTCAGTTCATTATTCACTCACTAGGTAGCGCAAGTGTGACATTAATTTTGAATTGTTTGGCATTACTTAAGAGTGGGCTATAAGAAGATTTTTGTCTAATACAAATTTGTTCAGACGAACAAGACCTACCCGCCCTAGTAGCACGCTTGTCACAAATCAAATGTAGGAACTAATAAACGACTTATTTCAGTCATAAACAAGTTGCTGTAACTTATTGTGATGAAAGTGTGCTACTCGGGCGAGTATCACAAATTCATAGAATTATGTTGAATAACCTGATATAAAACATGTGTGTTGCTTGGGTACTTTGGACGTTGCTTGAACTTTACGGCAGCTCTCAACTATTTATTCTAGATGTACGATGTACCTCCACCAGGACTGTCATCTGATCACTCAATGTGCACAATGTACTGATTTTCTGAAATAAACAAAGTGAGAGTTAAGCAACACAAAGTGTGCTTGTCTTTCACCCTGCGCAAGTGTAAAGCAGCGGAGAAGAGAAGACAGACACACACACCCAGAAATAACGAAAGCTCAATGTGTAGCCATCGTTCCGACGGCTCCGACGCAAAGAGCGCCACTCATTGTAGGGTTGCAAATGGGAAACCCAACAAAAAGATAAAATTCTTCTTCGTTATCGTCATCTCCTATGCATGCAGTCGTGGTAAGCAAAGTATGCAAATAATTCAAAGAAGACATTAGCGCTTATTGTATTATATTCGCTCCCTGCGCCTCACGGAGTATACCGCTCATTGTGCGGATCATTTTCTCACAGATTAGTAGGAAAAGAGTGTGCGAAGTAAATGGGAGAACCACACAATATTTGTCGAGTGTTGTGAGATGCATGCACAAAGTTGCTTTGCTAACGCTCTGAGGTGTTTTCTAGCCCTGACCTCCACAGTTGTTAATTCCAAGCCTGTACCATATTTGCATTAGTATACTGTGTGGCAAGTTCAATCACACAGCGGCGTCGTTGATGTAGTGGGTTCAATCTCAGTCGGCACCGCCGGGATTTTCTGAGGCATAAAATCTCTGATCACGCTGGGATAAAATCGGGAAGTAAAGCCATTGGTCCCCGGTCCATGATATGATAGGTCGATAGGTAGGGTCCAGGTGTGGAAGATCTACAGAAAACAAATCAAGAAAAAAAAACAAAAAGTAAGACGATACCCAAGACACGACCGTAGATTTGACGTAGGATTCGGTATCAATGTTCGGCGACTGCGTTAGGAAAACCACAATCACGGACACGTCTCGTTTTAGAAGACAAAATTACGCATTTTCGGGCAAAAAAAACACACGATTTTTTTTTTCAATAGATAATAAAAAAATCCTCCAAAATTGATTGGAAGAATTTCATACTAAAATTTTCTAATTGGAAGATATTCGTGATCAATCATATTAATTCGAATTTTTGTTGCATTTTCCTAGAGTCCTTGAGAAGACCTTAACTTAATTCGAAGTGTTTCTTTTTAATTGAGAAGGTCTGTGGTATTCGGTCATTGCGAGAACGTTTATGTACTACTTCAATACTGTTACGCATTTGACCACAAACGTTTGATTGCTGGGTGCTGGCAGCAAAGCGAACAAACGTTCAATGAAAATTAACTCTTAAACAACAATAGTTTATGGTGGTCCTGAAAAGAATCATTTTGTCGTGATGGTTCAGTAATGCTGAGCTATTAGGCTGTTCAACACGGATGAGGCTGGCGAGCTGTATGTTGTTTAGAACAAGGGTGACACGCTTGGCATAGATGGCCCACAGCGGCTGACGACGAGCAACTGAATCCGATCAGTAGCGGTGCAGCTTCTTCCGCCTTCTTCGGTAAATGGACGCTCATGGATGCTTGTGGACAGCCTTTCGTTGTGTACTGAAGAACAATGTTCAACATCACGTGCCCAAAAACACACTGCGCTGCTGCTACTGATGACGACCGACTGGACACCTAAAGTCTGTGTTACACAGCCAAAAATAAATTTTAATATTACATCCAAGAGGATGCACTTCAATCATGTCGAAAATCTCATGTAATTTTTATGGCCACACAATTAAACAAATGCAGTAAAAGCAACGTAATGTCAGCACATGCACTGTATTAATGATTGCCCTTTTTGGCAAGTAATATTACACCATATTTTCGACACGTTGAAGTGGATCCACTTTGATGTGAATTAAAATTATTTTTTTCTCTGTAGGGAAAGCACTTTTTGTAGGCAATCGGTGATAATTTTGAACACCATTGCAAAAGTTGAACATTTGCGTAATTTTCAATAGTGACCAGATTTGTAAAAAAAAAAAAAATCAATCGATTGGTGTGTTTTGAATTAAAATCCATAAGATATTGACAGAGTCATAAGTGGTCAAAGCCTGACCAGTTTTCGTAATGCGGTCGATTTTGGTTTTTTGAAACTGCACCCCCAATATGTTGCCAAAGACATAAAACTACGTCAAAAAAAAACAGTACAATTATACTCTATGCCCGGGAAACTCGATAAATTTTGCAACCTGAAAAATGGCTAGACCGGACCGGGAATTGAATCAAGCCGCATCCAGTATGATCTTGCTTTATAGCTGCGCTAAGAAAGGCTCCCATGAACAAATCCTATTTCATGGTAGAAACTTCAGCTCAGAATTCACTCACCAGGCGCTGGTGTGAAATACACTTGTAATTGTTTTATTTAACAAAGTGACGCTCTAGCGTTCTCTTAGGAGTGAATTCCAAACCATGATGATTACCATACAATTGTTTTATATGATCTTAAAAACTTGGCTGACAACAGAAACCATCTATCAAGGTAAGCTGTCAATTGGAACCAAAAAACTCGAAACAACGCGAAGCAACAGTGCTAACTGATGAGTAAATTCTGCGCATAACTGTTTTCCATCGAATAGGTCTAATCTGATCAACTTTACCGAAGACGGGAGCCTAGTCAAGATGTTAAGTTAGGGCAAATAATTAAATATGAATGTCACACGAGCGCCCCTGGGGAGTGAATTCTGTTTCCAGCTTTTTACCACAAAATAGGTCTTGTCCATCTGAAACAACGTTGCTGAAGACGGAAACCTTCTATCTAGTCCTGTTGGCGCGCTTACCCTACGTTGTGTTGAAGTTTTTTTCTCGTCGCACTAAGGGCTCATCAGTGGGCAGCAGCACAAAATAAATTGCACGGCAGTAGAACCGTACATGAACGGCAGCAGCAACAATTCAGCTACCGAACAGCAAAGTAGCACTCAGTCCAAGAGCAAACAGTGATATTGGCAGAAACGGAGGTCGTTCTTTGAAATAATTCACTTTGTGTTTGACTTCTACAAAAAAATAAACTTTCACTCTCAGTTTTAGCAAACTATATTTCCTCGACTGTTCTTCAGGCAAGCTGATACAAAGACATACTGATGGCTAATGACGTCGACGATGACGACGTCTCGGTCGGGTGCGTTGGCGCTTTTTTTTGGCTCATTTGCAAACAGCTGGGTGGACCCGGTTGCCAAAAGAGCACTGGGTTAAAAGTGCGCCCGCTAGCACCAGTTTTCTGGTGAGAAATAACAATCTCACTCAGTGTCGCCAGAACCAACAAGTCCATATGAGGGCAAACAATTTAAAAAGCATGTTACAATAGCGCTGCCTGGTGATTGAATTCTGAGCTGAACTCTCTACCGTAGAATAGGTCTTGTCCATCTGAACATCTTTACCCAAGACAGAACTTTCTATCTAGTCCATGTGTTCAGCTAGGGTAAACAATTAAAAATGAACATCAAACTAGCGTCACCTGGTGAGTGAATTTTGAGCTAAACTTTTTATCTTAGGACATATCTTGTACATCTGAAAATTCTAAGATGAACTCTTTACCATAAAATAGGTCTTATTCATCTGAACAACTTTGCCAAAGACGCGAACCTTCTATCTAGTCAAGATGTTAAGTAAGAGCATGGTGAGTGAGTTCTGAACTAAACTCTTGGTCTTGGTCTTGTATATCTGAACAACTGTACACAACACGGTAGCCTTTTATCTAGTGTCCTCACAGCAAAAAAATAATTTTGATATCACATCAAAGTGGATGCACTACAATCATGTCGAAAATTTCATGTAATTTTTATGACCACATAAATAAACAAATGCAGTAAAAGCAGCGTAATGTCAGTTCATGCATTGTATTAATGATAATTTTGTCCTTTTTAGCAAGTAATATTACACCATATTTTCGACATGATTGTAGTGCATCCACTTTGACGTGATATCAAAATTATTTTTTTGCTGTGCTGCTCATGCAGGTCATGTTGGAGAAGACGATAAGGTGGATGTCATCAAAACTACTTGACTCCACTGTTCACTGATACTGATTGAATGTTTATTCATAAACTCTCTTAATCGATGCTTACATACTGGTAATTACATAAAAGGGAAAAAGACAGAGACTGGTTACGCGTTTATGTATTTGGACGTTATTAAAGGCGATCACCCATAGTGGGGAAAAGCTGAGGATAATGTAATTTGAGAAAAGGCAAATGTACATGGGACCTTGCATCGTTGTCAATTGCACCACAGGCAATTGAGCTTGGGTATTCTTGTCAACGTTGCAAGACCTTGAGTGTGGAAAATTAAATGATTTGATTGACATCTGTTTGCAAGATGTTTTCTAAATTGTTACGTACTACACTAGTGTATATGTTTGGTTATGGCAAACAACTCAATATTTGTCACACTAGCGCTGCTTTGTGAGTAAATTCTGAACTAAACTCTTTACCATAAAACAGGTCTTGATCATGTGAAATTTTTTGCCCAAGATCGGAACTTTCTATCTGGTCAAGATGCTAAGTAAGATCTACCACCGATTCTTAGTCCTGACTACTTCAAAATAGGGGAACATGATTTTTCAGTAATCCAACAACACAACACATCTTAGCCCTTATTACTTTTTTATGGCTTGTCGATAGTGATAAGACTTGGCTTTGTTCACCGAGGATGATCTTGAAACAAGGAAAAAAAAATAAAGGGTTGTGTCCTATACACGACCGCAGTATGACGTAGAACCACGCAAAATTGATGTATTTCATGCATTTTTGACTATTATACTTTATCTTAAATTTTTCAAGTATTTCAATGTTTCGGGTATGGTTCACCAATGCTAACGACGCCAGGGAAGCAGCTCCCTCACCTGGACCCTACCTTTCACCCATCAACTCATGAACCGGTTTGGCACATACAACTTTTCCGCGTTTCGGTTTAGTGAAACGGGACCAAAGGCTTATTCCTAATTGTGAAAGGTGATCAAGCCGTCCACTTTTAGCCGCTGACTTGGTCTTGCTTGTTACAGGACCAAGTGCAACGCCGTTTAAAGCGGCAGGTTCAAGCAGAACGATGTGCAACCGTATCTGATAGGATTTCCCGCCGTTTTTTTTTATGAATGAGGCGGTTATGCCCATAAAGTATATTTTGTGCAGAATATGTAAAAAAGCCTGGACTTTAAATGTTAATCTAATTGCATATATAGAGGTACCAGATTTGTTTTACAGTTAGTTGTTGGTAATTCACCAATAGAAGAGAATGTATGCCATTTTTAAGCAAATTTTTTCTCAAATTTGAAAGTTTTGGCTCTATGGTAAGCGGGTAAAAAATTAACGGAATTTAACTTTTGCTTTTACTTATATTTGTAGTTTGCTTATAATTTATTTCCTAGAATAAAGTAATCAGTCCATGTCTTTTTCGGGTTGTCGTTTAAGGCGAAGGGAAGGGAGCACGTGTTTTGCATGTATAACTTTACCAAGTTCCGCATTTCCTCATTGTGATAGGTGGTCACGCCATGATCCGCCTTAATCCGCTGACTTGCTCTTGCTTGCTGCAGGACCAAGTGCCGCGCCGTCCGAAGCGGTAATGAGCAGAGGCAAGACTGCAACGCTGTTTTATATCTTTTCAAGTCCAAGCAGAACGATGTACAACTAAATGGTACTCGATTATGACGACTGGGTTAGGGAAAATCGTTTATTTCATGAAAACAGAGATAAAATTATCATTTGTACATTTTCAAATGTTTTTGTGGAAAATTGAAAAAAAAAATATATTCATTTAAGCAGATTCGTAATGTTACATGTTATCGATTGGCGTATTTGGATTTTATTTTCATCAACAAATGACAAAGTTACAAGCGTTCAAAACCGAACACTATTTTACCACACATATTTTTTGATTTGCACCCCTGTATAGTCGACAAAGACGTAGTTCTACGTCAAAATGAGTTAGTTAGTCTTGATCTTTGTATTTCATAATCTTCTATTCGTTGTTCCCTAGTTTGAAGTGGTTAACACTAGGGTTCTGATGCATGGTCATTATCGGTGTCAATTCCTAATTTTGTTGCTAAGGAATCCAATTTCGACTGACAAAAGGGCGCGTCTTCGGAGGGTGTTTCAACACTACGAAGGGTATAAATAGTGAGACCTTTCAATAAGAATCGATTCATTTTTCAATGGGAATGAAGTAATACGGCATGCATTACACTAAGGACACGCGATTTACTACAATAGATCAAATTAATGGTCGCAGTGGTTTTATGTCCCCAACAGAAAAAAAGCAATTTTAGATAGCGTTTTATAATGTGCAAGGCACAACTTGATCATTTTCTCTTAGCGCCATCTAGTGAGTATATTATGTCATAAACTGTCCATAGTTTTAAAGACCTTCTATTCTTAAATAACGTTGCAGAAGGAAGCAACATCCTTATGGTTGCGATCTCGTGGGATATAAACATCTCTTACATCAAAACATGCCACTTCATGGTATATTTTTACAATGACCCCTCCCCATGAGAGATCCACCCCTTTCAAAATTGCTGATAACTCAAACAAAACGTCCACTAAATTTACTTTACAAACCATTTGGAATTTCAGAAATCCATCAAAGTTTCGTTAAGATACGGCAATTTTAATTTGGGGTCAAATTGATCCCAAGGTATAGACAAAAGGTTAATGAAACATAAGAGTGCGGCTTCCATGGAGGGATCGTTTCCCAGAGCGTTTCGGATACTAGATGGCATCCCATATAGGTCCTGGATGCCCTGAAAGCAGGGACAGTTGATCACTATGTGGTCCACCGTCATTGTGACTCCACAAGTTTCTAATTTGTTTTCGGAAGGTGGGAGCTCTTTCCATAATATGTGAGACTCATATTTGGCCGAAACTCAAACGGGACATGGTGTTCCCGCTAGTTTGGAACATCTGTCCATCTTGTTGTTTGCCGCTTAATGCTGCGGATAAATTGCTCTGCTGTGGAAACTCTCCCAGTAGCCCAAGCTTCTCGAATTATCGATTTAGTCCACTTGTGTCCGGACCGTGAACGCTCGTTGTAACCATGCGACCTCTACGATCGGTGGCAGTGAGGTGATCCGTGGCTGTTTATTCAACTTAAGATGTTTTAATTAATTATCAGATGAGTAGCTCCCACACAAATTGGTACCCAGAAATGAGTAGTTCTTTCTTAGAAGTGCAGTTCAGAGTAAGTAACACCTGTGGGGCTGATATTTTTTGCTGAAGAGATCAACTTGCTATCTCTTTGGTTGGGATGCTATAAGCGATTTTCGATAAAAAAAATATATGTGAGACACTGGAGCGATCACAGCAAATGTGGGCGCAGAAAACCTAGTGCCACTTAAATTGAGTATGCTTAGAAACATTTTGCTAGAGGTTTGATGAGGGGACTCGAGGAGGAAGTCAACTTTGGGTATGTCTAAAATCTTTATTTAAACAAATATGTACAAAACTATTCAGCTGAATCACTTCAAAATATTATAATTGGTGAAAAAGCGTTCATTGGATGTATACGATGTACACACAATTGTTATATGACAATCTATAGCTTTCAACCTCTTTTTTGATGGAAAAATATTACACTGTAATAAAATTGCATACAGTTTTAGAAAACGCATCCTCCATTAATAGGAACACTGTTCCAGTAGTTGTGGTAGTTGCTAGCTTTGGTTCATATAATACTGGAATGCGTTGGTTTTTTATGGGTTCCACTAATAAAGGAACACTGCCGCAACTATAGGTGCAAAGGAGTGAAAATCTTAAGGAAAATTAATAATTTTCCGTAATTTTTGGGCTAATTTTAAGTTTGAAATATGCAGATATGCTTTATTTTATGAGAGCCACCGATGAAAAATAATCTTATCCGGATCCTCTTCATTATTCCGGCACAACCTCCATACCGCAACTATAGGTACACCACTATTACTGGAATATCTACCCTAAATAATTATGAATGGAGATTCGATTGTAGTGATTTCTTTGTTTTTACCCGTTTATCATAAAAAAGATGTAAATAATTTGAGGGAAAATTTCGAACCACTCGTCAAATACGAGGGGAAACGTCGGCTTCGGCAATACCTTAACCTATTATTGTCAGGGTGGTAAACAAAGTCCTAGAGCACTCAAATTTTCCAGATGCTCTGAAACACAATGTATTCACATGCCAAAATTGAGCTCTCAAGGATGTTGTTTACCCCCTGACGATAATAAAATAAGGTATTACCGAAGCCGTCGTTTATCCGACTTGATTGAGAAAATCCCTTCAAATTTGTAAAATCAAGTATTCATATGGCGCACCAAATTTATGCTCTTATTTGGTATAATAATCACCATAAATATTGCACGGCATGCTGTGAAGCATATACAGATTGGTTTAAAATTATAATAAAGTCGTCTTATTTTCAATGTACAATAATATCAGCCATTATTACCAACTGACAAGGATCATGATTTCACATCAAACATCGAAAGAATAAAACCACAATAAAATATTTCTCAATATTAACTATCATCCAAAAACCCCAACTTAAAACCTTCAAAGTTGTCAAAATGTTTTGCGTATCATGTTTTATCAAATTCTTCAGGAGCGATTTATGCGGTTGTAATATAGTTTTATGGTAGTCATTAGAAGGCTGTTAAAACTTTCTGACCTGGAGGAGGTTTTATGTTTTCATTTTTAACAATCACGTCTAGAGTGTGATAAAACTGACATAAATCCTATGCTCCTAAAGTAGTTCGCATATCAAGTTTTAATGACTGCATTAAAACTGGGCCAATTGGCCATGACATGGCTGTATTGCGGTTCTCAGGAGATTGTTAAAGCAATGTGGTCGTCAGTGAAGGTTTTATAATTTGGTTATATCAACTGCTATAAAACTTAAATAAAACAAAAATTGTTGCTTGGGATGCTATCACCATATCGATTCTGTCACCGAGGGGTCTCTGGATATTCGGAATATCCGAGAAAACGTTCAATTCCTGAAAGAAAATACGCTATGACCATATCGATTCTGCTAATGGATAGCTAGAAGGTGGTCCTGCAGATATCCGGATTTACCGGGATAATTGTAAATTCCTGAAACTAGACCTAGAGATGCGCGATTTTTTCCGGATCCATCGGAAAAGTGACCTATTCTTAAAAGTATATCACCACCATAGAGATTCTGAACTGGGTCGCCAGAAAACGATTCTCAGGATAACTGAAATCACCGGAAAAGTAGTCATTTTTTGGAAGTGGATCTAGAGCTCTGTGATTTTTTTTTAGAAAATGCATAAATCCCTTAGTTGAACAAATATATCTCAGCACAATATTGATTCGATCCCCCAGTAGCCATAAAGTGCATGTTGCCGTTGGTAAAAACGAGCACCCGGTTGCGAAAGGGTTGCGGTCGGTGAAAGTGAACACCCAGTTGCGAATGGGCGAATACCGTGAACGTTGTTGGTCGATATTAGGTTTGCTCGTTGTTCTGCGCTCATGATATTTTGTGCTACTTACCGTGAGTTTGTTTGTATTTCGATAGTCAGTAAATGTAATAAATTAATGTTTTCAACATAGGTCCTCAAAACCGAGTATAGGAGTGTTGGCAGTGAGACTGGTAGTATTTATATTGAGGAAAACTCAATGTAAGTTGTTTGTTATTGATGATAAGTGCATCTGTGATTAATGTTTGTTGTATTAAAATTTTAGTTTCAGTATCGCCGAAAGCATACTTTGTAAAATAGTTTTCTATGCTCGATCCGAAGGACTGCGAGCAACAGTGCACTTCTGGATATCCAGGTTCACAGGTGAAATGGTCAATTCCTTAAAGTAATCCTAGTGATCCGCGGTTTTTCTAAATTGCATGCAATCTTGAGCATAGAGGAACTATGCCATCGCCATATTGATTATGCTACCGAGTGGCCAGAAAACAGGATTTCCGGAATCACCGTAAAAGTGGTTGTAGAGCCCTACGATTTTTTTTACAAATTGCAAAGCGCCTTGTGTAAAGTGGAGAATTCTCAGCACCATGTTAGTTCAAACACCCTTCCAAATATCCACATTATTCGTAAAAGTCGTCAGTTTTTGAACGTGTGTCTGGAGCTATGATTTTTTTTCTATAAAAAATGTTCAGAATCCTGAGCATAATTGATATGGTAGCCACCTTAGATATTCGGATTCCTCTAAAAAGTGGGGGCAGCCTTGGGGTTATATTAGTTAATTATCAAGGAAAGATCAGGGTATGAAAAAAAAATAATTTCAGACAAACCATGTTTCCTCGTAAAGTAAAACAGGTATAAGGATAGAGTCTTGCGAAGAAAGTGGAACGAAATATTACAAGACTAGTTGTTTATTTAGGTCTATTTTTGTTGCACTCAGGTCAGTTTAGCTTAGAATAGAGTTGTAGGATATGCGCCGCACGATAGATAAGAGCATGCCGGAAGGGCGTATAGGAACACGTACACATTTAAATTTTTTAACCTGAATTTGAAATTATTGCAAGGTGGAAGTTTGTTACGTAAATTAAGAGAGAATGAAGGTGATAAATGCAGGCAGGAATCTACTTAAGGATCATTTTTAGGATAGAATTTCGCTATATAAGGGAAATGAATTGTAGAATAAAGTTAGATGATAAGTGATACTCAATGCGGCTGTATCGTTGTTTTCATCCGAAAATTCCTTGGTTAGTTTCTAGTTCAAGAAAACTGTTGATTCCCAAATGGGGGAGAGGTAGCTCATCTATTCTTCCGGTTCGCCTCCTAGCATCGTGCTATACCAGGTACCAGGCCATAACCAGGGTAGTTGATCGATAGCTCGATGACGTCATTTCGTTGACGTCTGCAATGGGAAATTCTCATAGCAGGCGTTGACGATGGGACGTTGTCGAGTTGTTGAATAGCAACTATCGTGGTAACTCACCGATTACCTGTCGATCTGCCAAATTTGGAAAGACGTCTGCATTGGATTGTCTCATATAATAATATTCCGCCCACTATATCACAAGAAATTGCGAGTAGCTGAGTGGAATGGAGATAAGTTAAGCATTGGGTACAGGACCAAGTCTCCCCTGGGTGGTGCCAAAAGATGAGCGCAATAGAATCATAAAGTTGCCATAAGGCACGGAATGAGACTATTGCATGGCTGGGTAGTAAAAGTCTTCCATTCGTTAGTCATTTCAGGTGAATTAGAACAGGTTTAGGTGGACGTTGGCCAGATTTGGATTTTTCAGATGTCATTGAACGTCGCGTGAAAGTGGAACTTAATGAAGGCCTAAGTACTTTTTCGTAGTTTTTAGTTTTCGGATTTGAAAGATCGTCGGTTATAGTGGCCTGCTTACTGAGCAGAGAAACGCGGTCTCAGGTCCTTACATATCAAAGAGATTTATGGTAAAATCGCTTGTGTATTGTGTATTTTGCGAAACTCGTTGTTGTCGTTGGTTCCGGGTTTGAATGGATACACAAATTTGAGCAACGGAATTATGTGATATGAGGGGCTCGGTGGCCATAGAGCAACCGTTTTTGCTTACTGAGCAGAACATCATGAGTCTAATCTCAGGCCCATCCACATTCAAGATTCGTCAATCGTTTTATTTGTTAATATGACTACATGGTAATAACAGCAACTCGGTGATTAAAAAGGTGCTCGTCTGCCTAGTGGCAAACGTTTTTGCTTACTGAGCAGAAGACCGTGGGTTTAGTCCCAAGCTCCTTCGCGTTATATGATCGTTAGGACATCAATTCAGCTTATCGTTTACCAAAACGAACCCTGCTGCAAACCCAACCCTCTTATCCAACATCCCAGTGATTCCTCGTGGAAGTGCAGAGGTGTTCTCGGCTTCCATCAAAGCGAGTGTCATGTCAACACAATCCTTCCCATTCCTTTCTTGACCTGTGTTCGGGCGCGGCCGGCGCTGGTATTGCCTAATTTAAGATCACCAGTTTTTACACATTGAGGATGATTGCTAGTCCCAAGCATCGTCTATTGGTTCTATGTGTAATTACAGCTGATCTGGCAGTAACAGAGTAGCAACCGTGGGCTGTCAATCAAGCTCAAGCTCAAGCTCAAGAAAACTGTTGATTCCCAAAGTAGAATAGGCTCTCACAATTATTATAATACTGGCTCTTGGACATCAAATCTCTAAGGTATTTTTGAGCTAAAAACTATATTTTCAATTGATTGATAATCTCTCTACTCAATAAGAATAGGCTTTCACCCTGGTTAGAGCAACTAGCTTTGAGCCCTGCGGGAATTTAGATAAAATTTAAAATAGCAAGATATACAACTTGCAGTTGGTCGAATACTTCTAAATCCGACAAATAAAATAATTTTTAGCAGTGATAGCGTTCCTTCGCACGTGTAAATCTATCGCGTCGCTAGCACAATCCAAGTGCTCAGAACCACATTGGACACATCCGGCCATGTTCCGAACACCCCCGAGTTTCTGACTAGAACCAAAACCCTACACCACCCAACCCAAGTAGCAATTGGGGTTTTATAAGGGTTCTGCACACTATAATTTAGACTTGTAGCATGCTTTAAAACCGTGATAAAACTTGCAATGTTACTTGGGAAGTCAAATTACATCAGAATTCGAAAATAACAGCGAAATAGGACATATGGTAACATATTGTCAGGTGATAAGTAGCACAAAATTTGATTAAGTAAGAAGGTACAGATCTCACCTGGGTGGATAATTTCAGGTTTTTTTTATAACCTCATGTAGATAGATAGTACGCTAGGACTGGTTCTTAGTGCTTATTAATTATCTGAAAAAATATCAGCATGGATCTTCTGCTTTCCGACACTTCTTGAATCCTTTCACTTTTGAATTACTGTTTTCGTGTTTAGTTTTGTTTGAATAATTCAAACGGCATAAGGCTCCAACCCTCACGATTCATGACCAATGACTCACGAGTAAATATATTTGAAAAAGTTTCAAAGCACACTGTGAATTTGTGGGTGACAATTCAGACGATCACGACTGATAAATAGCATGTTTTTCTTCTTTGTGCGAGTGATTGCAAAGGTTTGTAAGGTAGGCTGTGTGGGTCATGACAAAAGAGGTACCAAACCTACACGTGTCGAATAACATGCATAAAAAATGGTTGATTTATGTATCATAAATGAACACGTGGAGGTGCTCCCGAGCACACAGGAAGTCAAATCAAATATTAAGGTAAACACACTTTTGTACTGTGCTTGATGTTGACGAAAAAGGCAGGCAGCAGAGAAAGAAACGTAAGCATGTTTTTGTTGGTTAATTTGGACAAAAGCGATAGACAAATTTTCTAGGGGTTATCCAAAAAGTTGAGGTGGGAATTTGGAAGTGTGCTTCCACAGAGCTGACATGCAGAAAAGAGCTGCCTAAAGACGATGGTATAGAACTTGAATTTTTTTTTAGCGAAAATCCAAATTTGGCTCTTCTGAGGTACAAGCAGGCACACAGGCTTGTGTGTTTGCGGAGACATTTCTATACATTGCTACACCGTTCCACATACAAGCAGTCAACACAGAACAACAGAAGGCACAGAAGTGGCTGTTGAATGTACCTCTGGGAGGAAAGAATTTCCCTCCCGCCGGATGTCGGATAGAATCGTAGGAAGGAAAAAATGTACCAAAAGTGCTCGTGTTCGGTAATATGTATGGGACACAGAAGGGTGTTTACTAGAAAGGGATTGAAGCCTGTCTTTTATTTGCATTGTGTTCCGATTTGGGAGTCATCGGGGTTCACCAGAAGTACGTACCTGAGATGCTTTCGAGCGCATTGTTGGTTGGTATTTTCGTCGGATTTTCCGGGGACAGCAAACACACAATATCCGCACGAAGGCCCTGTAAGAATAGAAGAAGCCAGAGGATGGCGGTGTGAATATGTTATTTCTGATTGGTGCTGTGGGTGTTAGTAAACAATTTGCTTCGAATGTATTCAATAATGATGTAACTTGTATCAATTGTTAGATATGGAAACATGAGTTTGTTGAATGTAATTTAATTTGAATTGCTTAGAATAATGTACTCCAGTCATAGTCAGATAGCTGGCTACACATGGGTGCATCACTGTTCCGTTTGGCAAAACTTGGCACAATGGGCATATATTAGCCAAAACGGGGACAAAGTTGAATATCTCGTCTGGTTAATGGTTGCAGCCTACATGTTATATTTTTTCTTGAAGAAAAAAGTCTGCTGAATTAATTGGCCACCCAATCGGCCGGAGACTTTTCCGTGCCGAGATGTAGGAATTGAATTAAGGTATTTTTCTTTAATTTTTAAAATCACGAGTTCACTGTGTATTTATAATTGAATTGATACTTGCCAGATCAGGTCTGTCATGGTGGTTACTCATTAGACTGATGCAAAATTTGACATTTTCGCTCCACAGTGCTCAAGCGGTTCCAAATCGGGTCTAGATTAGCCTCTCAAGGTTTGAACTGATTTGATAAGAAACAGACTGGGCACAAACCATTTGAAGTTCATATGGGAATTACTATGGGGAAACCAAACTTTTTCTCCGTAGTCTTCTATCCTTCTTCCGTTAAAAATTTCTATAGCTAATCTTATAGAAAATTTTCGCAGCTACAACTTTGCCCAATATTGTTTTTCAGCCAAACATCAAATTAAATAGTTTATTGATTGTTTAAGAGATTGGCATGATCAAGCAGCTGTTTTGTAAACAACACTGTATTATGCAGTGTGACATAGTAGCCATGATGTTTTAGCTCTATTATACGCGCCAGAAACACCAATTGAGCATAATCATAAGACAATAGTGACTTGAATCATTAATAACTTTTGATCCTTACATTTGATCGAAAAATGGTCTTAAACAAAGTGTAGCTGTGAAAATTTACTACAAGTACAGCTATCAATTTTTATAGCAGAGTAAAAGAGTTAATTATTAGATAGACATGAATACAAAATTTGGTTTTCCCATAGTAATTTCCATATAAACTTCAAATGGTTTGTGCCAAGTGAGTTTCTTAAAAAATGACTTCAAACTGTGGAAGGCTAATCAGGAACCAAATTGGAACCGATAGAACACTGTGGAACAAAAATTTCAAAATTTGCATCAGTCTATAACTCATGGTTACTCGATAAGGAACCAGTTCCGAAAACCGTTTTGATGTATTTTATCAGACCCAGTTCTCCATAAATATCGTAATTCGTATTAATCGTAATAATTCTTTTATAAGGCCGTTCGCAATGCTGAGTTCCAAAATTGTTTCAAACTACTTCAAGAACATGTTTTCTGGAACAAGATGATTACAACAACGCAATCCAGTGGCAGGGAATGAGTTCGAACCACGAGAAGAGGCCCCGGACGATTCTGCTGTCGAAACATGTAAAGATTGCTATTCTATGATGGAGGAGCTTTCGGTGTCAACATTTTCAAAGTTATGGGCACTAGAGTGGATCAAAATATCGATTTTGCTCCACCAGGCCAATTGAATTTAAATCAGGTGCTGATCATTCTCCCAAAATTTGGATGCAAACTCATACTTCTTGATTATACTTCAAGGTAATTATTTGTTATATGATTTCGAAGCCGATAACTTTCTGTTATGATTTAACCACTGCTTTCAAGGCAGCACTGCATCTTGCACTTATTACATAGGGGAAATGGATGTAATGTCGGCCTTAATGCCCCTAATTTGGGCCTATACATTAATTCAGCAATCGACTAAATTTTCAATAGCGACCAAAAATATCCATTAGTACCATCCCACCCAAGTAACATTGCAGGTTTTATCGAGGTTTTATAGCATTCTACAAGTCCAAATCATGGTCTACAGAACCCTCATAAAACCAAAATTGTTACTTGGGCAATGATGCGTTCATCTAGATAAAATTAAGAAATAGCAGATTTTTAGCGATGGTCCCGAATAAAAATAACCATTATATTACAATAAAATGCAATAGATTCTATTGTTGACTATCTAATCTTTTTGTAATTCTATTGTTTTGGTCAAATGATCAAATCAACAAACCCTATGAAATCAAAGTTTTGCACAATAAAAAAACAATAAAATTTATTGTAATGATATTAAATTTGTTCGAGAAAAAAATGATGTTTTTATGGTTACGGTAACTAACCACCGCTCTTTTCTATTGTAAATGTCTCATTAACAATATATTATATTGTACATAACAATAATTTCTATTGCATTTTTATTGTTTTTGACAAAAACATTTAAAGGGTGATACGGTCAAAATTTGGTCAAGGGAAAACGCGTGTAAATCGGTGAAATCGTCTATTTAAAAAATCAAATTAAATTTCTTTTTCAAGTTCAATTAGTATAAAATTCAGGAAAAATATTCAGTTAGGCTTCCGCTTTTCCAAATCCGAATTGCCGGGCCTTACGCTTGACCCCTGCCATCAGATTTTGTACAGCCACCTCGTCCACCTTCTTCGCCACAGAAAGCCAGTTTGCCTTGAACTGCTGCTCGGCCTTAGCAGTTTTTTTGGTCTTCTTTAGGTTCCGCTTGACAATAGCCCAGTATTTCTCAATTGGGCGGAGCTCTGGCGTGTTGGGAGGGTTCTTGTCCTTGGGAACCACCTGCACGTTGTTGGCGGCGTACCACTCCATGGCCTTTTTACCGTAATGGCAAGATGCCAAATCCGGCCAAAACAGTACGGAACAACCGTGTTTCTTCAGGAAAGGCAGCAGACGTTTATTCAAACACTCTTTCACGTAAATTTCTTGGTTGACAGTCCCGGAAGCTATGAAAATGCTGCTTTTCAAGCCACAGGTACAGATGGCTTGCCAAACCAGATATTTCTTTGCTAACTTTGACAGTTTCATGTGCTTGAAAACATCTGCTACCTTTCCCCTTCCTTTTGCCGTATAAAACTCCTGTCCCGGAAGCTGCTTGTAGTCGGCTTTGACGTAGGTTTCGTCGTCCATTACCACGCAGTCAAACTTCGTCAGCATCGTCGTGTACAGCCTCCGGGATCGCGCTTTGGCCGTCGTATTTTGTTTATCATCGCGATTTGGAGTCACTACCTTCTTGTAATTCGATAGTCCGGCTCGTTTTTTGGCTCGATGCACGGTTGTAGACGATACACCCAGCTTATTTGCGGCATCTCGGAGAGAGAGGTTAGGGTTTCGCTTGAAACTACCGGCAACTCTCTTTGTCGTCTCAGTGGCTTCCGGTTTTCGATTTCCCCCCGATCCAGACTTCCTGGCTGTCGACAAACGTTCCCCAAACACTTTAATTACATTTGTAACGGTTGATTTGGCAACTTTTAGCGATTTTGCCAACTTTGCGTGCGAGTAGCTCGGATTTTCGCGATGCGCGAGCAAAATTTTGATACGCTGCTCTTCTTGCTTGGACGGCATTTTGACAGCTGAAGAGTGAATTCCAAAATCAAAATAGGAGCAACATTCTACACACACACACACCTTCAAAATGAGGGGTGTTCAGGTTTTTTAAATGCAAAATTGAAAGAAATACGTCAAGTTGATATTGACCAAATTTTGACCGTATCACCCTTTATTGTTGCTACAATAGGTTTTATTGTATTGTTACAATAGGTTCTATTGTTTTTGCATGGTAAATTTTTATTCGTGGGCCCAACTCATGATCCATAGGCCAACATTAGAGCCATTTCCTCTAGTAGTCTGGAATTTTCCCCTATTCTTCGCGCCAAGTACACCAATGTTGCCTGACTTTTATGGAGTTTATGGAGCATGTCAGAAGAATATCATCTTCCTAATTAATTAATAACGTATTATCCTGGCGTTCAAATCAAATGCGGATTTGAGCAAAATTTCACATAAGTGCAGATAGCAAACTTTTCCGTAGATCACTACAGCGAAGGGATAGAACGATGAGAACAAAAAGTTAACTTTTACTATGGTAATTCCCATATAAACTTCAAAGTGCCAGTGCAGTATGAGTTCGCATCAAAATGAGCTCAATTTTTGGGAGAATTACTAGGACCTGATATGAAATCGATTTAGCTACCGATTGAATGGGTACTGATTCGAATAAGGAGATTAAGCAAGTGGTAAGCATCGATACGGATATGCTGAAACGGTATGCTGCTTCGATGGTGGAAGCGATCAATCAAGGTTTAAACGCAACAGCAGGCTCTGGAGTACATGGGATTGAAGCTGCTTGTGATGTGGTTTACGACGGCACCAAGTATAAGACAACGGCTGAGAGAAGGCTTTGGAGATCTCTGTCACCTGATAATCTTAGAAATATTTTATAGAACACCTGGTTTCATGAGATAATACCTAAGAGACATGTTTTGAATTATTGGACTGATTGAAATATTCAGAATGTTACCTGATCAACCTCATGTCTTGAAAAAATATCCTCAGGATTTCATGGAGATCACTGATCAGTGAACACCTAATGTTTTTTTTTAAATAATTTCAGATCACTTGGTGTCATGTTTAAATATCTGATAGACGTGATTTATATCGTGGACAGTAGAATATCATTAGAATAATACTGGATTATTGATCCATTGATGAAAAAAAGTCTAAAGAGGACTGTATTTCCTCTGCCAGCTCGGTGTATGCTCATAAATATCCAAACATTAAAATAGCGTCGTGAATTTGCTATGATTTCTTTCGTAAACGATATCGTATCACATCGCTTTGATTCAATAAAACTATTGTCATCCTTAAATTTATATACACCATCTAGGCGTTTACGAAATAGAAATATATTTGCTACAAATCGTCATCGTAGGAATTATGTGACATGTGCATCCCACATGTCATTTCCCATGCTTTTCCATTATGCACTTCCAGCAGACCACACTAGTGGGAACATGCTGAGAAGGATAATTCTACCCGCCATTGAACCTTCAGTTCAATGCCTGTAAATATCTGTCAGCGTTTATGGCGACAAACAGAAGTGTCGCATTACTAATTTATTGAACCATGCTGTTACCGAGTGTACAGCGATGGATTTCTATCTTTCCTTTTCCCGCATGGACAACGATCGCTGATTGGTGATCGTGTACATAGCATTTTTCATATCGGTGCTTCAAGTGTCTCCAGCTAGGAGTTTGTAATAAATTCGAGAAGACAATAAATTCGTTCCCGCTTTAACCAACAAAGAAAACGTATTGCTTCGTACGACCGTGAAATATCACAGTCAAGAAGTTAAAGTCCAGTACGGACTTTACATGGCTGACCGCGCCAAGTGGCCGGCACCTGCATACGCTGACTCGGAAAAGTGTTTAAGTGTCCCGCGATATGCATAGTGTTGGATGCGAAGTAAAACTTTAGTCTTGGAAAAGACAAAATTTTGCCAACGAAAAGATAGTGCTCTATAGTGTTGTGTAAAACTGTACAGAGTGAGAAGTAAAAAATGGGGAATAAAAAATCTACCCCAAGTGCAGAAATTAAAGGGGATAAGGATACGGTGATAATAAACACACAAGAGTTGCATTCAGAGCACCATGAGCAACATGAACTAAAACTCTGGCTTATATTGTGTTTAGTGAGCATTCAGGTGATGTACCTAGGGTACAAGATCCTTCAAAAGAGGATCAAGCGTAAAACGCTACAATTATCAAAATCCCTAAATCAATTAGACACTGTTTAAGTGACTATTCAAAGACATCAGTTGCAAAAGTTGTGTGCTCATAACATGAAAAGAACTAACCACAGAATCCAAATACCTTTTACGAAAGAGTGTGATCGCTACCGTTAGGTGTTGTGTCCAAAAACAGTCGAAATTTGTCAATATTCGATCTCGGAGTGCCGGAGTGCGAGACTACAGTGCCACCACCGCAACGAAAATGATAGTGCAACAGTAATCAGTTTTATGCGTATCGATAAGAATAACAGCGTTGAGGAGTGCGCCTCCGCTGTATGCAGTGAGATTGAGCAACAGCGAAACCAGCCCTAGATGTCAAACCGAAAGGCATACCGTTGCTAAGGATAGTGACCCGCCGAACAGCAAGAATCTTCAAGAAATCGAACAGAACATCAAACGCCAGGATGCCGTCCTACTTAGAAAAGGTAACAGTTACAATTATAAATATTTTCATGAATGCTGCTTTTAAATTTTAAATTAAATTGTAATGAAAACAGCAAAAAAAAAATAATTTAAAAATCTAAGCCATTTCTATGGATATTGAACAAGCTAAACTAGAAATTGATGTTTGCAACTAAAGGAAAAATCAAAAGATTTATATAAAAAAGTAAACAACATTCTTGTAACACATGAAACAAAGCTAAAATCAACAGAACTAACATTTTACATAAAGGGACTACGTCAAAAATATGAAATTATTTCACTACACATTGAGCAAAAACTTGTATATGCAAAGGATCCTCCGATTAGTCTAAAAAGTACTGCTCTAGCAGTACTTTACTACATTAAATTAAAGCATAAACTTACTTGCAAACAAAATAAAATGGCTAGCATTGCCGAAATAATTAAAATTGTATCGTCTCTGGTCCCACAATATGATGGGTCAGGCGATAAATTACCGTCGATATTATCCGCATTGGCGGCATTAAACATCCTTATTACGGACGCAAACAGAGCCGTAGCGATTCAAGTAGTGCTTTCGCGCCTTGAAGGTAAAGCTAGATCGGCAGTGGGAGACAACCCACAGACAGTCGATGCAATCATTGAAAGTTTAAAACGAAAATGCAAAATAACAATCGCACCTGAAACCGTCGTTGCGAAATTAAACGCCACCAAGCAGACGGGCGATATCGTCAAGTTCACTGAGCAAATTGAAAAGCTCACTATGGAATTAGAACGCGCTTATATAAGCGAGGAAATACCAGTCGATACGGCATTACGTATGGCCGTTAAGGCAGGTGTTAAAGCCCTAGCAGGTGGGGTAAAAAACAGCGAAACACGATTATTACTGAATGCAGGACAGTTTAATACACTGTCAGCTGCAGTTGAAAAAATTACAGAAAATGAATCGGCAGGAAGCAACTCGAGCACGTCTCAAATCATGTACGCCAGGAGAGGCGGTTACACACCTGGCAAAGGAAATTATCAGTCTCGTGGAAGAGGAAATAATAGACGTGGTCACAATTCTCGCGGTAATTACCAAAATTACAATCGCGAACACTCATACCACCACCGTGGAAACGGGAGGTCTCGAGGAAGAGGAATGAACCATAATACGTATTACGTGCAAAACCAAAATCCTCCACAAAATATAAACCATCAAATGCCCCCACAGCAGGGACAACCACAACAACAGTTTGTGCAGCAAACTCAAAATTTACCAAATAATGGAAATATCCACCCTTTAGGGGTACCGCTCAGGCAGCATACACAATAAATGTATCTGCCACAAATTATGTTCGACTTATGCTCGAAATGTCAGATACGCCAAATCTTTTTATTGTGGACTGCGGATCTGACATATCGATCATAAAAGACAATAAAATAAAAGGATCACAAATTCATTACCCCTCGGAGAAATGTAATATTATTGGGATAGGACAAGGTAATATTAGTACAATTGGAACTACGTACACGAACATACTACTGAATGGTATTAAAATACCACATAAATTTCACATCGTAGATGAAAATTTCCCAATCCCTACCGATGGAATCATCGGTAGATACTTATTGATTAACTACAGATGCAAAATTGATTACGAGTCTTGGTTACTCAAAGTAACTATAGATTTCGAAACGTTAGAAATACCAATAATAAATAATGGCGAAAGACCAATTATACTTCCAGCCAGATGTGAAATTGTCAAACAAATAACAAATATAAATTTAACCGAAGACAGTGTTATTTTTTCACAAGAAGTGGCACCAGGAATTTTCTGTGCAAATTCAATTGTGAAAAAAGACAACTGTTTTGTTAAATTTATAAATACCACGGACAATAATTTTAAATTACCAAAAACTTTCAAACCAAATTATGACCCACTAAATAAGTATGATTATCAACCAATTAACGGAAAATTGTATAACCCAGAAAGAGAACAAAAATTAAAAGAAGAAATCAATACGCAGAGTTTAGAACCAAAAATCAAAGAGCATATAGAATCTCTATGTGTAGAATTTAATGACATTTTCTCGTTACAAAACGATGTTCTAACTCATAACAATTTTTATGAACAGAACATACAACTAAATCAACAAAAACCGGTATATATCAAGAATTATCGAACCCCCGAATCCCAAAAAACAGAAATAAACATTCAAGTTGAGAAAATGCTCAATGAAGGTATCATTGAGCACTCAATATCCCCATTTAATTCACCAATTTTGCTAGTGCCGAAGAAATCTTTTAGCGATGAGAAAAGATGGCGCTTAGTAATTGATTTCAGGCAACTCAACAAACAAATTATTCCCGACAAATTTCCGCTTCCCAGAATTGATGAAATTTTAGACCACTTAGGTCGAGCGAAGTACTTTACAACACTCGACCTCATGTCAGGATTTCATCAAATTCCTTTAGATGAAGTTTCAAAACAATACACAGCCTTCTCCACGGAACAGGGTCATTTTCAGTTTAATAGACTCCCGTTCGGATTAAATATTAGCCCGAACTCATTTCAACGAATGATGTCGATCGCGTTAAGTGGCTTACCGCCACATTGCGCATTTCTTTATATAGACGACATTATCGTTGTAGGATGTTCTGTTAAGCACCACATCGAAAATTTACGTAAAGTGTTTTTACAATTACGAAAGTTTAACTTAAAATTGAATCCATCTAAATGCCATTTCTTCAAGAATGAGGTAACCTACCTAGGACATCATATCTCGAAGGATGGTATACAGCCCGATAAAAATAAATATTCGGCAATTGTGAACTATCCAGTTCCAAAGAATGCAGATGAAGTACGACGATTCGTTGCTTTTTGCAATTATTATCGTCGATTCATCAGAAATTTTGCCGATATAACTTACCCACTGAACAAATTACTACGCAAAGAGACAGTTTTCAACTGGGATGAAAAATGTCAATCATCTTTCGAAACTTTGAAAATGAAATTGCTATCCCCCCAGATTTTGCAGTTTCCTGATTATCAAAAAGAATTCATTATTATAACAGATGCGTCAAAAGTAGCCTGTGGAGCAGTACTAGCTCAGCTTTACGATGGTATCGAGTTACCAGTCGCATTTGCTAGCAAAGCATTTACGAAAGGTGAATCGAACAAGTCAACGATAGAACAAGAGCTGACTGCGATCCACTGGGCGGTAAACTATTTCAGGCCATACATTTACGGTCGGAAATTTACCATACGTACCGACCACCGCCCATTGATATATTTATTTTCACTTAAGAAACCAACTTCTAAACTAACCCGTATGCGATGGGATTTTGAAGAATATAATTTTGAAGTGGAATATATCAAAGGTAAATCCAACGTGCTATCAGATGCATTGTCTAGGATACAAATTACCACTGAAACACTGAAACAAATGTATATAGTAACAAGATCGATGACGAGGAAAAATTTAACCAAAATACCTGACCTTCCATCGCAGGAGTCTGATCAACTCCATGTGTACGAAGCTGTCAGTAATTTGGAGGCATTTGACTTGCCAAAATTAACGTTTTCATATAATAGAGATAAAACATTTATAAATTTGATAATATATAATAAAAATTTTCGGAAGAGACTAACCCCAACGTTAGCACTCGCATTAGAAAATCCTGAAAATTTTAAATTAGAATTAGGAAAAGCGCTTGAAATAATCGATGGCAGGCCTGCCGATAATACAAATATGGAAGGAACATTTCCAAAGAAGCTAGCAATACAAACAAACGACACTTTATTCAAACATATTGATTTAAATTCATTTAAAAATTTCGGTAACGCTGTTCTTAGGAACGCTACCATAATAATTTACGAAAAACCCGTTGAAATCAAAGCAAAGGAAGAAATGACTAATATATTAAAACAATACCATGACTCTGCAGTTGGAGGTCATATTGGTATAAATAGGCTATATAAGAAACTCAAATCCCTTTACAGCTGGCCTAATATGAAACAAATAGTTTCAGATTATGTCAGATCATGCGAACTTTGCAAAATAAATAAACACGCGATACCGGTGAAAACACCAGTTATCGTTACTACCACACCCAACAAAACCTTCGATGCAGTGTCCATTGACACCATCGGACCGTTCACACTCACTGAAAAAGGAAACCGCTATGCAGTAACACTGCAATGTGATCTTTCCAAATACGTGATTGCAATTCCAGTACCAGTTAAAACAGCTGTTTCAATTGCCAAAGCAGTTGTAGAAAAATGCATTCTGATATATGGTCCCATGAAATGCATCAAAACTGACCAAGGAACAGAATACAAAGGAGTATTCGACGAAATATGCAATTTACTACAATTAAATCATACCTGTTCGACGGCATACCACCCCCAAACAATCGGTGCGTTAGAGCGCAATCACAAATGCTTAAACGAGTATTTGAGAATGTTCGCTAACGAACGCACAGACGATTGGGACGAGTGGTTACCATTTTATTGTTTTGCTTACAATACAACCCCAAGCACAGACCATAACTTCACTCCCTTTGAAATTATTTTTGGAAAAAAAATTAACGCTTTTGATTTTTGTGAAAACCAGCAAGTAGACCCATTATATAATCTAGATTCTTACCAAAAAGAACTAAAATTCAGATTAAAAATCACTCACGCTAATGTCATGCAAACAATATTAAACAGAAAGGACAAAAGAACAAATAGTATGAACAGAACAATTACACCAACAGAATTACAAATAGGTGATACAGTATATTTACAAATTGAAAATAGGCATAAATTACAACCGATTTATAGTGGTCCCTATCAGATTGAACAACTAAAAGAATCAAATGCTATAATTATAAATCAAAATGGAAAAAGAGCAGAAGTACATAAAACAAGGTTAGTAAAAAAAAGTGAAAAAAAGTAACAATAATCAAAATACATACATACAATGATCATCCCCCGCTATTAGGAAGGGGTAAAAGTAGTGAAATCAATAGACATTTTACATACCAACAAATTAACAAAAAAAAAGCAGATAAATACATTCAGTGAAAGCAAACAAAATTGTGAGAGGCATTTGAAGCTAAACCGAATCTTTACCGTTAACATTTTGGCCCGTAGGGGAATGGTGTGACATGTGCATCCCACATGTCATTTCCCATGCTTTTCCATTATGCACTTCCAGCAGACCACACTAGTGGGAACATGCTGAGAAGGATAATTCTACCCGCCATTGAACCTTCAGTTCAATGCCTGTAAAATATCTGTCAGCGTTTATGGCGACAAACAGAAGTGTCGCATTACTAATTTATTGAACCATGCTGTTACCGAGTGTACAGCGATGGATTTCTATCTTTCCTTTTCCCGCATGGACAACGATCGCTGATTGGTGATCGTGTACATAGCATTTTTCATATCGGTGCTTCAAGTGTCTCCAGCTAGGAGTTTGTAATAAATTCGACAAGACAATAAATTCATTTCCAGCTTTAACCAGCAAAGAAAACGTATTGCTTCGTACGACCGTGAAATATCACAGTCAAGAAGTTAAAGTCCAGTACGGACTTTACAATTATGCCAAATATGGACCCATGATGGATACATAAAATAACCCAAGAATTTCCCTCCCGCCGGATGTCGGATGGAATCTACAAGACAAACAAAAACTAATAAAGAGAGACAAAAGACAAAGGAATTACATTATTATACTAGACATTTGAAGAAACACATAAGCCGACTGCATATAGCAGATATCGCGAGTTCCCAACACGTCTCTGATAGGAACATAGGGTTGTCTTCCTTGGGCCTCAAGGGTATTCAAAAGTCGCTCTCTGGCGGCGTCATTATCCGTACATTGCCAAACTGCGTGATCGATGTCATCGTAGCCGTTTCCACACCGACAGATGTTGCTGTCCACGAGGTTTATTCTATTGAGATGAGCATCTAGCGAGTAGTGGTTGGACATAAGTCTACTCATCACGCGTATGTCGATATATTTGACATAAAACTTATAAAGAAGAGGGCTGAGACATGAGCCTTGGGGCAGGCCCATGTAGCTAATTCTGGAAGTTGTCAGTTGTCCAAGGGAAAAGTTCATTTGCTTTTCTGACAACAAATTGTACAAGAAATTATTTAAAATTCCAGAAAGTTCACATCTGTGCAGATTGTCTGACAGAATTTCAATGGAAACTGAATCAAAAGCCCCCTTAATGTCCAAGAATACTGAAGCCAATTGCTCCTTGTGCGCAAAGGCCAGTTGAATATCTGTGGAAAGCAGCGCTAGACAATCGTTTGTTCCTTTGCTCTTGCGGAACCCAAACTGTGTATTTGATAGCAAGTTATTTGTTTCGACCCACTGATCGAGTCTCCGAATGATCATTTTCTCCAACAATTTCCTAATGCACGAAAGCATAGCAATCGGACGGTATGAGTTATGGTCAGACGCTGGTTTGCCAGGTTTTCGAATGGCTATTACTTTGACTTGTCTCCATTCAGGCGGTATAATGTTATTTTCTAGTAAGGAATTGAATAAGTCTAGCAAGCGTCTTTTAGCGATGTCTGGGAGATTTTTCAGAAGATGGAATTTAATCATATCGCTTCCCGGTGAGGAGTTGTTCGATGAAAGAAGAGCCATAGAGAATTCCAGCATTGTGAATGGTCTATCCAGAGAGCTGCCGCTCGGAGACGCTTCTCGAAGAATGTGTTGTGCTGGAACTGAGTCCGGACAGATCTTTTTAGCGAAATCGAATATCCATCGAATCGAATATCCTTTTGAAGGGCGCACTTGGAACTTTTCTTTTCTGTGCTTCCAGTCGATCTTTTTTAAGGATATTTTTTTACTTATTAAGGATAATTTCATCTGCTTTATTGAGCAAAAATAGGGCTGCCTATACTTATGCCGGTTGTGTAAACAACCTATCAGCCGGTGCAGCTAGGTATTCCGTTTGCTGCTGCTACTATTGACGGAGATGGTGCGATGATGATGGTGATGATTTGATGATGATCGATCACTGGGTTAAAGGTGGACAGTCTATACGTAAGACTCAGCTTACGATAGCTGCTTCCGAAAACCGTGCGCGATTCACCTGAACACTTTTTTTTAACACGGGAGCGATGGAAACGCGGTAAAAAAACGAGTGTCGTATGAAGAGACCAGGACGCTGTTAACTGGCTCAGCGCTCGATACGGAATGACGTGATTTGAATTGTTGGATAGTCTTTAGAATAATACCTGATCAACCTGAAGTCTTTAATCTAAATCAAGATGACTTCATTTAGATTTTAGAACCCCTGGAGATCATTGGAATAATTTAGGAGTAGCCTGGTATAACATGTGAGAATAACTGTTTGACGTAAAACACTCAAGCGCTTTCATGACAATCTGTGAAGATCCATGCATTTACATGAGGTTCTCAAATCTACTATATATTTCCCAAAACTTCCATGATGTTCCCCGGTCTTTTATGAAATACCACTCACTTCTATAAAACTACGTGAACTTCAATTATACTCATTGAAATTATTTAAAAATTCAAGTTTCAGAAATTTTACTGTTCTCTATGAAACTCTTCGTAAGAGATGACAACCGACAGCAAACCACTAAAACTATTAGTTAGCGGAGATTAGCTGATTTCCGATCCATAGCAGCAATTTTATTCGGCGAAAGAATCAACTATTCGAAAATTTCATTCAAGCGTACATACCTGCATCGTTGGATGGTGCACTTCTGTAACTATCCGGAAGAAGGGGATCTTTTTCGGAAACGATTGCGCTTTCAGCTGTACGAAATGCGAAATGTTGTAAAACAGTATCGTAAACTGTCTGAGTAACCAATCTCCCAATCTATCGGGAGAAAATCACCTGGAAGAACTCTGGATCCCACAGCGCAACTATCGAAAAATAAACAAACTTTGACGTTTAACTTTTTGCAGGCAACTTTGCCTTCATAAATACTACCATAAATCTAAACGGGCTAGGATCAAGCAAAATGGCTTTAGATAAATACAATTCAGCCTGCAAGTTTTCTTCATAAAAGCCATTTTAAACCCTTATTAATTTGTTAAGGAATTCTTGAACGCAAAACCACTTTTTCACAAATGACCCATGAAAATCAACTTTTATACCACCGCCATGTTACAATCAGTTTGCTTGTTTTTTACAATCTTCGATTTTCAATCTACATTTCAGCAAACATTTAAATGCGAAAATAATAAAAAAAAATCTCGGCCAAGCTTGATCTGAAGAATGTAATTTATTTTTTAATGTTAAATAATTAGTCAAATCGACGTTTTACGAGGGTGGACTTAATTTGTTCGATGTTTTCACGTACATTTCACATAAAGTTTCATATGGCACTTAAAACTAGGCCACTTTATGAGAACTATTGTAATAAATTTGGATATCTTGATTGATACTTTCCTAGTGGATTCATTATGCGGCTAGGGGAAATGGCTCGGAAAGGGTTTTTATTGTTGCTAAATAGCTTTTATTGTAGCTTTCAAATGGTTCTCAATGCGTTCGTCATACAACCTTTTGAAGTAATTCAATCTTGAAGAGCTTAGTGAATACACCCTTCAGAACCTTCTCCAGGGTCGGCCAACTAGACATATTCTAGTCTTAATGAGGTTTTGGTGGATGCATTAATGACAAAATAGCCTTGACCAGGGTTTTATGAATGTTGTTTTATTGTTGCTTTGTAGTATTTCATAAAACTTAAAACGTTACTTGGGTTATGTCCAACCACTACTCGCTAGATGCTCATCTCAATAGAATAAACCTCGTGGACAGCAACATCTGTCGGTGTGGAAACGGTTACGACGACATCGATCACGCAGTTTGGCAATGTACGGAAAATGACGCCGCCAGAGAGCGACTTTTGAATACCCTCAAGGCCCAAGGAAGACAACCCTATATCCCTATCAGAGACGTGTTGGGTACCAGCGATCTCTGCTATAGATATGCAGTTGATTTATGTGTTTCTTCAAATGTCTAGTATAAGAATTTAATTCCTTTGTCTTTTGTATCTCTTTGTAAGTTTTTGTTTGTCTTGTCCCCCGTCTCGATGAGTCTCATCGTCGCCCACTGCTCACCCACCATAGCCGGTCGAACTCCAGACGAATCTAGAACCACACTTCCGTTCATACTGGCGACATCACTCTGATGAGACAACGAAACCCTACCCTCAAGCTCCTCCCCTTTTCCTATCCTTCGACAATGTACCTCTCTAACCTCGGGTAAGCCGCGAGTATTCGGCCAAACTCCTACTAGACATAGAATTAAATTAATTTTGTTACAAACAAAGAACAATGAGTTATCGGCTCCGTAAAGCTAACGTGATTGAGCCTTACAAATAAACGAACTAAATAAAAAAAATGAAAATTCTGAAAAATAAATAAAATAATTCGAAAGGGTTTCTTACTGAGGAGCATTTCAAAGAAAATCTCATGGGAATTGAATTCCGATGATGATTGCTAAGAAATGTCAAGGAACATTTCAAGGGCATTGAATGCTTGTTCCAGTGATATTTTTAAGAAAATTCAAAGGAAAGTTCCAAGGGGGCGTATTCCAAAGAACTTAAAGTCCTGAGCAGAACTGAAAAAAGCCATAGGAATTTCTGGAGAATACAAAGTGAATGCTGAGGAGAACACCATCTGCATGAATTATTAATAATTTGTAGAGGATTGCAAATTTAACTCAAGAGTATTATGGATACAATTATAAGAAAATACCAGAAATAAGTCTAACATGACTTCTGAGGGTATTCTGTGATGATTCAAGCAAATTCTTTAGAAAATATTGAAGAAATTTTTTAAAGATGGCATATTGGACAAATGAAAAAAATATAATAATCATGGCCAACATTTAAAAAAAAAATTATTAATAAATTTTTAAATTTATTCTTTTTTAATAATTTCATGATCCTAGATTAAAACAAGTCTTCATGACTCAGGTAGTTCTATTTCAATATATTTCAGGCTTTGAGAAATCTTCAAGATTCTGGAACATGAGAAGTTTTCAAGTTCTCAAACAAACAGAAGTATTCGTAATGCGGAACTTCGGTTTGTTTTTAAGATTGTGATCATAAAATACATAATTTTTTAAATCCTGGGAATACCACATACCAAAATCCTTTCTTAGACGATTGACCGTTTACCGATTTTACAGATACCACTAACGGCTTTTGGCTTAGTCCGCTAGGAACATTTCGCGTTGGGAAGATTTTCTTCTTCGTCCTCATCGTGAACCGTGTTAAATATGAAACGATCAAAGTGAGTATTAAGAAACTAAATTAGTGATCGCTGGACTGCTTTACAAATGATTGGATGCGTTGATCAAATACTATCATAATGCGGGACCAATTTTAATATCCCAATCCTGCAGCAACTAGCAATAAGCAAATAAGATGAATATCGCATCTCATTATACTGAAGTGCAACTACCGTCATGCCCACTCCAAACTCCCCCAAATCCTGCACGAAGATTGCGCATATTTTCTCCATCGCAGCAAAGCGCCAAATCATTCCATCTTCACTCTGTAGGACTAATAGGTCCACTCTAATGAGTTTAACGAACTTTCTCGTTGCTTCATCATGACAAACGAACCGGCTGATCTTTCCCTCCTTGCGCGGTACCAGGCGTGGCGGAATAAAGTCAGAGAAAAAAAAATTCGACAAGCAATCGTTGATAGATGTGCACACAAGCAAAATAAGACGAAACGACAAACACAGTCAGCACGCAGCGTCCGGAATTTTGTCCCAAATTTTCCTGCCGGGAGTATTCTTCGCCGGAGGGAGGCAGTCATATCATTCATCGGCGATACGCTTTCGCTATTCTTCGGCATAAGTACGGACATGATGATGCTTTTTTTTCTTTACAACGTCACGGCCAATGAGATCGACTCAAAATTTAGTGGTTTTTCACTGAAAATCGCAAAAACTTAGGTTGACTTTTTTTCAAAAATCTAATCCAATTTGAAGGAAAATTGACGAAAATTGTGCTCAGTCTAGGAGTGTAATAATAGACTGAGTGAAACTTTTCTAGATTTTCCTCATATTCGAAAAGTATTTCTTGGAAATCGAGGAAAATTTAAACTCAGTCTATGAGTAACTTACGTTTTTGAGAATTTGGGAGAAAGAAACTAAAATTTGAGTTGGTTTAATCGGCCGTGTAGTACCCTGTCTCATCTACCTTCCGTTTTTCTTCCTGTGGATTGTTTGCAGAAAACTCCTAGTCCTAGGAAAATCCCATTCCGGGGGACGATCGTCAAGTGTTGGGCTAAATTAAATTTTTATTACTTGTCGCAATAAAATTTTCACTCCAAAAAAAAAATGAGACAAATAAAATGTTTCTTCTTGCTTTATCTGACGCCATTTTTCGTTCTTCCGTCTGTTTCATTCTGAAATAAATGCTGATTATGCCTTGAACATAAGACGTGTCTCTGTATTGCTGTGGCGGAGAAAATTTCTAGCTGGCGATATAAATTTATCGTATACCTACATCGGAAAATAGTTTGATTCGGAATTGGCAGAAAAACATTTATTTATTCCGTGTCTGACTTCGGATGGACGGTAGATGCTTTGCTATTTTTAACATGAATGTTTTACGGGGATCCAAAGGCGTCAAATGGTTGTCTTTTACGATATGCTTCGCTAGAATTTATTTACAATCGATGTTTACCATTGGAGCTTTCAAGAATGAAGGAAACGTAGGACGAATTTACTGGTATTTTGTTGGTATCGTTGAGCCTAAGCATGATGGAACCGGAAAACCGTGGATGATAGGTCTTAGATGAATGCATTTATGTGTTCATAGACAATTTGCAATGGGTTGCACGAGAAACTCGATGATTTAAAATAACATACTGTTTAAGCTGCGATTTTCAAACAACCGGACACTGACTTTTTATCAGCTTTCGATTGACTTTCGTTGCCTAAAAGGTGCCGATGGAAAGTAAAGTCTTCAGCTAAGTTCTTTGTAACAATGTTTTTTAAAAATTTCTCAAGACTCCATCGAATTATATTGACAATCCAAACGTCATTTTTCAATAGGTCCTATCCTCCTATCTACATCGATCGATTCTCTTCATGAACTTCATTTTTGGATGGCCGAGTAAACACATTTCGTGCTATTCTAGCAAAGACAAAGGTATTACCTAGCATCCAACAAGTCAAACATAACAGATACTGAGTTGTTAACGAAAGAGAAATTCAATGAAGAGAATCGATTAATGTATTTTTTTTTGTTTATTAGTTTATTTGATAAGGCTCAAACGATTTCACTTTACAGAACCGATGATTTTTGGTCACTATACAATACATCTTAAAACTATAGTCAACAGGTACAACACAATAAACACTTTATCTTCCGCTATCTAAAAAGCCTCCTCCATCAGAACTGGAGCCGCTTCCAGTGGTTTCATTGTATGGCAGTTACGCCATCGAGGGGCAGAGCGCTTCCATTGCAGCAATGGACGCAAAACGTGGTCATGATACACACACTCATCACGAAACGGTTGCTTTCCAAAGTCGACGACGCATCTACCAAAAGAACTGCTGATGAAGAACAATGAGAAGGACCACACAATGGTTGCTGCCGAGAAAACAGACGATCGCGTGGCACACATCGAGAGTGACCAGCTTTTGTCGACAGCCGAGTGAACATTGATTAATAAATATAGAACCTGCTGAAAAGTATCACGAGAATTGATAAAAGATAATTTTTCATCTTGCTTCTTAGGGGATCAATCAATATACTGAATACGCGATAAGTAAGCATTCCAAATTCTAAGAAACTTTTCGAGGACATCACAACCAACAATTGAAAAGGGCCTATCAGCTTTTGTTAACAAAACTTGTGTTGCCCTTTTTGCACTAATAAGAATTGAGAATTGTGTTATTAGACTTGTTAGATCTCTCATTTTCCTACGTATTTCGCGTAAGTGACTCTGCTTACAGGTTTCACAAAAACCAGTCAAGTTACCTTTTAAAGGTTTTAAGTAAGTAGGGTAGATAACTACTTTGGACTAATCGCCCATTTAAGGCCTATCGAGCAGAAAACTTCAAATAAATCCATGATTTCAGTGTTAACAAGTCAGTTATGCGTTTGGTACGTTACTTAAGTTAATAAGCTACCGAACGAAGTCAATAAAAACGCGTGATATGAAGGTTTGCACCCATTAGGGTAACCAACTTGAATTGGACCCCTACATATTTTGGACCCTTTTCATTTATTTTCCTCGCTTACTGTCTAGTTTCTTCAAATTCATCTGGGTTGATGTTGTAATTACATTCTTTCAATTACTTGCTATGTCTCAAGATCATTAGTTCACCTCAAATTGCTTACAATTGCTCAATTTATGCAGTTTTAGAAAATGTTATCGAAAAAGTTTCATGTTTCGACGTTTGTCGTTAGACGTTTGAGGAATCGGCGTTAGTGTACTTGTTTTAAATTTGGTCTAAAATATACAATTCAATGATTTTTTATCAAATCAGTTTATCTGACTTTGGAAGATGTATTTCACGTGTTTATAAAGATTTCACCTTAAGATTTTACCTAAAAAGTATTAAATAAAAAGTTTCCAAAAAAGATCGTAAAAAAATGTTACCAACTTATTTTGGACACTTATCAAATGAGAATCATCAAAAGAGCGACAAAAAAATTCCGGTTGGTCGATCGTGCTATTATCTCAGATTTCTGATTAAATTGGTAAGTAAATCAATCAAAATTATATGAATTCATTGTTTTTAAATATATTTCTTGTTTATCAGGCGATTCAAAATGGGAAAATCGGCAAAACACGTAGAGTGGTCCACTCTGAGTTTTCCTAGTTTTCCTAGTTCCTAGTTTTCCACAAAAGTTTTCCTATCTTCCAAACGCATTTATTTAAGGGGCTGTTCATAAACTACGTAGACGCTTTAGGGGGTGAGAGCGCTTGGCAGATGTCTACGGTCCATACAATTTTTTAAATTTTGTGTTTGAGACTGTCTTCTACGGAAGGGGGGGGGGGTTGAAATCTCTCAAAAACCGTCTACGTAGTTTATGAACAGCCCATACAAAAAAATAATATAGACTGCAAGGATAGAGTCAGGTCTCCGTATTAAGATTTACTTCTGAATGATTTTTTTTTATGGTATGATCAGTTGTTTCCTTATGTTATATTATATTTCCTCCGTTACTCGCGCCAACTTTTGTAACACGAGTACTCACGCGTTGTACTTTGTACAACAGTGTGAGTTTTCCATTTCCATTTTGCAGCCGAGCTACCAATCGATCTGAAATCAACGAGTATTCCTCAAAAAACTTGCTTTTAACTAAACAAGCTAAATATTTATTACAGTTAACCCCCAAAATATGCGGATAATAGAGAAAATGTAAATGGAAACCGCGCAAATGGTGTCCATACTACGAGGGTTCTGACTTAATTGGTTACAACATGGAATATCTCGAGATCCTGACCAGATAGAAAGTTACTGTCTTTGCCAAAGTAGTTCTAGAGATCATAACCTTTTTGCTGGTGGACAGTAGTTCAAAATTTACTCACTACATAGCGCTAGTATACATGTGAAGTTCTTGCATGTGATATATCTCGAAATCCTGACCAGATAGAAAGTTACTGTCTTCGAAAAAGTTGTTCAGGAGTTCAAAGCCTATAGTTCAGAATTTTTTCACTATATGGTGCTAGTATATACGTGAAATTCTCATATAAAATATCTCGAAATCCTGATCATATAAAAAGTTACTGTCTTCGGCAAAGTTGTTCAGGAAGTCAAGGCCTTTTTGCTGGTGGACTTAAGTTCAGAGTTTTCTCACTTTGCAACGCTAGTATACATGAGGAATTCTCGCATATAAAATATCTCTAGATCCTGACCAGACAGAAAGTTACTGTCTTCGGCAAAGTTGTTCAGGATGTTAGGATCTTTTCGTTGGTGTACAGTAATTCAGAATTTTCCCTTTACGTGGCACTAGTATGCGGGTCATTCAGAGATATTTTATACGCAAGGATTTCACGTGTCTTTCAACGTCACCTAGTGAGAAAATTATGTACTTTCCACCAACGATAGGGTTTGATCTCCTGGACAACTTTGCCGATTACAGTACATTTTTAGCATGTCTTGAGATATATCATATGCGAGAATTGCACGTATATACTAGTACCACGAAGTGAAATATTCTGAACTACCGTCCACTAGCCAAAAGGCCTTGATCCCCTGAACAACTTTGCCCAAGACAGTAACATTCTATCTTGTCATGCTCTCTAGATATTTTATATGAGAGAATTAGAACTACATAGTGAGAAAACTCTGAACTATTCTACACCAAGCAATAGGCTTTGACCTCCTGAACAACTTTTTCAAAGACAGTAACTTTCTATTTGGTCAGGATCTCGAGATATATCATATGCGAGAATTGTATATGTATACAAACGCCACGTGGTGAGAAAATTCTGAACTACTGTCTACCAGTCGAAAAGTCTTGACCCCCTGAACAAGTTTGCCCAATACAGTAACGTTCTAGCTGGTCAAGAACTCGAGCTATTGTATATGCGAGAATTACACGTATATACTAGCGCCTCGTAGTGTGAAATTTCTGAACTACTCCACCAACGAAAAGAGCTTGACTTCCTGAACAACTTTGCTGAAGGCATTTACTTTCTATCTGGTCAGGATCTAGAGATATTTTATACACGAGAATTTCACATGTATACTAGCACCACGAAGTGAGATAATTCTGAACTATTGTACACTAAGAAATAGGCTTTGACCTCCTGAACAACTTTGCCGAAGACAGTAACTTTCTATCTGGTCAGGATCTCGAGATATTCCATGTTGTAACCAATTAAGTCAATCCCACGTAGTATGGACACCGTTTACGCGGTTTCCATTTACATTTTATCTATTATCCGCATTTTGGGGGTTAATTGTAATCAAAGTTTAGCTTTTTTAGTTTAAAACAAGTTTTTTGAGGAATACAAGTTGGTTTCAGATCGATTGGCAGCAACAAAATGGCAATGGAAAACTCATATGTGTTGTACAAAGTACAACAGCGCGAGTAACGGGGGGTTAACTTTTATGCATACCGTAAAACGGGGTGTAATTGATCAGCAGGGCAAAATTGATCGCTGAAATTACTCGTGATATTTTTTAATGAGTAACATGTTTTTCGTTACTAAGCGTACGAATGTATCTTTGCAGGTATACATTGTAAAAATATTATGCGTAAGTACAATATTGGGTATACTCAGAGATCAAATTCACCCCGCTGATCAATTTCACCCCGTTTTACGGCACCTTCTTTGAAAATTTTCCTACCTAGACGAACCTAACAAATGCGAGATAGGAAGAAGTGACCGTCGTAATTAATTTTAGGCTCATAGGTTGAAAGAACTTCAGCATGTTCAATATATATTCGTTTCCATTCAGTGTGACCAAAATATATTATGGACACTGTCCAAAATCAAGTGGAAGGGTCCAAAATAGGTGAATATCATGATGTGAAAGGAATTATTTTTCGAGTATATATCAATAAATAAAACATCTAGTGACATTTTACATCCAAGATGAGTAGCTTTCGAACACAACCGCATGTAAATTGCTTAATAATAATAAACAAATAATATTATTTTGACATAAACGTGATCTCACTTCCTCTAGGGGTTCAAAATCAGTTGGTTACCCTATTCCCAAAAACAAAAGAAGCGCTCCGACCGAATCAATTTTTATTTCCATCCGATAGGCCGAAGTGAATTCATTGGCGTTGCAATGGCGTTTCAATGCGTTAGGCCGAGTTTAGAATCCGTAGGCCGAGTTTGGCATCAAGAAGCAGTGTTAGACTTTTGACAATATCTCAACGATTGGTTTCTCTTTATCAAATCTTACAGTACGTACGGAGAGGTAAATAAATTTGGAAGCCATCAGTAATAATAACATTCCGTTTGGTCCTAAACTGCGCTAGATTAAGAAAGAATAAGTGTGGGTTGTGCTTAATAGGCCGGAAGTGGGGTAGTTAACTCTACCGCTAATCATTGTTGATATATTAATTAGTATCCTTCGTAAATAAAATGTCCCATGTTCAAATAACCTCGATTTTGCAATGATTATTAAATATACATATTCTGCATATCCCTGTACATTGCATTTCCATTAAATATATATAAACGAGAGGGAGCATCAGGGCATCATTGAAGTAGTAACTGGACAATGGAGCGGAGTGCCAACTAAAGCCCTGCACACTAAAAAAAAACCGAATTTTACTGGTGATGTAAACATCCATGCATGCAAACATTCATGCATGTAAACTTCTTTTCACGTAAACTAGCAGCTTGCAAGAAATGTTGCAAACAAAGGTGGAAAGTTGCATACAATATATGGAACATTGCATGACATGTCTCATAAATTTACACGATTTATAATGTAGATTTGTATGATTTATGACGCTCCATTTAGGTGCATCATAGTAACGGAAATTTACACTACTTTTTTTTAGCTGTGTACAGTAAAAGTATGGACGTCTGTCAAAAGTTGTTCCAATCGAACCGTCAAAATGCACAAAGCGGTTGGAATCGATTGGAACAGATTTTTTTCAGTTTTGTGGTGACAGTCATCCATACTTTTACTGTAGGGTTTTAGTGCCAACCGGAGTCTAGGTGATCATGTTTACTGTCATTTTAGATAGCAACATTTTACTCCAACAGTTGCAATGAATTTGACGCGCTCTTCTCAAACAAACCATCCCGTGTAAAATTTAACATGTATTGCAAATTTCGTTATTCGTTTTGTTGGAAGGAGATTCTCTTATATCCGCGGGTTTCGCGTAAGTGTCTCTGTGGCCCGTCCAACCCCTTTTGGCCCTTCATACAGCAGTATGTTAAACTCAGAATGATGACGAAATTTGATCTTGCTGTTGAGTGGAGCCGCATGCAGGGCAAGACCCAAGCTAGGATGGTAGCTTCTTCAATACATACATACAAAACTTGTGTTGCCCTTTTTGTATGTACCGAAGCTTGCCTACACAATCCAACAACACCATCGGACAGGGGAAAACTCTTCCCCCAGGATAATGTTGATAGGCTCTCTTTAATTGTTGGTCAATAAATCTTAAACGTTCACTTTTGTGCTGCGGTATATAATTCGTGCCTGGTGGCCTCAAAACTGGATCTTGGCTGCGAGCTTTATCATCGATGTCGATGGTTACGTTTATTGTCGATTTCTCGCTATCAACAACTAAATCATTAAAAAATCAACATTACCAACAGATAGGGGATTGACTTCTCTGTCTGATGGTGATGTTACTTAGCGTTATTGTATGGTCGTTTGAAGTGTCAAAAGTCAATAACCGATAATCGAGTCCGACCTGTACTTATATCAAAGATGAATACTAAGATGTAACTGTCGGAAGAAAAACTTTCTATTTTAGTGTCCTCTTTCATGGTCCCTTTCATCGAATGAATACCCCCCGTATTCAAGGTAATTTTATGGTTTTGCTGCCCCCTCGGTAGAGATCAGATATGGGAATTGTCGCGTTTGTCATTGACGCACGACAAGATACATTAAAAAATGGTCATCCTGGAAAATTCTCGTCAAACAACAATTTCTTGTCGCACGACAAGATGACCACGACAAAATCAAGAATCCATCCAGATGCGACTATCTATTCTAGTCATATGTCACTAATTCTGTTCTCTGAGACAAAGTCTATATAGGTTGTTTAAAAAGAAGGATCACGACAAGAAACCATCCATTCTAAAACGGAGGTTAGATTTAAAACAAGGCCGGAAATAATTTCAGAAAAAAAAGTGGGAAATACTGCCAAATACCCTTCAATATGTATATTTTCGGAATCGGGATGACGTCTCGAGACCGAAAATCGATATCCAGCGCCATCTTGAAATCCAAGATGGCGGCTTCCGATTTCAGAAAAAGTGGGAAAAAATGCCAAATACACTTCAATATGTATATTTTTGGAATCGGGATGACGTCTCGAGACCGAAAATCGATATCCAGCGCTATCTTGAAATCCAAGATGGCGGCTTCCGATTTCAGAAAAAGTGGGAAAAAATGCCAAATACACTTCAATATGTATATTTTTGGAATCGAGATGACCTCTCGAGACCGAAAATCGATATCCAGCGCCATCTTGAAATCCAAGATGGCGGCTTCCAATTTCAGAAAAAGTGGGAAATACTGCCAAATACACTTCAATATGTATATTTTTGGAATCGGGATGACGTCTAGAAACCAAAAATCGATATCCAGCGCCATCTTGAAATCCAAGATGGCGGCTTCCGATTTCAGAAAAAGTAGGAAATACTGCCAAATACCCTTCAATATGTATATTTTCGGAATCAGGATGACGTCTCGAGACCAAATATCGATATCCAATGCCATCTTGGAATCCAAGATGGCGGCTTCCAATATAAGAAAAAGTGGAAAATACTGCCAAATACACTTCAATATGTATATTTTCGGAATCGGGATGACGTCTAGAGACCAAATATCGATATCCAGCGCCATCTTGAAATCCAATATGGTGGCTTCCGATTTCAGAAAAAGTGGGAAATACTGCCAAATACACTTGAATATGTATATTTGGAATCGAGATGACCTCTCGAGACCGAAAATCGATATCCAGCGCCATCTTGAAATCCAAGATGGCGGCTTCCAATATCAGAAAAAGTGGTAAATACTGCCAAATACACTTCAATATGTATATTTTCGGAATCGGGATGACGTCTCGAGACCGAAAATCGATATCCAGCGCCATGTTGAAATCCAAGATGGCGGCTGCCAATTTCAGAAAAAGTTGGAAATACTGCTAAATACCCTTCAATATGGGTATTTCCGGAATCTAGATGACGTCTTGAGACCGAAAATCGATGTCCGACGCCATTGTTTAATCCAACATGGTGGCTCTCAGATTCTGAAAAACTGTCATATACTCTACAATATGTATGGGTATTTACGGAACGGGTTCGACGAAAATATATGTCTGACACTATTTTGTAATCCAATATGGCGGCTCTCAGATTCAGAAAAACTATCAAATTTGGGTATTTTCGGAACAAGTTCTACGCGTACATCCCGATAATCAAGGTCTGACGCCAGTTTTAAATCCAAGATGGTGGCAAGTAACTTCAGAAAAAAACTGTCAAATACCCTATAATATGGATATTTTCGAAACTGGGTCGACGTGTACATCCCTAAATGATGTCTGACGCCATTTTGGAATCCAAGATGGTGGCCGTTGTTTTCTGAAAAGCTGTCAAATTCTACGATATGGATATGTTCGGTACAGGACGCGTGTATGATGCCGAAAATTGATGTCCAATACCATTTTTGAAATCCAAGATAGTGGCTCTCAGATTCGGAAAAACTGCCAAATACCCAACATCATGGGTATTTTCGGAACAAAACTACAATTTATGTCCAACACCATTTTGTAATGCAAGATGGTGGCCATTGACTTTAGAAAAACTGTCAAATACCCAATAATATAGATTTTTTAGATGACATGTAGATGCCGAATATCAATGTCCGATACCATTTTGAAATCCAGGATGGCGGTTTCCGGTTTCAGAAAAAGATATAAATACAGTCAAATAACCTACAATATGAGTATTTTTGGAAAAAGGAATGACGTCTAGATAATTCCATCTAAAAATAGCAGATGAGTGACCTGAAATCCAAAATGGCAGCTACAGGATACAGGAAAAGTTGGAAATACTGTCAAATAAACATGAATGTGGGTATTTTGGGATTCGCGGTGGTAACTACGGATTAGCAATTACTGTCCGATGTCATATTGAATTTCAAGATGGCAGCTTCTGGTTGCAGATAAACTGGATAGTAATGTTAAATACCCCCACACCATGGGTATATTTTGAATGGGGACGATATGTAGAGGCTCAAAATCGATGTCCGACTGTCAAATACCCTTCAATAGACGGAAAATTGATGGCTGACGCCATTTCGGCATTCCAATTTTCGGCATCTGCACGTCGTCTTTGAGCCGAAAATATCCATATTGTAAAGTATTTTACAGTTTTTCCCACTTTTTCTAAAATCGGCAGCCACCATCTTGGATTTCAAGATGGCGCTGGATATCGATTTTTGGTTTCTAGACGTCATACCGATTCCGAAAATATACATATTGATGGGTATTTGGCAGTATTTCCCACTTTTTCTGAAATTGGAAGCTGCCATCTTGGATTTCAAGATGGCGCTGGATATCGATATTTGGTCTCTAGAGGTCATCCCGATTCCAAAAATGTACATATTGAAGGGTATTTGGCAGTATTTCCCACTTTTTCTGAAATTGGAAGCCGCCATCTTGGATTTCAAGATGGCGCTGGATATCGATTTTCGGTCTCTTGACGTCATCCCGATTCCGAAAATATACATATTGAAGGGTATTTGGCAGTATTTCCCATTTTTTTTTTAAACCGGACGCCGCCATCTTGGATTCCAAACATCGATTTTCGGCAGCTTTCAGTTCTGTCCGTTCCAAAAAATACCCATCACTGCAAACACGAAGCTCAGCGCCAAGATTCAAGCTACCTACTTCGAGTCAGATGCAGGGGCTGAAACAGTTGACGTTTTTTACTACACTCGCTTCGTTGTCGTGCGCGACAGTCTGTTTGTATTCGAACACTCATGCTCTACCGTCGTCTCTCTCACATAACACGAGCGGTAGAATAACATTCGAGCTAAAAGAAAATTATCAAAATAGCTATCATATGACATGTGTGATTTCGTTGTAATTCCTCAATTTGGTGTAAATCAAATCATTTCTGATCAGAAATATTATTACTAGGACATCATTGCTTACTATTTTCAGAATTCACGCAAGCACACCATCAGTAGCTCTTATTATGAGAAAAACTAAAATACATACATTCGTGACGGTCTTCGGTGACAGTGTCGTATGACAGACCCTGTCATATGACATTTTAGTTTGGTACTGTACTATGATAGCTTGTTTTGCAAGTGTCGGAGGCAAAGGCAGTCAATTATCACAGAAAATGTGTCGACTACCGTGACCGCTTACAAGACTGGTCAGAGGTGAAATCACGTCAAAACAACACAATTCCAGTTATTTCTATCTTGTTATGTCTCGCATCCAAAACGACAACGACTTTTTTCGTCAATAACCATGTCGACAGTTTCCGTCAATCTTGTCGTCCGACGTACGTGAAACAACTAAGTCATTCTGGAAAACGTCACGCAACAGATGTTTCGTGACCAAATGAGAGAAAGACAAGAATAGAAAATGTTTCGTCGAGAGACAGCCCAGTAGATCAGTCTTTCAAGCAGAATTTTGTTGCATTGTGCTTGTCAGATGAGCGTTGACTTTTTTTTGTTGTCGTTCTTACATAGTTTATCGTCATGAGGTTGACAATTCCCAAGCCTGGTTATGCAACAAGATCGAGTTTGTCCTCAAGCTAATAAATGCTCCGAATTGGCCGGAATTTCAACCAATCGAAAAATACTGGGCAATTTCAAAGCAGCAACTTCGACGAAGTGGTTGGGCAGTCAAGGACATCCAGCAAATGTGGGCAAAATGGAAGAAATGCTCTGATTCCGTGTCCGTTTCCACTCTGCGGGCACTGATGGGCTCCATCCAGATGAAGGTTCGAGATTACGTTAGAACTGGAGAAATGTGACAATTTAATGAAGTTTTAATAAAAGTACTGTAAGGCAACCAGGCTTTTTGTTGTTGTGGTTTCATGCTAGCTATTCTAGCTCAACCATTCATTTTCATTCAACGATTTCATCAATACGGTGTGCAAATAAAGTGGTGCAATTTTGATTGATTATCAAGAGAAGAAAGTGCTATTTTTGCAAGGAGAATCGTGAAAAGAGCTCAGCACGGTCGCAACTATTTTTGCAAAAAAAAAGTGTTTTCGTTCGAAATTGATGTAGAAAGTGCACCAAAAGTGCTTCTGAACGTGTTTCGCAGTTGGGTGTGGTGCAATTCGAGCATTCTCTGTTGATTTTCAGTGGATATTCCGTGTCACAATATTGCTCACCGATTCCTTTTTTTTGCCGTTCGACGACGATGGGTTTGCTTTCGCGAGCGTGACGTTTATTGGATCCGTTTCTTTGCACGGGTGTGTTTTTTGTAACCAGCGGTGTTTATGTGTTCATGTGATTTTCATTGCCACCCGGGAGGCCGGTTCACCGTGTTCGGATGTCACGTTTACACGCTATCGACAGTCTCGTCACCGTGTGCGAGTTTGAACACGGTCCGGTTGGCAAATTAACCTGGGAAAGTGCTGATAATGTGTCCGTCGCGAGTTTTGGTGGTGAATCGGTGGCAGACGTTGCCATGAATCAGCAAGTTTATGGCTTGCAAATGTGCTCGTCTTCTGGTCTCTCGCCAGTGTCGGAGATTGTGAGCAAGCTGATGGATGCCTCGCTGGATACGCCCAAGATTGGACGGGCGGTAGCTGGTGGCCGTGAACGGTGACATATAGCACACATACACACTTAATCTAGCTCGGTAAAATCTCCAACAGCCGATTACCTCGGCATTTATTTTTGCTGATATCTCTGCAAAATATCTGTTTGTTAGCTGATATCTCAGCAAAAAGTTATTTGTTAGCTGAGTCTCGGCAATTGTTTTACTGAATCTCAGCAAAATAAATTGCAGAACTGCTCGGCTGTTGGAATCTCGGCGAAAAATTTTAAGCGTGTAAGGCTCAAGTGGAGGTGCCGGGCAAAAGTGTTATATCCTAGACAAATGGTAATTCACAAATTCGCTGCTGTCATCGTCGTAGGCACAGTCTTAGTCGCCGTAGGCTGTACCGTTAGTATACTTAAAATGAACCATCAGCCGCTGAAACTACACACTTAGATTTTTTTTGCCGAGATGGGCACCACCGAGTAGCTCGGCATTTTATTTTGCTGGAAATTCAGCAAAAAATATGTTTGTTAGCTGAGATCTCGGCAAAATTCCCGTTTGTTAGCTGAATCGCGGCAAGTTTTTCACTGAGATCCAGGAAAATAAAATGAAAAAATCTAAGTGTGTATATGAATTCTCACGTATTTCTGTTCTTCATTACATACCAAGTGAAAACTTAATAATATTTTGCCGTGGAGTGTTGTGGTTTTGAGATGCTCAATAACCCTAGAGAGATCGGTTTTGCTTAATGAGCAAAATATCATGGGTTTAATCCCAAGCTCTCCCACAACATAATAAACCGCCATCGTTGGGTTCTGAGCGCATAAAGCGCAGTTAATAACCAATAGTTGAATTGTTTAAATCATGAATTTCGGAAAAGGTGTATGCGTGAGCTAGTTTGGAATACATTGTTGGTTCTTTCAGAGACGTCGCTTAATTAGAATAGCTTTTTGTTAAGTCGGTCGTAGATTGTGGTAATGTAAGGGGCACGGTGGCTATAGAGCAACAAGAACACAGAAATTGGAGGAACGGTTCGCTGTTGATAATTATATTTAATATCGTAATGATTAGTTTTTCTCTGCCTTCACACAGGCTACATCCGTTTGACTGCTTTCGAAAGCGTAATTTCATTTGAATAGCTTGTTTAATCAGGGCTTAAACAATCTTCACGTCGGTCATAGCTTGTTATGATAACCTGAACAATGGGTAAAGAGCAAATCGAAACATTGAACGTCGTGTGAAAGTGGAACTTAATTAAGGCCTAAGTACTTTTTCGTAGCTTTTAGTTTTAGAATTTGAAAGATCGTCGGTTGTAGTGGCTTGCTTACTAAGCAGAAAAACGTGGTCCCAGGTACTTTTATATTAAAGAAATGTATGATCAAATCACTTGTTTATCGTGTATTTTGCGAAACTTGTCGCCGTCGTCGGTACCAGATTTGAATGATCACAACAACTAGAGTAACGGTATGATGTTATACGAAGGGCTCGGTGGCCTTAAAGCAACCGCTTTTGCTAACTGAGCAGAAAATCATGATTCTAATCTCAGGCCCATCCACATTCAAGATTGGTGAATCGTTTTAATTGATAATATGACTACATTACAGCAACTCGATGATTTAAAAAAAAAAAGCTCGTTTGCCTAGTGGCAAACGCTTTCGTTTACTGAGCAGAAGAGCGTGGGCTCAATCCCAAGCTGCTGCGCGTTATATGATCGTTAGTATATCAATTTAGCTTATCGTTTACCAAAACGAACCCTGCTGCAAACCCTACCCTCTTATCCAATATTCCAGTGATTCCAGTGCAGATGTGTTCTCAGCTTCCATCAAAGCGAGTGTCACGTCAACACATTCTTACCTATTCCTTTCTTCCTTCTTTCCTGGCCCATCCACATAAATGGACTCTTTAAACTTATTGGATCACGAATTACAGGTCTTTTTGTGCGTACCAATTTACTTTTAGTTAGCCTTTACTATCAAGAAACTTGAGCTCAAAAGTTATACATGTCTTCACGAGAATTGTTCTATGGATCAATCTCTTGAAATTGATAAACAATTTAGTTCGAAATTGACTCACTAGGAGGAGTTATTGTATGTAGCAAACTTTGTTTTATCAAATTTTATAGAATACATTCTCATGATGCAGTCTTCTACAATGTTGTTTGTATTACAAAGGCCAATACTACAGTGTATGGTTTAGCTCAGAATTTTCTCACTAGGTGGATTTTGTGTTCAAGTAACATTGGTGTCCATACAATATCTCATGATCCAGTCTAGAAATAAAGTTGCTGTTTTCTGCAATGTTGTTCATGAGGCTGAGACCTTTCGAATTAAGGGAAGTTTATTTCGGAATCATCCCACTAGAAATTCTCTCGCTAGGTGGCACTAGTCTTTTTATGAATTTCCTGTGAATGCTGGGTCAACATCTCGAGATCTTTGCTATATACAAAGTTGCAGTTTTCTGCAATGTTGTTCAGGAGGCTAAGGTCTATTGAATTGTGGACAATTTAGATTGGAATTTTCTCACTCGGTGACGCTAGTGTTCTCAAGAATTTCATGTAAATGCTGGTTCGATATCTTTAGATCTTTGCTAGATACAAAGATGCTGTTTCCTGCAATGTTGTTTAGGAGGCCAAGGCCTTTTGAATTTTGGACGGTTTAGTTCAGAAATATCTTGCTAGGTGACACTAGTGTTATAATACCTTTTAAAATTGTTATCAATAACTCAATAGCAAACGCACGCCTTCTGAATTATTATAACAAAAAAATAAATCATCATAGAATTTTTCCACACAATGGGTACAACAACCACACTTTAACGATCAGGCTCTAGTTACACAATTATGACCTTCAAATGTATCGAAGCACACTGAAAAAATATTATAGATTTTATGACTAAAACGAAAATAGTCGCAGGATATTCCTCAGAGTGTCCCTTCGATTCCATGTACGTGCACAAATCCTGACAGTTTTTGCGAAACTTATCATTTATAATCGCTGAATCGTAAGATTGGAACAAGTAGCAACTGCTTCTAGCGATAAACAAAAGCAACCAAAAAGAGCAATAAGCCGCGTACTAGCCGGGAGAGCAACACAGCACACATGCCGGGAAATTATTCCGCACACGTCGGCACAAATTTGCGTTAGGAATTTAATTCAACACCTATTTTGGTGACAGATAATTTATCATTCTGCTTGCTGTGTACCCGGACGCTCAGCTGCGAAGTGCTTTCCGAGTGTTTTTGTTCATATGGTGGTGGTAGGTGGAAGCACGCTTGGTTTTGTGATTTTTTGTTTCGAATTCCTATGGTGGTCATGAAATATTACCAGTCGCTGCTACTATTGTACTGCTGCGCGGCTCATTGTACTGGCAGTTGGAGCCGCGTTGCGATAGACGAACCGACGAACAAGTGAAAAAAATGCCAAAAGACTCGAGGGAATCCTGTCATCTATTTTCGAGCGGCTTGCAATGAATTTTAGATGACATTTCGTGCGGTGAACGGATATACCAATCTGTTTGATTGCATGGCACATAGGGCCGCATGGATGTGGATTCGAAGGTGATTGCCGTCAGAAAAACATCCCTTGTGGAAATTTTAATCATCGGCGAATACGACAAATGGGTGGATCAACCAACACGCCATTCTTGTGTATTATGATAGAGTAAATGAAGGCTTCGGCAACCATCGACTTTTTTCGGCACCCAACATTTAAACGGTAATTTCACTGCATTTTCTCGCCAAAACGCTTCACTGAATGTATTCAAACGATTCCTGAGTCGTTCAGCTTCCATCTGAGTAGATTTTTACGAATGAGGAAACGCATTTGTTTTTTTTTTCTTGAAATTAAACATACGCAGTATGCAGTGCGTATCGCTGAGAAAATGCTAATAGTAGCACGGACGCTGCTTGGACGGACGATAATTCGTAAATTCCCATATGATATAAAGGAAAGGAAAAAATAAAGTGGAATTGGCTCCTATCAACTTAGAGAATATACAATATATAAAAAGAGGCAACACTTTACACTCTATGTACTCACAACACCCGAATTTTAATTTTGCTGGAGTGTTAGGGACTAAGGTAGGATATTCGGCGTCGATGGTGTAGTGGTAAGCATGACTACTTCTCACACTAATGGGTATGGGTTCATTCCCAGTCGAGATCGGTGGGATTTTTCTGAGGCATAAAAATCTCTGGTCACGTTTTCCATTGGATGGGAAGTAAATCCGTGGGTCCATGTGTAATGATGGGAGCGGTGTCACCTATGCAGGTGTGGAAGCTGCCTTCATGCACTGTCGATTGTCGTCAATGGATGTCTGTCAATCGATGTCCGTCGGTAATTGGCACTAGATTTCGGAACAGAGACCGACGTTAAATAAAGGAAATAAGAAAAAGAAGAAGGTAGAGGAAGATCTAAATTTCGATTGTGGCTAGTCATCTTAACCCACCTCAGTTTGCATCACCACATTATGAGAGAACATATCAAGCTGAACATTGCATTAGGTCCTAAGTAACATTGATCTTGATTGAATAACTTGAGCACAGAACCGTTTCTTGATATGTTTTTCATATTAGATGCTAGATAAAATCTTCTTTTATCAATCTGTGTGCTGCAAAGAGAAAGGCGACGAAGAGAATCTGTCAATGTTACTTAGGACCTAATGCAATGTTCCGCTTGATATCTTCTATTCGGATCCATTTAAACAGCATCTCATAATTGATATTCAAACTTTGTGAGAGCGTAGCGCATATGATATGGTTTCTTTTGTAAAGTTTCGTGAACTTCTCAGTAATTCCGAAAACTTTATGAAAATTTAATAAATTTCACGGAATTTCTTTAAACTTCCCAGAAGATGTTGTTAAGCAATTTATAAAGAGGGGCAGTCCCAGTGTAGAGGTGAACATCATATCTCTCACGCCAAAGTCACGAGTTCAAATCTCAGCCAGGACAAGTCACTAATGGCACAGAGTGTTAAAGTGAATATAAAAAAAGTTCTTTAGAATTTGGTGAAGATCCTTGAGTTACTTCTCAAAAGATGCGGGATTTGTTCTGAATTTCCGTCAACTACCATGGACTTCCTGAAATTCTGTGAAGTTTCTAAAACTTCTAAGAAGTTCCGTGAGCTTATTGAAATACCCAAGAACGTACCTGGAGTTCCACATACTTTTATTAAATGAGCTAAAAACTCTTTATAAGATCAGGAAACTTCATTCATTCATTCGTACATAATATAATGAAACAGTATTTGAGAGACGTGATTTGAATTATTGGTCAGTTCTATATCATCAGTTCTGATCATCCGGAAGTCTTGAGAAAATATCAGAGGGTTTCCTCAAGATCTTTGGCATCCGGAAGTTTTTGACGTAGGACTAGGTCTGTGATTTCTATATGGGGATACACTTTGTGAAAAACGAAAATGGAACATGAAACAACATTGTGAAAGAATTTGAACGTTAATAACTCAGCTGCCCCTGGATTAATTTTAATAATTTTATCACCAATCGATCAGAAATCGATAGAAATATAAATCTACGCATCGATAGAAATGCTTTTGATTGTTGATTTTCAACAAGATACTATTGAAAAGTGGTAAATGTGCAGCATTGTCCAAAAGCATCGAACTAACTAATAAATCGATCAATTACTTACATGCTTATGCTGCTTTCCCAACACCGTCATCAGAGAATCATTTCTAGACGAAACATGTCGATGTAGCATTACGACGAGGCTCGGTAGCTCAGTGGTTACCGTTTCTGCTTACTGAGCAGAAGGTCGGGGTTCAATCCCAGGCCCATCCCCATACTTGCAATTTTTTACTTTGCCTCATCCTATCCCCACTGGATTTAAATAAAAACAAATTCTGCTTTAATCGATCGCATCACTTACCACATGAATCCTGATCTAAAAATAACCTACCTCACCAGCACAACTATCCTTCCCGAGACAGCCGTGGAATGTTGAGGAATTCTCGGTCTCTAGTAACAGCCGCGCACTGTGCAAGTTTCTTAGTTCTGATCAGTGCTGTAAATTCTCAAAATAATTTGAACATTTTTGATGAAAATGAGTAAAGTAGCTATTCGCTATAAGTCCCCTTCATGGGTGATATCAGTTGCTTAGTCATTTGACGAAGTCATGGATCATTCTCATTTGAGAAACGCTATATATCATTCAATTGAGTGTAACCTACACATAAACGGAGCTCTGGTCAACATTCCGGCGAGAAAGCTAAGCCAACCCGACACCAACCTGACTTCTACCAAACCCCAACCCGATGTTGACCCGACATTGACCCGACATAAGTCCAAAATTAACCCGACAACCGACGTCAACCTTAAATTAGACTTACATTGATCCGACGTCGGATCGACTTGTCTGTTCGGGACCATTTTCCTGGATTTATTCCATACTCCACTGTCGTATATCAAATGATAGTGAGTGGCTCAATTGACAGTGACAATGAGCTTCGAATGAGAAAAGGGCTCTTCAAATTATGGTCATGTGAGAATTCGTTTACATATAATTGATTGAAAGGTTATATTGGTTCATCTTCCATCGAATGCTATGAAAATTTTCAGCACTGGTTCTGATCATTCGCGGAGGAGCAACTAAGAAGGTCGGATAACGTTAACTCGACGTCCAACATTCATTGATACCATTGTTGTTGTGGATGATAGAAGAGAAAAGCAAAAATAATGCGACATAGGTAAGTGATGCCATGGTGATCGCAACAGAGGAAATCGATAGAGAATTGGCTTTCATCTTTCTGCTTCTAAGCCCCTTACAGTCGTCGTCACAGCAATGAAAACTAGCATCGCACCGCTTTTGGTTCCAGGGCACTTGCTGGTTGCAATTTTAAGATCAGGATTCACTGTGATGCGATCAGTGAAAGCAGCAGAAATTTCCTGCCCAACTCTCTTGTGGACATTTGTGCCTTTAAAGTTTCACGCTAAGGCTTCCTTAGAGTATCACCTTAATGGCTCTGAAAAGGGCCAGCTTTGTTAGATTTCGACGGAGAAATTAAGAGCGTTCACCACGACTACGACGAGCCAGCTGAATGTCCTTTGTCATAATTGTGACACGCTTGACGTGGATGGCGCACAGGTTTATATCTTCGAACAGACCGTTCAGATGGCCTTGCTGGATTCCTGCAACGGCCGAGCTCTGGAAGCGCAGATCGGTGTTGAAAGTCCTGGGTGATTTCAGGAGGAGCCTTTCCTCCGGTGGACTATTTAATAACATACTTTTACTATGTTCAACAAATCATAAACGATGAAAGAACAAAAATACAACAACTTGCAAGAAGAATTTAGCCTTCGAGTAGGTATAAAATAGGTATTCATGGTCAAAATAAGCATCATTCTTTGTAAGACCTTCAAGCAGGACAGTATGTATTGAGCTCGCTCTCTAGAGTTTAATGGAAAGTTTTTCGCATCCATTTCCTGTCAACCGTACCTGAAGGCAGCTTAAACAGCATAAACATTGCCTGGACGTGGCAAGGGATCCAAAATACTCGGCGAAGGAAGAGTCAAGGGTCATCGTAAGGTGACGCTGTTACCTACTCTGAAGACGCCAAGCGTACGCTCTGAAGCGTCAGGGACGCACCCTGTATAGTTTCGGAGGTTAAGCTTCGTTCATTTTCCCTATCTGAAACGGCCCTTTTAAGGGCCAATAACTAACTGATCATTTTGTCAAGTTTCTGCATTCATGTTCCATCAGATGTCACAGCTGTTGTTTGCGGTGACATCTATCGGAAACTAGACACAATCTGTTTTCCTATAATTGTTCACAGAGGACACTGCATTGCAAAACATGTCTGGTATCTCTATTTATGCATTTAGATTATTATTCGAAGTCCCTCCTTTTTTACACATTCTGCATACGAAATAGCTCACCCCTCACAGAATTTCCCGCCAAATTTTATGTATGGGGCGGGGCATAAAGTATCTTTTGCGCAGAATATGTAAAAAAGGAGGGACTTCAAATGTTAAAGCAAATGCATATATAGAGGTACCAGACATGTTTCGTAGTGTCAGGTACTCTATTTTGTAATCTGTGAAAGGGAAATCACAAATCGAGTGTCAACAAAATACATGGCATGTTGAGAGATTGAGCTCGTGAGAGAGAATTTCTCTCTCAAATTTGAATTTTTTTGGCTCTCTGGGGACTGGTAGTAAAGCAGGTAAAATAGTATGGGGAAAAATCATTTTATTTAATTGTAGCTTGTTTAGTATTAATTTCCGGGAAAAAACTGAACGACAAAGCCCCTGACTAATTTCTTTAGGTTGTCGTTCACTTTTTTGACCTGAATATGCACCGAAAGCGAATTATTCCCACTTCTCTCAATTTCTATATGGGGATTTTCATCACTTCCTACCAGCGGAACAAGGCCACCTCTGTGGAAAATGGTCGAAAAAATGATTAATTTCAAAAAAGATGGTTTAGGAGTTCTACTAAACTAAGACGTCTCGAAAGCTGCGAATATCGGATTCGTCCAATTTATGAAGAACTTTCTGCAACTCGATCTCGTATCAGACTGCCGACTACATTGGTTGACATATGCATCGATTTGGTGTTTGCAAGGAAAATACCAGAATTGCCAACCAAGAGGTTTATTACGTACTTTTCATACCATCGCCCCTTGTTTACCTTGTTGTCTGCTGTAAGTTTCTAAATACTTCTTGAATATGGTTGATTATTTGCTTTATTTTAAAGATACCGACTACACAGTAGTGGCAGTAGGATGCTTCTCTTATGAACTGGGTGTTTACAGTATCCTTTTACAACAACAATGTCAAATTTCAATTTTCAAAGAAAGCGTTAGTTTGGAATATTTTTTAACATAAGAATAATTACACATGAACTGAAAAAAAAATCTAATTAGTATTAAACGGAATATGGACACTGACCAATTATAACACTTCGGATGAAATTCACAGATGTCATAATAATATAACGAATTTTAAATAACGTTCGTTCAAAATAATTAACATATGTTAGCGTAGTCCTACGTCAACTGTTCGTACAACCCCATTGGGCTGTCCCTTGTAGTTTTTGGAATAATTTCTGATTAACCTGGTATCATGATAAAAAATATCTGATGGACAATTCCTGATTATCATAAAATACCCAAAGGACATCCGCAAGATTTTTGATATCCTGAAGTAGACCGAAATATTTTCTGATTCTCGGAAGTTCTCTTACACTACCCTTCTTAAAGGTTCTCAACGGAAGTTGTCAGATCTTCTCGTATGTTCTTTGAACTCTGAAAGAAAGAAGAAGTAACGAGAACTTCCGAAGAGTTCAGAGATCTTCCTCAAGAAATATGGAAAACTTCTCCGAGTTCTTCTCGGAAAAGATGAGAGATTCATAGAATCTAGATTTCTGTAAAGCTATGCCAACTCCCGTAAAATTTATAATCTGAAAAATACCGAGAAGCTCAGAAACGCTTTGAGAACTTAAGAGAACTTTGAGATTTTTCGAGAGATGTTTCTGGATGTTCAAAGAACTTTTCAATAGCACAAACATCTTTCGAAAAATACAGGGAACTTTGAAAACTTCTGAGAAGTTTCCAGGAGTCTTCTGTAAACTCAGAAATGTTTCGAGGGTATTTCAGAAAAGACCCGATGGAATTTTCGATGGAGCTGCAGAGATCGGATGGAACCTATAATTTTAAATAAAGATTTCGTTTTTATGGCTTTCTCAGTCTAGGGTAATTCAAACAGTTAGTTTTGCATTGCAAAACTAACTGTTTGAATTACCCTAGACTGAGAAAGCCATAAAAACGAAATCTCCATAAAACCAGTCGAACAACCAAATCAATTTTAAATAAAGCAATTTTTTTTAACTCGTTCGTTTATTTACTAGGCTCAGTCGTGTGTGAAACTTTGCGGAGCCAAAAATCCGCAATATTTGAAATAAACATTTTAAACAGCAGTAATCTAGGTTAGTATTGGGTACCAATTACTCGTGGCGGGCTCGAGGTTAATGGGTAACAATTTTGATTGGAAAATAAGGTGGATAATAAGACAGGGACACAATGGCTGGAAAATGTGTAGAAAGGAGGGGATAGTCACATCAGACAAACAAAGGAATTCGTAGATCGCTTGCATGTAGGGAAGATCACGTGTTCCCAATACATCTCTTACTTCACGGGTTGTCTACCTCGGGCCACTAGGGTATCCAATAGTCATGCTCTGGTGGCGTCATTACCCGGACAATACCAAACTGCTAGCTCAGCAACATAAAAGGAACAAGGTTCCTGAAGTTTCCTAAAGGCGGTTGAGTATTTATTGAAAACGCCGAAGCCAGTGGATCCACCAATGAGTGATCCATCAGTGAAAAATCTTCTATTGAGCAATTCTCTACAGATTGACGAATTTTTTAATTTTTTTTTTAATTTGTCGGCTCCGATTTGGATGAAAATTTGTACAGTTGTTCTTTTTTAGTAAAGATGCCAATTTGTGTTATCACTTCTTCAAATTGAATCACGACTACTTTTCTAACAGGGCCTGTGTAAAAATAGTACTAATGAGTTAAAAAATATATATTGCTGAAACGGTTTGTTGGATTGATTTGGTGTCTTCAGCAAAGTTGTAGATATTATTTTGGCAATAATGTTAAAAATATACACTGTAAAAATTCCGTTTGTTTCAATGAAAAAAATATATTTGTTTTAAAAAAAGTTAATTTCTCAAAAAGTTCATTTTGGTGATGGTAAACTCAAGTTTGGTGATGGTGAACTCAAAAACAAAAAAGGTATGATTTTTTGAAAATTTCACGATTTTTACATTTTCATTAAAAACACATGTTTTTCAACCGTTTTTGCAATATAGGTATGTTTATTTCATTAGTGTTTTTCTACACATGCCCTATTGAAATGTTAGTATTCATTACATCTGATACCATGAAAAGGTATCGTTACTAACAAAACTAAAAAAATCATTTGATGAATATTGAGCTAGAACTAAATAAAGTGATATGATGTTCAAACTAGCGACCCTTACTGAAGGAGCAATTCCATTCAAATTGTACTTATCGATCTGATACTTAAATGAGTTAGAATGGTGAAAACAAGCAGTTGATCACAAATATTGCTTTTTACCGCATACATCTTAAAAAGTTATCCTAAGAAGTAAGTGTAACACCATTTGGTTAAAAGGTAAGCATAACCTTCAGTTGTATTTCAATGAAATCATTTTTAAAGATTATTATTTTTATTTTTTTTTTAATAACATGAGTGAACGAGCATGTTTTATCAGGTGCATTCGGCCGTTCGAGGAAGTCAAGTGCTCGAAAGAGCTGAGGAATATTTCGAATATTACCATCCAGAAATTAAAATCGATTGGATATTCTGAAGCATCAGGATTGAATACTGGTTTTCGCGTTTGCACGTCCTGCCGTCTTCGTGTTGATAAACAAGCTCTTTTCATCTCAAACGAGGAACAGCATGTTGCCGGCAGCTCAAAGATGCCAACTACAGTGTCGTACCGAACTATGAAAGCCTTACAACTGTACCACCAATGACATCAGTTACTTCAGTTCAATCGTACCAAGAATTCACTCAACCAGTCAACATCGAGATATTCAACCGAGGCATTGCAGGAATCCAGGTATCAACGATAGACGTGGGAAAACTCAACTACATCCACTACCCCGAAAAGAAGCACCGTGAAATCAACGAAGGTATTAGAAAGAATCTTTTCAACTTCGAGCCTGAGGCTGACGAAGTGAATGAACTTAAAGAAGTTTTAGAAAACATGAAGGAAAAGTTTTCCAATGTATCCACTGCAAGAAGTGAAAAATTATTAATTTTATCGTTATTGCCTTATTCATGGTCAACACAAAAAAGTTATGGATCAATTTAATGCTAGTAGATATATTGCAACAGAGGCTAAGTTGATAAAGGAAGGTCATTCGTCAAAAACCGCAAAATATGGCACAGCCTTAAGTGATGAAACAAAATTGGCAGTCATACATTTTTGGAAGATGATGATATAAGCTGGGCAATGCCTGGTCGAAAAGATTATGTGTCTGTGCAGAAAGAAGGAAAACGACAAGCCATTCAAAAAATATTACTAATGATGACTTTGAGAGAAGCTTATAAACGATTCAATGAAATTCACTGCAATGTAAAAATTGGATTCTCTTCATTTGCAAAACTCCGCCCTAAGCAATGTAAACTTTTAACCAGCTCTGGAACCCACAATGTTTGTGTGTGCACAACGCATGAAAACATCAATCTAATTTTACACAGTTTGAAAATGTAAAAATCGTGAAATTATCGAAAAACCATCACCAAACTTTGCCAGTTTGTAGCAAACATTATGAGCTTTAATGAGGCATAAAAGGAAAATTTTCATAAATGTACTTTTTGAGAAATTAACCAAATCAATCGAACAAAGCATTTCGGCAATATATATTTTTAAACTCATTAGTACTATTTTTACACAGGTCCTTTTCAAAAAGTAGTCGTGATTCAATATGAAAAACTGAGAGCAAAAAATGGCGCCTTTACTAAAAAGGATCAGCTGTGCAAAGTTTCAGCGTAATTGGAAATGATCGGTCTGGATCGATTTGTGAACCTTCGTGGAATGCCTCTATTGCAATTGACTTGTTGGTACTTTTCAGCAAAAATACGGGGAATTGAGATAAAGGGTGTCCACGATGAAATTGCCACACACAAAATTGATTCGCAAAATTCGAGTTTTCATCCGATTGCCATCAAATTATCAGGGATTGAGAAATAACTATTAAACTTCATTTTACCATTTTACTCGTATTTTATTTACAGTCCATACGCAAATGCCCGCACCTTGGCCTTAACCCCGGCCATAAGATTCTGCACAACCTGTGAATCAACCGTTTTTTGCATGTAAACCCATACTTTCTTCAGTTCCTCGACTGTCTTCACTACCTTAGGTCGTTTAAGAAGGTGCTGCTTCATAATCGCCCAGTACTTCTCGATGGGGCGGAGCTCCGGAGTGTTGGGAGGGTTGAACATTTTCGGCACGAAATTGACCTTATTGTCCGCATACCACTTCAGCACGTCCTTGGAGTAGTGGCATGAGGCCAAATCCGCTTCTGGAGGCACTCTTTTATGTACACCTGTCCGTTCATCGTGTCCTGGGTCACGAAAGGTGCACTCCGCTTCCCGCACGTGCAGATGGCTTGCCAAACCAGGAATTTCTTCGCAAATTTGGACATCTTCTGAGTGCGGACATGCTCCGGAACGCTGAACTTATCCTTGGCCGTGAAAAACTGGTTGCCGGGGATCTGTTTGAAGTCGGCCTTCACATATGTTTCGTCGTCCATGATGCAGCATTCAACTTTCGTCAGCATGTTGAGGTACAAGTTCCTGGCACGGGTTTTGGCGGACTTGTTCTGCTTCTCGTCGCGATTAGGGGCCTTTTGTACCATGAACGTTCGAAGCCCAGCCTTAGTTTTGGCCTTCTGGACAAAACTTCGGCTTAGGTGCAGCTTCTTAGCCACATCCCTAACGGAGGCGTTCGGATTTCGGTTGAAGGCCCCAACTACGCGGTTGTGATTTTTGGTGTTGTACGGAATACTTTTTCCTTCACTTCTGGGCTTCCGATCGGTGGTCAACCGTTCCTCGAACCACTTAATCACTCGCGACACCGTGGAATTCGCGATTCCCAACGTTTTAGCGATGGAACGATGCGAGAGATCTTTGTTCTCGTGATGAATGCGCAAGATTTTATCACGCACGAGCTGTTCTTTCGACTCCATTTCCGAGTTTTAGTGTGGCAATTTCATCGTGGACACCCTTTAGGTCGAAGTTGATCAGGAACTCCTTTAATTTGGCTGTTTCATGGAAAGATCATAGTCAGCAGTAGTAAGTAAAGCATACACGAGGGGGGGGGGGGGGTTAGCACGGAAGGCTAATATCCGATGACATATAATTAAGGTGCTCAATTCGAGCATTGCTTCAAAGTTTTCAATCACAAGGATGTTACTGACACTACATTTGATCAATACTCTTAATGAGAGCTCCCAGAAACGATTCTGCAGGGGTTTTACGCCCACTAGAACCATATTGTGTTGTATTGCATACAGCCAAGGGAAATACGTAAACAACGATATTTAATACGTTCCAATTTGATTAGATGGCTTTTTCTTGCCGAATCAAAAAGAGCCATCTTCAAGAACTGAAAGAATAGTCGTTTTATATAGTTTAATGAGGTCTTCCGGGTGAGTACCCCACCATGTCCCTGAAATTGATCGTAGAAAGTTGATTCTTTGTTGACACTTTTGTTTCAAATACGTAATGTGGGTACCCCAAGTGCATTTTGAATCAAACCAGACTCCAAGGTATTTGAAGGTCACAGATTGGGTTATTCATCTGCCCAAAATATTTGAACGCAGTTGGGCTGGAAACCACTTTCTTGTGAATACTACCAATTAAGTTTTTTTTGCTGTGAAAGCTCGATCCCCAAAATTTTGGCCCAGAAGAACAGATTATCTAGGAAATTTTGCAATGGTCTTTGCAAGATGTCCGCACGTTGACCTCTCAAGAAAACCACGGCATCGTCTGCAAGTTGTCTAAACGTGCATTGGTTATCCAAGCAGTTATCAATATCTTTGACATAGAAGTTATAAAGTAAGGGACTTAATGGAAAGCAATAAATGAATCGGATTGAAATAATATTATACTCATATTTACAATAATTCCAATTACAGCTATCTTCACTGTATATGTTAGGCCTGGTGTTAGGAATATCATGCCTGTTGGTCGGTTAATGTAGTAAATTCAGCGGAAGACACTTTTAAAATAATCCAACTGATGTAGGTATCCTCTCTGTGCGCCTTGATCGGGTTAATCTTGAAGCGCTACTTTTCGCGTCCATTTCTACTAAGATCCAGCACAATGCATTTGACGTCAACTTCTCCAGCCGGTATTGATTAGGAATCACCACCTGTTTCGCTTGCTTAGCGTCAGGATCCTCACCTGTCCAAGATGAGTCATATTCCCTGGTACTGTGCAACTCAAGAATGTCAAAACAATAAGTTTCTCAACATCCTGTTGGATTATTGATAGTGTCTTCCCGTGAATTCGCTGTATTAACCGACCAACATCGGCACAGCAACTTTAGTTCAGCGATTCGAAGAATCCATGGACCGATACCCGTTTGGATCAAAGTGATGACGTTTGATTGTCCGCACTGGTTATGGCCTGTTACGGTCACTGGTTTGGGTGTGGTTTTTTTGAGCAAATCTAAAGAGCCCTACCCGCTGGAAGGGCGGTTGGAATCAGGAGGTGGGTACCCGAGCAGAGAATGAAAACAAATTGAAAACTAAATTTGATATTTTGATGTAAGCGTTCGTGATAACATATTTTGCCTACCGTGTGGTCGAGTTAACAGTAATCATAACAAAAATGAGATCTAAATGGTATATGAAGGATATTAAAATAGATAAAAAATAATGTTTTCTTGATAACAAATTCATGAATGCGTTTTGATATTAGTAATTCCGTCAATAATAAACATGGTACGAAAACAAAAAAAAAAATAAAAAAAAACTAGATTTGTTATTATTTTGATATCATGATATCAAATTTAGTAATCTGAATGATTTGAATTCTATTGGTTGATATCAAGATTCAAAATCAAAAAATGTAGTCAATAAAGTGCGAATGGTGCCATATTAAAGTACAGAACTGGAAATAATCATCCAGTGGTACAAATTACAAGAAAGCATACAATGAATCGCTTTTGTCATTTTAGACAAATAACAAAAGTTAAAATATGACGAACTATTAAAGTTTATTAGATCCAATAGCATAGAAATAGACAATGTGAAGTTTTTAAATTTAGAGTTTTGTTTTCATGACAAATTCTATTGAAATTATAGTCAAGGACACACGAATCATGTAAAAAATTAGTCTACGATGACTCTTATATTATTATGAATGATCAATTCCTTCGCAACGAACATATTTTAACAGACATGAATGACGATATTTATTTTGTTGGGAGAGAACTGATAGTTAATGAGATTTATGACAACATTTTTAAGTATGAGCTAAGAAACCAACTAAGCCTACGAAAGTGTATGTATGTATGTATGTACGACAATGTATTATTGTAAGTATTACAGGCGAACCGGAAGAAATCAATTTTATATCGATTTGAAAACTCAATTCGCAGCTAGATTAATATCAATAAATGTTGTAAAACAACACTGTAAAAATCATAATTGGCTTTGTGATGTTCATAAAGAAAACAGCAAGCATCATGGTTGACTCGTAGGAAGTAAAAATAAAAACAAATGAAGATTTCAGTGATAAATGTGGATCCTTTTTTTTTCTATAAAATCACAAATTTTTGGTTTTTAATTGTATTTTTTAGAAATATCAAAATAATATCAAAATATGAATTCAACCGAAATTTAAAAAAAGCATATAAAAAACATGTTATCGACATGAATTTAAAAACAAAATTAGATATCATGTTGATAGTATTTTGTTATATAACTTTGCTCGGGTACTGATGTCTTTGGCGGACAATTTCTAGTCCTGTTCTTTGGTGTTCTTTTCAGGCGGTTGGAGCAGATTTTTTTTTTGCCGCGTACTTTTGAAAATTTGAGATTCGCAAATTATCTACGATGGAGCATACCGCTATTAGAATCACGCAATTGGAATATCCACATAGAATTCTAATTGAGAACATACAATTCAAATTCACAAATGAAGTTATCGAACTTAACCGATATGAAGTAATTCATGATAAGTCGCGGTGGGAAGTGAAATCGGGGGTCACATGGAATAAGAAAGAAGCGGATTTTGTATGGAATGCACCTGATCTTCAGTATTGGCGAGCATTTCACTTTTCAGAATACTCTGCATGCTTATGCCATTGCAATTTGAAGCGTTACCAAATATGTTCTTGTTAATTTAAATATTAATACAAAGCACAATGTAATAAGAGTTATTTTTTATGCAATTAAGGAAATTGCAATGTGTACTATAAAGTATGCCCAATTAATTTGAAACTTTGATTTTTCAATTCATTAAATGTGGCCTTAGCAGGATCTCTTATTTCACATGCAAACAAACGATAACAACGTCTTATCAAGAATAAAAACATAAAAATTTGAATGATTCGTCACTTTGCCCAAAAATATACAGACAAACTAAACTAATCTATATTCCGCTATCTTCTATTCTGACGTGCGTTCCTTTTTTTTTTTTTTTTTTTTTTTATAATTACTTTATTTGTACAGGCTCAATCGAATAAACTTTACAGAGCCGAGTTATTCTTTGCGTTATACATTATTACTGTCTTAAATTTAAAGTTAAAGGAACTGGACCGAGTACTCGCGGTTGTCTCGAGGTTAGTGGAGATTTACAATTTTTTGGATGGGAAAAGGGAAGAAGGAGGTTTGAAATGTGGTTTACGATACAACTATTTAATTAATCCTAAAGCATGAAATTATTTATATTCATCTTGAAAACAAACATTGAAAAAAAAACCCACACGTACAAAATACAAACTAAACACAAGGTTAATCAAACTTACAATCTAAGGTTAATATCCTTAAAGTAAACATATATGAGTTTCATAAACTCCAGATCGCGTCTAGCCAAAATATCCCGAACTGGAACATTAGGTTGTCTACCTCGAGCCCGAAGGGAATCATAAAAATGTGATCTGACTCCACGATACTCCGCACAAGACCAAAGGATGTGATCAGCGTCCTGGTAACCTTGTCCACATTCACAGAGATTGCTGTCTCCCAACCCCACACGGAACAAGTGAGCGTTTAGACAATAGTGATTGGACATGAGACGAGACATCACGCGTATGAAGTCTCGACTCAAGTCCAACCCTTTGAACCATGCAAACTTCGACACCTTAGGGATAATTGAATGTAGCCATCGTCCCAAGCTCCCTTCACTCCATTGATGTTGCCAGCTAACGAGCGACTGCTGACGATAAATAGAGAAAAATTCACTATAGGCGATCTGTCGATCATAAATGTCGCCTTCCATAGCGCCCACCTTCGCAAGTGAATCCGCCTTCTCATTGCCCAAAATTGAGCAATGCGAAGGGACCCACGCGAAGGTGATGATGAAAGAGCGCACGGATAAAGTACTAAGCAGTTCTCGTATTTTCAAGAGAAAATACGAGAAGTGCTTTACCGGCCTAATGGAACGGATAGCCTCGACAGAACTGAGACTATCCGTAAAAATAAAGTAGTGGTCTGGAAGAAGTGAAGCAATAGTTTCCAAAGTGTAGTGAATTGCTGCCAGTTCAGCCACATACACAGAACAAGGAGCTTCAAGTTTTCGAGAGGCGCTATGAAATTCATTAAATACACCAAAACCAGCGGACTCCTCTATTAGAGATCCATCTGTGAAAAACGTTCTTGCAGAATCAACATGGCCAAACTTTGCAGCGTATAATGACGGAGCAATCATAGAACGATGATGCTCTGGAATTCCGCGGATTTCCTGCGTCATAGATAAATCAAAATTCACTGAATTGCCGAAATCGGAGAATATTACACGATTGGGAATATTTCTTGAAGGGCTGACATCCTGTGTTAAATATAGGTAGTACAAAGTCATAAAACATGTTTGAGGATTTAGCTCCAGAAGCTTCTCAAAATTTTCGATCACCAGTGGGTTCATTACTTCGCAACGGGTGAGGAGCCTCAGAGATAACTCTGAAAAACGGACGGATAGTGGCAACATGCCCGCCAGCACTTCGAGACTCATAGTATGAGTCGAGTGCATGCATCCTAACACGATACGAAGACAACGATACTGGATCCGTTCCAGCTTGATGATGTGCGTTTTAGCTGCCGACTGGAAGCAAAAACTACCGTACTCTAAAACCGATAAAATCGTTGTCCGGTACAACGTCAGAAGATCTTGTGGATGGGCTCCCCACCACGTTCCGGTAATTGATCGAAGGAAATTGATCCTTTGTTGGCATTTTCGTCTCAGATACTCAATATGGGATCTCCAGGTGCATTTGGAATCGAACCAGACCCCAAGATATTTAAAGGACATGGAATGAGTGATCGGTTTACCCAAAAGTTGAAGCTTCGGTTGTGCTGGGCTATGCTTCCTAGAAAAAACGACCAACTCAGTTTTCTCCGTGGAGAATTCGATACCTAGCTGAATAGCCCAAGTAGACAAGTTGTCCAAGGTATCCTGTAAGGGTCCTTGCAGGTCAACCTCTTTTGGCCCTGTGATAGACACTACGCCGTCATCTGCAAGTTGTCTCAACGTGCAATTGTCACTAAGACAATTGTCAATTTCTCTAACGTAGAAATTGTACAACAGGGGGCTTAAACATGAGCCTTGGGGGAGACCCATGTAGCTAAATCGAAAAGCTGTAGAGTTTCCATGAGAAAAGCTCATATGTTTTTCTGACAGCAAATTGTACAAAAAATTATTCATAAATGGAGACAATCCACAAACGTGGAGTTTCTCTGAAAGAACTTCAACGGATACTGAATCAAAAGCCCCCTTGATATCCAAGAACACAGAAGCCATTTGCTCTTTCTTAGCAAAAGCTAACTGAATTTCCGAGGAAAGCAACGCGAGACAGTCGTTCGTTCCCTTACCCCTACGGAAACCAAATTGAGTATCTGAAAGAAGGTGGTTCGTCTCAACCCATTTGTCGAGGCGAAAAAGGATCATTTTCTCCATCAATTTCCGAATACACGACAGCATCGCGATGGGCCGATAAGAATTGTGATCCGACGCGGGTTTATCAGGCTTTTTAATGGCTATCACCCTCACTCGTCTCCAATCGTCGGGAACAATATTGAGCTCCAAGAACTGATTGTACAAGTTCAACATGCGCCTCTTAGCGACGTCTGGGAGGTTTTTCAGCAAGTTGAACTTGATTCTATCAGATCCCGGGGCAGAATTGCCACACGAAAGGAGAGCGAGTGAAAGTTCCACCATTGAAAAAGGCTGACTGATTTCGTCTACCGAATTCGCGGTTTCGCGAGGAATCAACTGCGACGGCACGGAATCCGGACACACTTTTCGCGCGAATTTTAGAATCCATTGATCCGAGCATTCCTCGCTTTCGTTGTTAGTAGACCGGTTACGCATTCTTCGCGCCGTACTCCAAAGCGTATTCATAGACGTTTCGCGCGACAATCCGTCTACAAACTGCCGCCAGTAACCCCGTTTTTTGGCCTTGATGAGGCTCTTGAGTTCGCGTTCAAGAGATGTGTATGCGTCGAAATGCTCGCGTGTTCCGCGTTTCCGAAAAAGTTTAAACGCGTCGGACTTTTTACGGTAAACCTCCGTGCATTGTTGATCCCACCAGAGCGATGGTGTTTTCTTACGGATTGACGATCGCGGCACCGGTCGTGTTTGAGCTTGAAGGGCGCTGTCGACGATGAGATTAGAGAGGAAATTATATTCCTCCAACGGCGGAAGCTCTTCCACTGACGATACTGTATCGTCTATCGCGGATTGGAACTTAGTCCAATCAATGTTACGGGTTAGATCATACGCGACGTTAACGGATTCTGACGAGTTGAACCCACTGGCAATCGAAATTTTGATCGGCAGATGATCACTACCGTGCGGATCCTGGATTACATGCCAAGTGCAATCCAACGATAGTGAATTAGAGCAAAAGGTGAGGTCTAATCTGCTACCATTCGAGGATGGACCAGCCAAACGTGTTACTTCTCCATTGTTAAGTATTGTCATGTTGAAGTTGTCGCAGAGATCATAAATTAAAGTAGAACGGTTATCATCGTACAGCTCCCCCCAGCCTGTACCGTGGGAGTTAAAATCTCCCATGATCAACCATGGAGCGGGAAGTACCGCACATATGTCGAAAAGTTGTTTGCGATTAACAGAGACTCTAGGAGCAATATATACAGAAGCAATACAAAGGCTCTTACCTTTAATGGTAGCCTGACATGCGACAACTTCAATACCGGGGAATTCGGGAAGATTCACTCTATAGAAGGAATGGCACTTTTTGATCCCCAAAAGTACCCCTCCTCCACGTGAATCCTCACGATCCAATCGAATAATGTTAAAATCAAAAAAAGGGAGATCAATTTCTGAAGAGAGCCATGTTTCACAGAGGGCAAATGCATCGCAATTATTGTTATGGACTAAATACTTGAACGAATCTAATTTTGGAATAAGACTTCGACAATTCCACTGTAGAACAGTGATCAAATCCCCGACCTCGTTTGGAAAATTATCCATCGAAGGAGATGATAGCTGCAAGAAGGGGCCATTTTGAAGTCAATTGCTTCAAGAAGGATTTCACAGTCGGAAGCAATGTGAGGACAATGCTTTTCAGAGGATCAGAAATGTTGAGGTATTTGAGAATACCGTCCACAATGTCATCAAATGAGAACAGCCCAGATGAAGAAGGGATTTCTGTTCTTAAAATTGGGGCATCGGGGGTTTTGGATGTCCCCGGAAGAGGTGGAAAATCCTGGGTATAATCAGTTCTGCGGAATCCAGGAGGAGTAGAAGTCTCCTTTTTTCCACCACTCCTTGATTTGGGCAAGCTGATTTGGGGTTCTTGATCTGCAACTTTCCGCGAACGGATGCGTTTTCGTTTCCGGGCAGAACCTTCCGGAAAACTGAAAGAAACTCCCTCCTCAGCCAAGTCAGAGCCAGACTCGTCATCTGACAAAAGAGCGAAGGGATTTGTTTCGTTGGTCGATGGTTTGACTGTCTTAAGCATTTCTGCAAAAGACCGCCTGGAACGTTCCTTAAGGGAGCGTTTCATTTTGTCCCCGAGCTGTTTGTACGCCGGGCACGACGAGAGAGCATGAGGAGGAGTTCCATTGCAGTACACGCATTTTGGTGCAGTAGCTGCGCAAGCGCCATCCTCATGCTTCTCCCCGCATGTGGAGCAGCGTGCCTTGTTGCCGCAGTGGGAGGCCGTATGTCCCAACCGCTTACAATTCTGGCAGTTCATGACCCGAGGTACAAACAACCGCACAGGAAGACGAAGTTTTCCCAGCTCGATGTATTGAGGAAGGGCAGATCCAGAAAAGGTCACCCGAAACGAGTCTGTGGGGGTAAAACTCTTTTTACCCTCGCTGAGCGATACTGACTTCATTCTATGAACGGCCAGTATCTTTACCGGAGGAAGCAAGGGGTTCTTGAATCGGCCAACCGCTTGCTTCTCCAGTATCTCGGGGTTCAGGCTCGCCTCAGTGACCACGCCTTCGATCTCCACATCAGAGGCTGGAATGTACACCCTATATTCCAGTGTGAAAAACTGGGAAACAGCAATTTCATTGGCCTGTTTCAGGTTAGCGACGGTCACACGAAGTTTGTTGTGCCTAACCTTCGTTATTTCGGTCACGGCAGAGAATCGCTTTGTCAGATCATCAGATATCTGAACAACATTCAAGGGTTTGTTTTTGGGCTGAAAATAGACAACCCATGGGCCAGTCGAGTCATTCGGGTAGGCCCGCAATCTGGAGCTTTTCTCAGCCTGCCCATTGTCAGACTGAGACGACGAACCATGGATGACATCATCATTTTTCTGAGATGAATGGTCATCCATGTCGTCTTCTGACAAAACATCCATTTTGTTCAACTAGTGGGAGCGCAAAACGCTCTCCCACTGAACGCACAGACGCAATACACAGAAAACACTACCAACACAGAAATACAAAATGAAAATTTAACTAATGGAGGAGGAAAAGAAACAAAAAAAAACAAAAACTTATCTGATAATTCTATACTACTACCACCGAGCGTTATATGTGTAGGCGTTTACGCAGATGGCTGGAAGAGACGCGCTGCGTGGATGACCTTCGTTGTGGTGCACTTGATCGAGGCTCGGTACTCAGCGCACACAGGCGCACGATGATTGATGAACGATGTAGATGTAGAAACGGGTGCTCACACTCGATGATGATGATACGTGCGCGGGTATGCGTAAGCGCGTATGCGTGACCACGCAACGATGATGCCCAAATTGGTTCGCGAATTTCCAATAGCACGGATTACTCTTTCCGAAAATGACACTTTCTACTAAAAAAAAACTCACTTTTCGATCAATTTACCGGGAACTATGCCAGGAGTCACTTAGTGAGAAAAAAACTGATAATTTATATCAAGCGAATACCGAGAAAACTTCCAAAACAACGGAGCGCGAAACAAGTCGACCGTACTTCTTGCTAGGACGCAGTGAGATGTATGACGTGCGTTCCTGTATAAACAAATTTTTATTCGCCATTTTTTTCCTTTTGCTGCAGTTTCTAGCATTCGATGCCTCATTGGTATTCCGCGATCAACAGAAGTTCGTAGACGACGTGTCCATTTAGCATTCGACACGACGCGACCACACATATTACGAATGCAATACTCACCACCCCAAAGCTCGAGTGGTTGTGATTTTGAAGCCTGTTTCCACGATGAAAAACAAGTTCTTTTTTTTTGCGAAGAAATCAGCATATTTGGTTACACGTTTTCCGAGAGTGGGCCATTAGACTGGCTCACATTTACTATGTATGGGAGAATTGTTTTATCATTATTTTTCAACGCGCCAAACCCCAGATATGCGTCATTAGGAGTGAAAACTCATTCGGATGTTACACGAGCTGGTGCTTTTGGTTTAAAGTTTATATCAAGGTTGCAAAGACTCATTTCAGCTAAAACAATGTTTTTCTAAATTATGAAATAATTAGATGCCATGATCAAATTTTGAATTGGTAGGATACAAGAAGAGGTTGCAAAGAATGTGTTTGACATATTAAACCTGTTTATTTCACTTCATGAGAGTCACAATCAGCGATTTTTCACTCACTCACTCACTCACTCACTCACTCACTCACTCAGCGATCAGCAAATCGCTGATTTTGACTCATAGAAAGCAAAATTTACAGGTTTTATGTTTCCAACGCATACTTTGTAACCTCTTCTTGTAAGTTACAAGTCAAACATGCCATCATACCATCTTTTGGTTTTATTATTTCGAAAAACATTATTTTAGCTGAAATGAGTCTTTGCAACCTTGGTTTATATGAGGATTTTTGATGAAATGTTTGGATTCCTTCACTCTTTCGTACATAGAACTGCTTCAGCAAATTAGATTTAGCTCAGGATTTCAGCACATGTAGCATAAACTATAAGGAACAACTTTGCTTAAGACAGCATCACGACTCATGTTTGTATTATGGATATATTCATACTTCAATTTATATCTAGTAAACGATGCAGTCTTTAGCAAAGTTGGGCATATGGAAATTTAGAAATTTTATTTGTGTGGACCAGTCTAGCGAGCCACCATATCATTTTAGTTTGGAATTCTCGCGTGAGCAAAATCTCACATTCCAAACGGATTTGCTATCCGACGTGACTTTAACGCATAGGTATATGGTGGTCAACCGAAAAAGGGAAACCGAATCCTGTCGGTTATGGCGAAAATGGCGCCCGCATGTTGTTGTTTTAAAGGGCAAACGATACGATTGGTACGAATTTAATTCGAAAGTGTATACCAGATCGAAATCGAGCACGTGTTTGACGCGGTTTGTGGTTTCAAATTATATGCCCTGCTTTAGATGATGGTAAATGACGTGAGTCACTGCCAGAAATTCAGTCTCCTGTTATTAAAGACGGAAGTGCTTGAAAAAGATGTCTTTTGATTGGAATTCTGTGAACGCTTTTCTCAGGGTATTGTGATATCGCAATCACAGCACCGTTCCCACATTTCATATTTCGACCTAAGCATTCTTACAAAATCGCCACATTTATTTCCCATGCACTTTAAGTGCTCAACCATAAATCAATACACCATGCTGAGTGAATCGTACCCGATGTAACTCGTAAGCATGAAGATCGAATTACAGCCCACCATTTTACGCATATGTTGCATTTCTATTCTGTTTTACATATCGATCACCAACATACAACGATCAAGTAGTTCAGGCTCCTCCCATACTTATATACAATACGATTCTATATGTTTTCAACTAGAGCTAAGTTCTTTTCGAATAAACCAAATCATTCGTGAAACATACGCTACAGTGTAAGGTCTTTAAATTGATGACCTGCCTTATTGCAACTATAATCACAGCATCATGTAAAGGCTGTCTACTGTATAAAACGAACACCGAAAAAACCCGGAAGTTTTTCATTTTTCGTTGTATCCTTAATGTTTGTTTTCAATTTGTGAGGATTACACAGCAAAAAAAAAATGAAGTGCATCCCTAAAACACATATCTTTTTAATGAATTTAATGAAACGCACTAACAAAACACCAAACAAATATAGGGGAAATGGATGTAATGTCGGCCTCAATGCCCCTTATTTGCGATAAAAATTTCAATAGCGACCAAAAATATCCGTAAGTACCGTCCCAATTACACGTTCATCTAGATAATAAAATTAATAATAGCAGATTTTTTGCGATGGGCCCAATCTTAGATTCATAGGCCTACATTAGAGCCATCTCCCCTATTTTATGTTACTGTCTTTATTGTTTTGTTTGAATATTTTGTTTGCGACACACACATCATATGTGCAAGCATTTATATTAAAGCTTTTGAACTTGCCTGATCACTAAATTAGAACAAAATGTGTTCAGTTGAGTGTCGAAAAACGACCAGTCACATCGAACGTTGACTTACGACTTACCAATTTGCATATTCAGTTCAAATTGAATGAAAACTGCTAGAGAATAGCTTAAGACTGCTTTCCGGAATTTCGTATGAGTTCTTTGCAAATGCCTTTGGGATTGCTCACATTGATTAACCCAAGAGCAGTCACGTCAAATCACCGAAAAATAAGCGGTGCATTTTGAAATATCCAAGGGAATTGCTGATAAAAATCGTGTTCCAATAGTTTTCTGCGCGTCCACTCAGTGCACCATAGCGACTGCTGGAAGGTTAAATGTCAATGAAATTAATGGAAAAGTTGTTAAATAGATACTCTTTGAATTATCTCCATACCGTCGTTATAATGCTATAGTCGTTATGCTATAGCATCAACTTGATCATAAGTGGTGTGTTGTGATATGATGGAATCGGCTGCCATAGGTAGCGGTTTTTGCTTACTGACCAGAAAATCGTGGGATCAATCCCAGGTGCTTTCATATTAAGGAGAGTTAGAGTCACATCGCTTGCCCATTGCGTGTTTTGCGAAACTCGTTGTCGTTGGGTTTGAACGGTTACAACAACAACTCGGTCATAGATTGTGTGATGTGCGATGATGGGTTCAGTGGCCTTAGAGCGATCGTTTATGTTTACTGAGCAATACATCATGGGTTTAATCTCCGGACTCACATTCAAGTTTCTTCAGTTTAGTTTCAAGGTTCTTTAGTTTGTTAACAGGGTGGTTCAAAATGTCGACTTAATCACTTCCAAATCTGATCCTCATCATTCTCCCAACATTTGAGCTCATTTGGCGGCGATCTCATACTGGCCAGAGGGCCAGTTCAAGTTTGTAAGGAAAAAGTGATTTCGATCACCTTGTCCAAAATTTTCATCGTAATGATTTATGGATATACTTGCTATCTGTACCTATTGGATTTTTTCAGGTACAACTTTGCTGAAGACCACTTTTTAATTGAACGCCTGGATGATTAGTAATTAATTCATTAGGAAGATGCTATTATCCTGACATGATCCATGAACTGCCCAGCAGGCAACATTGCACAGTGATCGACAATGGGAATTTAGCAGGAAAGATGCATTTAGATCCTTAAATAGAAACATTAGAAAAAAAATGTACAAGGGTCTGTGCCTAGAGGTACGAACGGAAGCTTGACGTAGGACCGCTAGTGGACGGAACAAATATGTTGATCATTTAGTTCTTAACTCTTTCCGTTTTTGAATTGGTGGCCGGTTGTTTTTCAAATGGTGGCCACACCAGTGCAAGTCGATGCCGACCGGATGACGGCGGCCTTGTCATGCTTCCTATTGCGGGAAGCCTTTCCTCCGGTCGATGTGGGTGCTTTCGTCGTCGACATAAGGAGTGTATCGAAAAGTAATTAGCAACATATGATTGCTAATAAAAGTTCAAGAAATTTTGTTTCAGTTTTCACTTTATTTAAAATTTATATGTATTAAACCAAAGATGAAGCGTACATAAATCAAAACCTCAATTCCTGAAGAACGAGCGAACTTTTCACGAAACACCTTTCATTAAATTCTGCACAATTGCTGTTGTGCATTTTCTGGATGTAGATGTCCAATTATTCTTGAATTCCTGCATGTTTCGGGAGACCGTTCCTTTCTTCTTGAATATCCTTTTCACAATCGCCCAGTATCTTTCAATGGGTCTGAGCTCCAGACAGTTCGGTGGATTAATGTGTTTTTTTTTGACATACTGGATCTTATTGTTAGCAAACCATTGTACAACTTCATTAGCGTTGTGTGTGGATGCTAAATCTGGCCAGAAGAAAGGAGGCAACTCATGCTGTCTATACAGGTGCAGCAGTCTTTTCTCCAAGCATTCCTCCTTATAAATCTGAGCGTTTATTGTACCTTTTGTGAAGAAAATAGATGACCGCAAACCACAGGTACAAATGGCTTGCCATACCAGGACCTTCTGTCCAAATTTTTCCAGCGCAACCGAACACTCCGCGTCGTCTACATCCTTCCTTAAAACTGTGGACCTGGCAGCGTACTAGAATCCTCCTTTTCGTCATCAATTAAAATACACTTCCCGGCGTTGTCTAAAATCCGTTTGTACAGTTTCCGCACCCTTGTTTTGGCTCGAAGTCGTTGTTCCTGAGATTTTTTGGTACTTTCCTCTTCTTGTCAGAGAGTTCCTTGCCTTTATTTTCTGGATCATCCCGATGCTGGTTTTAAACTTTTTGGCTAAATCCCGCGTTAATGCCGACCGGTTTCGCTTGATATACGCCACTACCTTGTCATCCAATTTTGGCTGGCTAGGTCCAGGTTTTCTTCCACATCTTGGCAAATATTTCAAGGAAAGCTCTTTACCAAACTTAAAGATGACATTGTGTGGTGGACCTTAGCTCTTTTTGCTATTTAGTTATAGGTAACACCTTTTTCAGTGCACCAAATGTGCAGAATTTTCTTTTTTGTTTCTAGTTTAATTCTAGCCATAGCGTCAACGATCAACTCAAACGAAACAAAATGATTGCACTACCACTTTTGACATGTACCTAAACATTTTCCATCAAGAACCCCAAATCAGCTTGCCCAAATCAAGGAGTGGTGGAAAAAAGGAGACTTCTACTCCTCCTGGATTCCGCAGAACTGATTATACCCATGATTTTCCACCTCTCCCGGGGACATCCAAAACCCCCGATGCCCCAATTTTCAGAACACAAGCCCCTTCTTCATCTGGGTTGTTCTCATTTGATAACATTGTGGACAGTATCCTCAATTACCTCGATATTTCTGATCCTCTGAAAAGCATTGTTCTGGCAATGCTTCCTACTGTGAAAACCCTCTTGAAGCAGTTGACATTAAAGTGGCCCCTCATTGCAGCAATCATCTCCTTCGATGGATAATTTTCCAAACGAGGTCGGGGATTTGATCTCTGTTCTACAGTGGAATTGTCGAAGTCTTATTCCTAAGATAGAATCGTTTAAGTTTTTGGTTCACAATAACGATTGTGATGCATTTGCTCTGTGTGAAACTTGGCTCTCTTCAGATATCGATCTTCCTTTTCATGATTTTAACATTATTCGACTGGATCGTGAGGATTCGCGTGGAGGAGGAGTACTTTTGGGGATCAAAAAGTGCCATTCCTTCTATAGAGTGAATCTTCCACAATTTCCAGGTATTGAAGTTGTCGCATGTCAGGCTTTTGTTAAAGGCAAGAGCCTTTGTATTGCTTCTGTGTATATTCCTCCCCGAGTTTCGATTAGTCAAAAACAACTTTCAGATATCTGTTCAGTTCTTCCTACTCCACGGTTGATTATGGGAGATTTTAATTCCCACGGTACAGGCTGGGGGGAACTGTATGATGACAACCGCTCTACTTTGATATATGACCTCTGTGATAACTTCAATATGGCAATTCTTAACAATGGAGAAGTAACACGTCTGGCTGGTCCATCCTCAAATGGAAGTAGATTAGACCTCACACTTTGCTCTAATTCATTATCGTTGGATTGCACGTGGAATGTTATCCAGGATCCCCACGGTAGTGATCACTTGCCGATCAAAATTTCGATTGCCAGTGGGTTCAATTCGTCGGAATCCGTTAACGTCGCGTACGACCTCACCCGTAATATCGATTGGACAACGTTCAAGACCGCGATAGATGAAGCCGTGTCGTCGGTAGAAGAGCTTCCACCGTTGGAGGAATATAACTTCCTCTCCAATCTGATCTTGGACAGCGCGCTTCGAGCTCAAACTCGGCCGGTTCCAGGAACGTCTTTTCGTAGGAAACCTCCTACCCCTTGGTGGGACCAGCAATGCACTGAAGTTTATCGTAAAAAATCCGACGCGTTTAAGCTTTTCCGGAAACGCGGAACACCCGAGTATTTCGAAGCGTACTCAACTCTTGAACGCGAACTCAAGAGCCTCATCAAAGCCAAGAAACGCGGATACTGGCGGCAATTCGTGGACGGTTTATCGCGCGAAACGTCGATGAATACGCTTTGGAACACGGCGCGAAGGATGCGTAACCGGTCTTCAAACAACGAGAGCGAGGAGTACTCGGATCGGTGGATTCTCAAGTTCGCGCGAAAAGTATGTCCTGATTCCGTGCCGGCACAGATGATTCCTCGCGAAACGACGAATTCGGTAGACGAGATGAGCCAGCCTTTTTCAATGCTGGAGCTCTCACTCGCGCTCCTTTCGTGTCGCAATTCGGCTCCGGGGGCTGATAGGATCAAGTTCGACTTGTTGAAGAACCTCCCAGACGTCGCTAAGAGGCGCATGTTGAACTTGTTTTGTCAGTTCCTGGAGTTCAATATTGTTCCAGATGATTGGAGGCGAGTGAGAGTTATAGCCATTAAAAAGCCTGGAAAACCCGCGTCAGATCATAACTCGTATCGTCCCATCGCGATGTTATCGTGCATTCGAAAATTGTTGGAGAAAATGATCCTTTTTCGCCTCGACAAATGGGTTGAGACGAACCACCTACTCTCAGATACTCAATTTGGTTTCCGTAGGGGTAAGGGAACGAACGACTGTCTCGCGTTGCTTTCCACAGAAATCCAGTTGGCTTTTGCTAAAAAAGAGCAAATGGCTTCTGTGTTCTTGGATATTAAGGGGGCTTTTGATTCAGTATCGGTTGAAGTCCTTTCAGACAAACTCCACGCTTGTGGCCTTTCCCCATTAATTAATAACTTTTTGTACAATTTGCTGTCAGAGAAACATATGAGCTTTTCTCATGGAAACTCTACAGCTTCTCGATTTAGTTACATGGGTCTCCCCCAGGGCTCATGTTTAAGCCCCCTTTTGTACAATTTCTATGTCAGAGAAATTGACAATTGTCTAAGTGACAACTGCACGTTGAGACAACTTGCAGATGATGGCGTAGTTTCTATGACAGGGCCCACAGGGGTCAACCTGCAAGGACCCTTACAGGATACCTTAGACAATTTGTCTACTTGGGCTATCCAGCTAGGTATCGAATTCTCCACGGAGAAAACTGAGTTGGTCGTTTTTTCTAGGAAGCATAGCCCAGCACAACCGAAGCTTCAACTTTTGGGTAAGCCGATCACTCATTCCATGTCTTTCAAATATCTTGGGGTCTGGTTCGATTCCAAATGCACCTGGAGATCCCACATTGAGTATCTGAGACGAAAATGCCAACAAAGGATCAATTTTCTCCGAACAATTACCGGAACGTGGTGGGGAGCTCATCCGCAAGATCTTCTAACGTTGTACCGGACAACGATTTTATCGGTTTTGGAGTACGGTAGTTTTTGCTTCCAGTCGGCGGCTAAAACTCACATCATCAAACTGGAACGTATCCAGTATCGTTGTCTTCGTATCGCGTTAGGATGCATGCACTCGACTCATACGATGAGTCTCGAAGTGTTGGCGGGCATGTTGCCACTATCGGATCGGTTTTCGGAATTGTCCCTCAGGCTCCTCACCCGTTGTGAAGTTATGAACCCACTGGTAATCGAAAACTTTGAGAAGCTTCTTGAGCTAAACCCTCAAACTCATTTTATGTCATTGTACTACGTGTACATAACTCAGGATGTCAGCCCTTCACAGCATAATCCCTATCGTGTATGCTTCTCCGACTTCGGCAATTCAGTTAGTTTTGATTTATCTATGACGCGGGAGATTCGTGGAATCCCAGAACATCATCGTTCCATGATTGTTCCGTCAATTTACGCTGCAAAGTTTGGCCAAGTTGATTCCGCAAGATCGTTCTTCACAGATGGATCACTAATAGAGGCGTCCGCTGGTTTTGGTATTTTTAACGAATTTCATAGCGCCTCTCGAATGCTTCAAGCTCCTTGTTCCGTATATGTTGCTGAACTGGCGGCAATACACTATACGCTAGAAACGATCGCCTCACTTGCACCAGATCACTATTTTATTTTACGGATAGTCTCAGTTCTGTCGAGGCTATTCGCTCCATGAGGCCGGTAAAGCACTCCTCGTATTTTCTCATGAAAATACGAGAGCTTCTGAGTGCTTTATCTTTAAGATCTTTTGTCATCACCTTTGCATGGGTCCCATCTCATTGCTCGATTCCGGGCAATGAGAAGGCGGACTCACTTGCTAAGGTGGGCGCTATGCAAGGCGATATTTACGATCGACAAATCGCCTACAATGAATTTTTCTTCATTTATCGTCAACAGTCGCTCGCCAGCTGGCAAAATAAATGGAGTGAAGGGAGTTTGGGACGATGGCTATTCTCGATCATCCCTAAGGTGTCGAAGAATCCTTGGTTCAAGGGGTTGGATGTGGGTCGAGACTTCATTCGTCTGATGTCTCGCCTCATGTCCAATCACTATTCGTTAAACGCTCACTTGTTTCGTGTTGGGCTGGGAGACAGCAATCTCTGTGAATGTGGACAAGGTTACCAAGACGCCGATCACATCCTTTGGTCTTGTGCTGAGCATCGTGGAGTCAGATCTGAGCTGTGCGATTCCCTTCGGGCTCGAGGTAAACAACCTAATGTTCCAGCTCGGGATATTTTGGCTAGACGTGATCTGGAGTTTATGAAACTCATATATGTTTACTTTAAGAATACTAACCTTAGATTGTAAGTTTGATTAACCTTGTGTTTAGTTTGTGTATTGTGCGTGTAGTTTTTTTTTATGTTTGTTTTCAAGATGAATAGAAATAAGTTCATGTTTTAGGATTAATTAAATATTTATATAATAAATCATATTTCAAACCTCCTTCTCCCTTTCCCCATCCAAAAAATTGTAAATCTCCACTAACCTCGAGACGACCGCGAGTAATCGGTTCAATTCCTTTAACTCTAGATTTAAGACATTATTCATGTATAATGCAAATGATAACTCGGCTCTGTAAAGTTTATTCGATTGAGCCTGTACAAATAAATTAATATAAAAAAAAAAAAAAAATAAATAAACATTTTCCAGCATGCACACTAAAAAATGTTCAATCTGATATGAATAAACCTGTCTTAAAAGTAGCTAATTACTTTTCGATACACTTCTTATACAAAAACAGATTTATCTGTAATGATACAGATTTTTCTCAAAATTTTGAAACAGATATCTGTATACATATAGAGCATTTCTAGCTCAAATCGTTAAAAAAAATGTCAATTTTGTCTCGACCCCTTCTGATTTGAATGAAACATTGCTCACGTGTTCGCTGCTACTAATGGTTGCATTTTTCATTTAAATATGATTTTTTCCTCCAGAGTAACTTTTGAAAAGGGCGTATAAAAAAATTGATTATTTTTTTTTTCAAAAAATCATAACTTGAAAACTATTGCTCTGATCAAAACGGCATATGAGAAGAAGTTTTAGGTAGTTAAATTATCTTTGCGGAAAAAATACACTGAAAGAAAAAACTTCGTAAATTAGTATTTAAAAAACATAAAACGATGATTATCTCAAAACACCCCCCCTTCGATCTTTATAATTTTTTTTTTCAAGAAAATTGATGGAATACCCTTAAGTTTTGTGAAAAGTGTATGCTGGTAACTTCCTTCAAAAGAAATCTATAATTTTTTAAATTTTTGTTGATTTTTACAAGTTGATGAAAATGCATATTTTTTTGAAAAATAACAATTTATTTGGATTCTACGCATAATTTTCGATAACTTTGCATATAAAAACTTTTTTCCTAAGTCCAGCCGTTCTCAAGTTAATGCAAATTAAAAAAATATAATTATAACAATTTTCAACATTTTAGGCCATTTTCAAATGTTCGTCGAGATGTCCAGCAACGAGATTTTATTTCATGATTGTATATTAAAAAACAAACAATTCATTCTCAGATATGGTAGCTGTCAGACTTACTCGTTTCTATCTAGAGGCAGCGGAAGAGAAGCACGTTGATGTGGTCAAATGAAAGATTTGTTGAGATAAAAAACAGTATATATTTATTATTTTATTTTACAACTCATATTATTTGAATACACTGGAGTCGCTTTTTACGCGGGTGATACGTCCCGCGTAAAAAAAACCGCGTAAAAAAACCGCGTAAATTCCGGAATCCGCGTAAAAAAAACCGCGTAAATTCCGAAGTTCGCGTAAAAAAAACCGCGTAAAAAAAGACCGTGTAAGAAAAAACCGCGTAAAAAGCGATATACCGCGTCAATTCTGAAATCCGCGTAAAAAAAACCAAAATCCGCGTAAAAAAAAACCGCGTAAATTCCGGAATCCGCGTAAAAAAAACCGCGTAAATTCCGAAATCCGCGTAAAAAAAAACCGCGTAAAAAAAAACCGTGTACAAAAAAACCGCGTAAAAAGCGACTCCAGTGTACATTGAATAATTTGGGTGTATCGTTTGAATTAGAGAATATTTTTACTGCAATTTGGTTGTTTGAAACTGGAATATAGCAATGATATTTTCGAGTTCCAGGAATTGGTTTCACTTTCTTAAAAATTGGATCAAATTCCGTGTCAGCCTTTTTGTATTCTTCCGTAGAAACATAACAAAATGACATTTTTGTTTGAAGATCTTCTTTACGACTATTTGCCCAGTCGTACAGTTGTTCAGGGTTCGTTATAGGGTGCTCGTGTTGCTTAGCTAAACTTGCTCTGGTTGCCATTCTCTTAAGGGTACCGCCAATCGCATCACAATGACCTTTGCCGTGTGAAGTTGCAAAAAAATGCCATTCAATTTCTACATTATGCTTATCTTTAAATCCACAGAGGCTAGCAATTTTTTTATGTTTTTGTATTGTGAAAATACAAATACACTTTTGGACTGTTATTTGCAACTTTAAAAATTCTAATAATTTTGAGATAAACAACTGAACTACTGTTACTGTGTCATGCTTTGAAATTGATTTAGGTAGAGGTTTACAACACTTGAAATTGTTATCCATCGTAAAAAACTACTTGCTTTTTAACTTGAAACGCTAAGAGAGATGAACTGAATGGAACAGGTGAAGATCGTCCCAATATATATATATATGTAGCAGAATAATTACAATGTTGACATTATACCTATCTTCATTAGGTACAATTGATTATAGCAAACTTTTTTAAGTGTGAGTGTAAGAAGCCTCCACGGGGTGCCTTTTTATGTAGTTATGATATCGCGGGATGAGCTCTTAAGGCACAATATGGTATACGTCAGAGAAGTACCTAGAGAATTTATCTCAATTACAGGTTTAATAACATATTTGTTTACCTGTTTATGTTTTGAGCCTCTGTTATGACATACACAATTCTATAAAGGTATACAACTAATAGAGGACAGAAAAAAGGCACATGACTGGGTTTGTTGATTATTTGGGTATATTTGAGAGTATTTACTTATAAACGTGTTTCTTTTCCGCTGCGTCTAAATAGAAACGGGTAAGTCTGACAGCTACCATATTTGAGAATGAATTGTCTGTTTTTTAATATATATTCATGGAAAAACATCTCGTTGCTGGACATCACGACTAACATTTGAAAATGGCCCAAAATGTAGAAAATTATTATAATTTTTTTTTTAAATTGCATTAACTTGAGAACGGCTGGACTTAGGAAAAAAGTTTCTATATGTAATGTTTTTGAAAATTATGCGTAGAATCCAAATAAATTACTATTTTACTAAAAAATATGCAATTTCACCAACTTGTAAAAACCAACAAAAATTTCAAAAATTATAAAAAAAAATATAAGAAAGTTACCAGCATACACTCTTTACTAAATATTAGGGCATTTATTCAGTTTTCTTGAAAAAAAAAATTATAAAGATCAAAGGGGGGGTGTTTTGAGATAATCACCGTTTTACTTTTTTTAAATACTAATTTACTAAGTTTTTCTTTCAGTGTATTTTTTTCCGCAAAGATAATTTAACTACCTAAAACTTCTTCTCATATGCCATTTTGATCAGATCAATAGTTTTCAAGTTATGATTTTTTGAAAAAAAAATAATCCATTTTTTTATACGCCCTTTTCAAAAGTTACTCTGAAGGAAAAAATTATATTTAAATGAAAAATGCAACCATTAGTAGCAGCGAACACGTGAGAAATGTTTCATTCAAATCGGAAACACTCATGACCAACCGGTTTGCGTTTTGGGCTGGAAATGCTCTATACAGATTGACTTCGCAGGGTTCTGAAATATATTTCAATTCTGTTGAGGGCATATCTAGCCAGCTAGCCTGCGAAGTCATAGAACATAAGTTCTAATGTTAATTTGTAGTCTACGGTTTGATTGATTGACGAATAAATAAATAAATAAATAAATAAATATATACAGATTGCAGATTTTTTTAATATACCGGTTTTTCAGAATTTTCAAATAAGTGGAATATATGTTTAACTCTGGATTATATTTATTAATATCCATAAATAATCATTTAATCCTTTTGAATAGGTACAAGTACCTAACCAAAAACAATTTTTTCACTTTTTATTTTATTATCTTCGTTAATTTTGAACGGCCTTCTGATGCTAAGATGTTCTGATTTCTGATTGCTCGTTAGAAGGGATGTTTGTTTTCCATTCTTATTGTTCAATTAACCATATCACATGGTGAAGGGTACTATGATTATTATTTTTTATTTGTCGAATTGGTAGACAAACCGTTTTAACAACCCACAAGCTGATTGATTACAATTTGTGAGTCAAAGAGTCAACTGGATATTTGAATAGCGTAATTCCAAAAATAAAAAATATTCTATGCAACATCCAAATAAAAGTTATGTGTTGTGACAAAATACAATAAAGTTGATAAAACATATGAACACGATTGAAAATAGAGAAATACAGATGAAACCATTCCAAAGTTTTTCACAAAAAAATACTGAGTAAACTTAGGTATATCGGTTCGGGCAACAGCTAGCGAATTAAATATCCTTTTAATCTGCCAAATGATTAGATAAAGTTAAAAATTGTTTGATTTGAAAAATTTGAGAAAAATTTGACTTTTAAGTATCTAGCATAACATTTTACAACTAATACTTCATAAACTTTAAATGCTTATTTTTCATTTTCTAAAATTGTTGAGAAAAAAAAAAACAAATGACCTGACAAAGATTTCCGTAATCTCGGATATAAAACATTCAAGCTTTACGATGTGATTGTTTCTCCATTACATTTTTTTCAGGTTTGTCTCTCATTACTGGGACTTGATTTATTGTATTTTTAGACTTTTTTTGTTAGATTCAGGATTTCAAGGTCTTTTAAATAGATTCAATCTCTAGAAAGCAAACTTTAGTCATTCTTCAAGATTCTGAACTTTGAACAAACTATTTCTGAACTTCCAATAAACCAAAAGTATGTTTACGACGATCCGCAATTAGATCATACAAGAGAATTTACACAGATTTTTGTCAGCCAGAAACAGATTAAAAAGATTTTTACGGCGAAAATACAGATTGAAAATAGAAATAATTTGTATTTGTATTTGTATTTGTATTTAAAATAATTCATCTGACAATTTAGTCTTAATGAATATATTAGAGCTAATTTAACACAGACCTAATCCGATTTGCAAAACGTTCGGTTGGTTCATTGAACTCGAAAAACTCTTCGACAGCCGTAAACGCACGAATACACGCTGAGATTGGTTCGTTGTTCCCAAACATGGTTCGGTGAAAATTTGGTTGCAGTAGCGTTGTATTCCGAAGAGATCTGCTCGGCACACGAAAGTTCAACATCGCAAGCAGGTCGGGGGCATCAGTTTCACAATTCAACAGCTTAGCAATAAGCAACGATTGCTGTACTTTCCGTCGTTGTTCCAGTGTGTCTAAGCCCAACAGTCGGCATTTATCAGGATACGGCGGCAAATTGTCAGGATCACTCCACGGCAAGTTTCTCAGTGCCAGACGAATGAACCGTTTCTGAACCCGTTCGATCCTTAGGCACCACGTGACATGGTGAGGATGCCAAACGACGGACACATTTTCCAAAATTGGACGGACAAGTGCACAGTACAATGACCTCCAACAATGTGGATCCGAAAAATCCTTCGCAACTTTGGAAATAAAGCCCAACTGTCGCGTTGCTTTCGATATGAGCGCTGAACGGTGTAAATCAAAAGTCATTTTTGTGTCTAGTTGAACCCCTAGATCAGTCACACTGGTAACTCTGGTAAGAGTATCACCGTCAATATGATAGTCAAACAAAATTGGATGTACCATGCGGTGAAACGTGATTATCTGACATTTTTCCACACTAATAGTCAGTTTGTTTCTCTGGCACCAATCGGCAAACAAAGTCAGCGAGTTTTGAAGAAGCCAACAATCTTCTTGTGTGCGCACCACAATGTACAGCTTTAAATCATCTGCATATACCAGTTTGAATCCTTCGCCCAAAACCAAAGCAGCATCGTTGAAGAACAGGATAAACAGCAACGGTCCGAGATTACTACCTTGTGGAACTCCAGACTTTTTTGAAAACGGCAAAGATACAAAACCCTCAACCTTCACTCGAAGTACACGCTCTGTAAGGTAGGATTCCAACCAAAAAACCAATTGCATAGAAACTCCAAGACGAGATAACTTGTGTAGCAGTATGTTATGATCAATTTTATCGAACGCCGCCTTCAGGTCGGTATAAATTACATCGACTTGCGCTTTTTCCTCCATACTTTTTATGCACTTCGACGTAAAATTCAACAAATTGGTGGTAACCGATCGTCCGGGCATGAATCCGTGTTGATCAGTGGATATGTAGCTTTTTGTGGCATCGAGAATAACTCCACCCACTATAATCTCAAACAATTTTGAGACAGCTGAGAGACTCGTGATTCCCCGATAGTTAACAACATTGTAACGATCACCACGTTTGAAAATGGGTGTCATAAACGATTGCTTCCAAATGCGAGGGAATTTTGCTTGCTGAAGTGAGCGATTGAAGATATCACACAACGGTTGTGCTAAAGCGGCAATACAATGGCATATTATAACTGCAGGCAAACCATCAGGACCAGGGACAAACGAACGTTTCAGTTTATTTGCAGCCAATGAAACAATGTGGCAATACTGTCGTCTTCGTATTAGTGCGAGGCGTACTGTTCCACTCATAAGACGCTTATGCGTCCGTTGCTCGAAAGTAAATGACGAAGAAAACGATTCAGCAAGCGTTTTTACTATCGTTGCTTTTCTCCTCCTTTCATTTCATTGGTGAAATGGTGAACAGTCAAGCATTGAACTCGCTCATGTGAGCATGCGCAATGTGTCGTTGGTTCGATTGGCGCTCTATCCTTGCGTCCGTGTTTGGGATTTCTCGTTACATGTCTGAATTTTGATTTGTTTTTAATATGACCCCCAGTATAGAAATTAAAGACGCAGTCCTACGTCAAAAAATTCTTCTACAAAGGTGTTCCTTGCAGCTAAGCCCTCATTTTGGTGTTATTTAATATTGCGGTGGGTCTTGTTATCATAGAAATAAAAAGAAAACGTTTTTTTGCAGATATAAAGGTTTTAAAAACATAAAAATAAGTGTGTTCAGCTAATTTTAAGCAACTTTGAAAGGGCGTATATTATTTAATATAGTATTAAAAATAATAGAGGTATGTTATTTTTTGAACTTCTTTAAAATATAAAGAGGAGCGGACAATTTTTTTTGTTGATACTCTCTCATATATGACTTTTATGATAAATATAAATTAAAAGAGCTAGTGGTCATAAACTAAATTTTAAGGTACAGCCTAATTCAATTCTGAATAATTGCTCAAAAATGAGTACGTAAAAGAATAGAATAAACGTTTCTACAATTTTGTTGAGAAACATACGTCTCCATTTCCTTAAAATATGAAAGTTTGTTAAATATCATTTAATTTTAAGACCAATCTAATGTTGACAAGTACCAAATGGAAGGGATTTATTAAGCACAGAATCTTCACTGGAGACATCAAACGTCTATTTTTTCTCCTCTGTTCGGGACCTAACACCACTGCGACCAGTAATTTGATCTATTTTTGTTCGCCGCCGGACCTGACGGCTTTCCGTCATCAGTTCTAACGTTGTGTAGCTAATCTGTGCCTTCCGCTTGCGAGGCTATTCAATCTCTCGACACCGCAATGTGAGTTCAGCGGCAGGGAAACTTTCTTATCTGTTCCCAGTCTACAGACAAGGAGATACACGGAATGTCGCAAATTATCTTGGAATCACCTCCCTGTGTACCTGTTCAAAACTGTTCGAGATTATCATAATCAATATCGCGTGAAAGTCTATCAATGACAATGACAAATCAGGCGCAAAAGTTTTTGTAAACAAAAGTTGTAAGGCCCCTTACACGCGAACCGAAGAACGCCCACGTAAACCAACAGCATCATCGGGTGGGGAAAATTTTCCCCTTTCCGATAATTTGTTTTTGTAATTGTAAGTGTTATTTGTAATTGGATCGAGTAACAAAAACAACCCCCGTGGTCCTAGGTCAATAATGCGGTCATGCTTCGGACACAACCCCAATTTTTTTTTCTACACGAATCATGAAAAAAATTGATTAGAAACTTGGTCTGAATCGAAAGCTGGTCTGAATCGAAACAATGCTCGTTCGGTGAATACTCACTCCACTTGAAATTGACACACGCAAAAATAAACCTGAATGAAGAAGATTTCCGCCGTGGAGTTGTTTTTTTCTTCTTCAATCTCATTAAAACTTTTCCTTGGATTTTCTCCACGATTACCCACGTGAAGTCGTTCTGTTCGATAAGAAAAAAAAAAAACGGTTCGTACGGCGAATAAGTAGTACAACGTGGGCTGCTGTTCCACTGAAGGCAAAAATAGCGAATCGTTCCTAGCAACTCTAACGAACCGTTCAACTGTTTCAAAGTGTAATGAATTCAGTAACGGTTGATTATTATTTTTTCTGTGAGGACAAAAAGTTCCCTGAATTTCAGATAATCAAAAATAATTGCACAGTTTATGTGCACTTGATAGATCCACCCCATTCGATAGGTCAAAAGTGAAAAATAAATGTGGGACAAAGTGTGACGGAGAAGCGGAGAAACAGACAAACACACCACAAACGACCACATGTGCTTCAAACAATCAAAGGGACGACGTGATGGAAATTGTATCGTACCGCGCTAATTATACTGGGTCCTCTTATTCTTTGGTTTGGTAGGCGACCATTGCCGTGGGTGGTGGTGGGAATTTCCGAATCAACGAATTCTGAAATCTGAATTAATTAATTGGCCATTCAGAGGCGTACAAACGAAGTGAGCTTTTTGTCATGCCTGTTCTGTAATTTATCTCATTCTCTAGCTGAGTCGTATTATTTTGCTATGAGAGAACAAGTCAATTCATTAGTGAACCAAGTTTATGAGAGTGCTACTATAAGCGAAAAAACTGCTGAATGAATGCTCTATCAATGTTTTGTCCATCCTGCATTTTCGTATGTTTTCTGGAGTCGCTTTTGTTTTCACTATACCAAGAAGCGGAAGCTTCTCAGTTTGTTCAATTACATGTACCGAGAATACCCCCACTGTTCCACTTTACCCATAATGCGATGGAAAACAACTCAATTCCTATAGGTGCCTAAATCAACATTCAAAATTGAAGAAAAACAAAATCAATTTTGTTTCGTTTACCGAAACGTACTGAACGACGACGGTGGTTGCCATAAAGTAAACGGGAGTTCACACCCACCCAACGGGAGTACCCAGTCAAGTCACGGTGAAGGTCATCCGGTGAGACAAGTTGCTGCTTTGCTCCATTATTGTCGCTGCCACTAGCTGACTGACGGAGTGACTGATGCGTCTTAAAGTGGACCCTACACGATTGCTTTTATTGACAATAATCGTATTGTCAATACATTGAATATTGACGTCAATACATCGATTTTGACAATAATTCTGCACTCACATCATCAATATAATTGTCAATAATTCCCCTTCGCGTCATATATTGATACGTGTGGGGTTCGCTTAAAACGACGACGCGTTCGGTTGGCTGACTGCCATTTCAATCAAAATTCAATTTCGAATGTTTTCTACTTGAAATTGTAAGCTATTTTTGCTGCTACCCTTTGGTATAGAAACGTATATAGACGGACTGATTGATCTTGCGGAAAAAATGAAAAGCTGAATGAATTCGGATTATGCGAATGGTTTTTGGTGAACCGATCCGTCATCGTATCCAGTAGGACATATTATTATTGTCAGAATCTAAAGACAAGGAGCTAAGCCGCTTAACGCTTGTTGAAGATGTTTCCTTCACTTTACATTTGTTTTGTAACTAGAGCCAACATAATTATTCACTTTAAAAAATTAATAGATTGCCATTGAAGACGGCTGTTGAAAAACACTATTTTTTAGAGCAATGTGGGGCAAGAGTACGGACTTAGTTTTAAAATGCATGCATCTTTTTCACCGTAACATCAACATTTTTGTTCATTGCTACGAGTCGATCCCTTGAATATTTTGTCACAATCCCAAATGGATAGTTATTTGAAAAATCCCTACAATTTGCTCAAATTTCCGAATAAGGTAAAAGGATTCCGACTGCATACTCTTGCTCCAAAAAGTGACACAAAATTCCATTAAATTAAAAGCCACTGCACACAGAAAAAAATTCTAAATTTTAACCATCGCGTTAATCCCCTTCGTTTAATTTTAAGCTACACTTAGCATAAACAGCGAAATCGTTTACAAGTTTGCATACAATATGCGATTTTGCACTTAAATTTACACGAAATATCGCGTAAATTTATGCCAAATCTAGCGTTAATTTGATGTGCGCTATATCTCGCAGCAATTTACATGAATTTTTCAAACAGTGCATAGTGCTTTGCAAGGCAGTTTGAGTTATGAAAAACAATGCAAAACATCAAACGGAAATATTTTCATCTGGGAACCGCCAAAGATTTGAGAATACGAAAAGCGAAGTCATATTTTCATCTAGAAACCACCAAAGATTGAATACAGTAACGCTGTAACAGTGTCAACCATTAACTAAAGGCTGACGAAAGTAAATTGGCACGCACATCGTGCTTCAATAAGTTTAAAAAGTCCATTCAAAGTTATAACATTAGATGGTTACATTTCTCTAGTTCGAACAAAATCTCGAACCTTCCTCTTTATGGAGCCCATGAGCGCCCGTACAGTGGAAACGGACACGGAGTCAGCGCATTGCTTCCATTTTGCCCGCATTTGCTGGCTGTACTTAACTTCGTCTAAGTCACTTCTTTGAAATTGCCCAGTGTTTTTCGAAATTCCGGGCAATTCGGAGGATTCGTTAGCTTGGGAACAAAATCGATCTTGTTGGCAGTATTCTACTCCAGAACTACCTTGAAGTAGTGGCAGCTGGCCAAATCGGGCCAAAAGATGACTTTGCTCCTATGCTTGCGGATGAACGGTAATAGGGCTTTTGTTCTAATTTCCGTCCTACTAAGCACAACCCGTGCTTTAACTCTCTTTTCTGAACGATTTCAAACAAAAAATGGAATTTTCCTGTCAAAAATGACTTCTAAATTTATTCACCTTTTCATACGTACCGTTGGATTTGATAAAGAGTCACAAATTGTTGTGATATTGTTTAAAATCTAATACTGCTTCTTGATTCTAAATTCGTACTACGAGTTTCAATTCCGTCCTAACGCATTAAAATGCCATTAGATTTTCTTCGTCCTACGGATAAACGTAGAAAAAGGGGATTCGCTAGAAGCGCTTCTTTTGTTTTGAGAACAATGAGCGTAAATATTCATACAATGCGCTCTAATAGGATGTATGTTGTAGCTAATGAACTAACGCATAGGAACAAACCTACTATTGCTTTGTGCACGGTGAAATCATTGATATTATTGATCTTTTCTGATCGATACGGAAATGGGCGATTACGACGAAGTAGCGCTCTACCCTACACGCTTTTTCAGGCATTCTTCGATGTAAACTTGGGATGTCATCGTCGAGGATGTGACAAATGGTTCCGTTTTCAGCAAATCGCTTGCCAAACAAATCATGGCCTTCTTCGCGAACTTGTCGGCAAACACGAAATTGAATCTTTCCGGAACATCCCCACGTCTAGTTGCACAGAAAAAATTCTGAATTTTAACTATCGCGTAAAATCTCCCTTCGATTAACTTTGAGCTATACTTGGCATAAACAGCGAAATCGTTTACAAGTTTGCATACAATATTGCTAATCTATGCTAGATTGCGCTTAACTTTACACGAAATATCGCGTAAATTTATGCCGAATCTAGCGTTAATTTTATGTGCACTATATCTCGCAGAAATTTACATGAATTTTTCGAACGGTGTGCGATGTAAAACATGAGGCTTTTACATCATACAAAGCAGATCGCTAGCTTTCATGCTTAACAATACTGGTTTTTGAGTCAAAAGTTATTATACGTCGTTTGGTGGCCCCCTAATGTTACTTAAAGTTCTGTCCAGTTAGAATCCGGAATCACTTATTGTGTTGCAGCGGCACGGAAAGTGACCGCTGCAAGAATTATTTTACAGCGGTTTGTTTACCTAGGCGCCCACTTTCTGTGGTAGTGTGCAGTGAGTAAACAATTATTCCAGATGGAAGCCGAGAGGAGAGAAAAAATTCTGCACACCCCCGTGGATAATCCAACGTGATCCGCAATAAAAATCGCAAAAACGTTGAAAATCGCCAAATCAACCGTGTATGATGTGCTCAAACGTTTCAGGGAGCGAAAGAGCGTGGATCGAGTGCCTCAAAGTAAGCGTCGTAGTGGAACATATGACCGCAAGCTGAACCGGAAGGTGTTGAGAACCGTCAGAGCAAACCCTGGACTATCAGATAATGAAATCGCACAAAAATACGCTGCTGCTCGCAGTATCGTTCGAAGAATTTGTTTGCGAGCAGGATATCGTTCTTATCGAGCCAGCAAGCAACCAAACAGAACGTTGAAGCAAAGTTTCGTCACCAAAACTCGAGCTCGGAAATTTTACCAGCAGGTTTTGACGAAGTACCAAGGATGCCTGCTCATCGACGATGAAACCTACGTCAAAATGGATTTCAGACAGCTTCCTGGCCGAAAATTCTACATGGCGACGGCACGAGAAGATGTTCCTGCGAAGTTTAAGTTTGCTTTTATGGACAAATTTGCCAAAAAACTGATGATTTGGCAAGGGATAAGCAGCTGCGGAGCAAAGGCTTAAGTGTTCGTGACAAATAAGACGATGGACTCGAAGCTGTAAAAGGAAGAATGCCTCAAAAACCACGTACTACCTTATATCAAAGCCCATAAAGGTCCCGTGAAGTTTTGGCCAGATTTGGCGAGTTGCCACTACAGCCGGGAAGTCATCCAGTGGTACCGCGATAATAACGTAGATTTTATCGATAAAAACATAAATCCACCCAACTGGCCGCAGTTCCGGCCCATCGAGAGATTTTGGGCAATAATGAAGCGGAAGCTTAAGAAAAGTGGAAAAACGGCTCGGGACGCGATTCAGATGACCAAAATTGGAACAAATGTGCCATGCAAGTCGACTCCGGAGGTGTGCAGCGTTTGATGGGAGGAATAAAGAAGAAAGTGCTAATTTTCATTAGAAACGAAGAGAAATGATTTGTATTGATATTTTTTCCTAAAAGTATAGTAAATTGACTTTGTTCTGATGTATTAACCGTCAATCCGTTACCGAGATACAGATTTTTTTTTTTTTTTTTTCCTTTATTTACAAGGCTTTCAGCCATTGGCTGGTTCGCCTTGGAAGATACAGATGATTTTATTATCCCGGATTCTAAATGGACATAGCTTTATGTCAAAGTGTATTTACCAGGATATTCGGGAGAATTATCAATCACGTCTTCTAACGTGCAGTCCATTCATCATTTTAGGATCTTTACAAAAAGAGGTACAAGAAATGTCTTGCATAAAGTTGTAGCTGAGAAAATTTCCTACAAGTACAGCTATCATTATTTATAGAGAAATGATGAGCTTTGAGATAGATTTTTCTATAGTAATTTCCATGCAAACTTCATAAGGTTTGTGCCAGGTCAGTTTCTTAATAAATGAGTTCAAATTTTGAGAAGCTAATCAGGACCCAATTTGGAATCGTTCGAGCACCGTGGAGCGATAATTTCAAATGTTGCATCACTCTAACGTACATGTTTCACTAATTTATCAGCAAATTATGTGTTGCAAACCTCACCCTTTCCCTTTTCTCGAACTACTATGACGATGCTTGGACATATACAACCATCCCATAGCAAAACGATGCGGGCAAGATCTTCAATAAGTCCAGCCAGTTCATCTGCTTCGCTGACTACGTGGACATTGTCGGAAGAACGTTTCGGGCCGTGGCGGAACAATACACCAGGCTGAAACGTGAAGCAGAGAAGGTTGGATTAAAGGTGAATACGTCGAAGACAAGTATCTGTTAGCTGGAGGAACCGAGCGCGATAGGGCTCGCATAGGCAGAATCGTGACAATCGACGGAGATGAGTTCGAGGTGGTGGATGAATTTGTGTAGCTCGGATCATTGGTGACGACGGATAACAACTGCAGCAGAGAAATTCGTATACGCATAATTTCCGGAAGACGTGCTTACTACTGACTCCACAAGACCCTGAGGTCGGTAGTTCACTACGGGCACGAGACGTGGACGATGCTCGAGGAGGATCTGCAAGCACTGGGTGTTTTCGAACGATGAGTGCTTAGGACCGTCTTTGGCCGGGTATGTGAGAACGGTGTATGGAGGAGAAGAATGAACCACAAGCTGGCGCAACACTATGGCGAACCCAGTATCCAGAAAGTCGCGAAAGCTGGACGGGTGCGATGGGCGGGACACGTTGTAAGAATGCCGGACAACAATCCCGCAAAAATGGCGTTTGCCTCGAATCCGGCCGGTGCAACACCCAGAGGAGCACAGCGAGCAAGGTGGCAAGTATAGCAAGATCTAGAAAGTATGGGACGGTCAAGAAATTGGAGACAAGCAGCAACGAACCGAGTTAGTTGCGTAACATTGGGACGCAGGTGTAATCCTGAGGGACGTCGGACTAGGAAAGATAAAGTAAGTAATAGCAAAACGATATAGTGGACCTCAGAATTTCGTAAAAAATTGTAGTTTTGTTCCTTATCGCAAAATAAAATATTTAAAATCTCTCGGGAAAGCACGACCACGGTCGATGCTCAGCTCTCGACGTAATAAATCGGAAGTCTTCCGTCCAGCCACCACTCCCTCCGCAACTCTAGTTCGGCCATACTGTGCACGGGTCACCTACCATCGCTGCTCTCCATACTCCATCTCTTGTGCGGCACCATCACACCTTGCCGACATCGCACAGTGGGGTATTTATTAATTCTAGCTGGCCAAAAATATTTAACCACTCTAACTTGTCATATACATCTTATTATTCAAGGATAATAAAATTGTTTGGTCAAAAAAGGGCGGAATACTTATTCGGATTTAGTTACCGTCAGAGGATGAAATGTTGGTAACTAATAATACTTTAAATAAAAAATATAAAAATACACTTACACCTGCGGTCAATAAAAAAAGCACGAAAGGCCGAACTTTGTTTACAAACTTGCAAAATTTGACATGTTGTAACCTTGTTCTGCTATGATCAATTGAGCTGAAATGTTGATGCAGAACCACAAATATGCTGAATTTTCCGTGAAAAAAAGGCCAAACTTTTTAAAACTCCTGCAGAAATTGGCGATATGGTTATAAATGTTTAAAATAATAGCGTTTTTCATATTCGAAATATTTCAAGATCCTTATATTAAATTAATTTTTCGAACCCGCAAAATTCACCATAGTTTGGTTCTGCTTAACAATATTAGCTGAATTGAATAAAACGAAACAAAATTACATAAAAGTTGGCTTATTTACATGAAAGTCCACCTATGATGCTATTTTTTTGGCTGCAGGTGTAAAAATTTATAATATGATAAAATATTGAAATTTTTTTTGACGTTTTACAATCAGTCATTGTGTTATAAGTTCAGCTAAAAAAGAACAATATATTTATATTTAGATTTGAGATTTAAGGTGAAAGTTGATGAAATGCCACTTCGAATTTTTGGCGGTACAGATCTCAGAAACTAAAAGGATTTCGTGTGCCACATTATAATCACTCACTGCAACACACATGTCATTACAATTTCAAGAAAAAATATTTATTTACTTTCACGTATGATAATCATTACGTTGTTTACCTGTGATTTCAGGATCAGAACTAAGCAGCAGTTCAGTACATCCACGTTGAATACACACTTAATCTAGCTCAGTAAAATCTCCAAAAGCCGATTACCTCGGCATTTACTTTTGCTGATATCTCTGCAAAATATCTGTTTGTTAGCTGACATCTCAGCAAAATGTTATTTGTTAGGTGAGTCTCGGCAATTGTTTTACTGAATCTCAGTAAATAAATTACAGAATTACTCGTCTGTTGGAATCTCGCCGAAAATATTTGAGTGTGTAGCTACTTCTGACAACTGCCCTTTTGGTAGCAGTGCATGTTCTATAACGGTGGATTAAAAGTTTATGCAGAATTGGAGTCATCGGATACCATGGATACAGTCGAACGTATGTCTCTGCTGTTTTTACTGTTGAGTAAATATTTCAAACTTTCCGTATCAATTTTAAAACCGCTAGCTAGTGTCTCCAATATAGCTTTAAGCTGGTAGATCAAATTAAAATCAAACTTGTTGTTTGAGCAGCTGTTTCCGGATCAGCAAAGAATCTTAGACTAGTGTTGCCATCCGAATTTCCAAAGCCTGGTTTTGGAAAATCCACAAGGAGTCCCAATTTCTTTCTGAAGTTTTCTTGAATGTGTTCTTTTCTTTCTTTGACGATTTGATCGTTGATCGGCAACTTGTAGGAAGGATGTAAAATTGTCTCGAAAATACGAATCCTGGCATGAAAAATGGATAATCCGAATTTAAGAGAATCTGTGTTAATTTCCTAATCTTGGTGTTTGATTATTGAATTCCTTTGAACTTGCGCCACATACATAACACTTCATCGTTGATGTCGTTTCAGCTGCTGTTTTACACTCTTTCCCATCAACCATAGTGAGCATAAAAGCAAGGTTGCAAATACTCATTTCAGCTAAAATAATGTTTTTCGGAATAATAAAACCAAAAGATGGTATGATGGTATGTTTTACTTGTAACTTACAAGAAGAGGCTACAAAGTATGCGTTTGCAATATAAAACCTGTACATTTTGCTTTCTATGAGTCACAATCAGCGATTTTCTGATCGCTGAGTGAGTGAGTGAGTGAGTTAGTGAAAAATCGCTGATTGTGACTCTCATGAAGTGAAATAAACAGGTTTAATATATCAAACACATTCTTTGCAACCTCCTCTTGTATCCTACCAATTCAAAATATGATCATGACATCTAATTATTTCATAATTTAAAAAAAAAACATTGTTTTATCTGAAATGAGTATTTGCAACCTTGCATAAAAGTATGTCTAATAGTGAACTGCTTGCCATTTAATGTAACTTTTGTTGACCGTAGCGAATTAATTGCATTTTTAATATATCTCCATTAATTACCTCAGATGATTCCTTGATAAACCTAATGCGGATTGGGCGACAGTAGCGAGGTGAAGATGGAGTTGGGTTTTTCCAAACTATGTTTGCATTGGACCCACAAACTATTCTCAACTGTGGAATACACTCGTATCAGAATCCATATCCACACGCTCCTGATGGAATTATGAAACAAGAAAAATATATCTGAAAGGCAAACCGCCTCCCCCCTTCCCCCTCCCAAAACAAGGCCTTGACTGCCTAGGTTGCCGCCTTGACCACCATATAATGAATGAAAATGTCAATAACTGCATTTGGGTACTTTTTTTTATAAACACGCCCTTTTCATTTTCCAATTTCTCGAATGATCGCAAATAATTGCAGCTGATTTTTTGCTATAATCTTCTATACATATTTACATATAATGCCTCACATACGGCTTTACAGGATATTACATTTATTTTATAGTTTAAACAGCACTTGAAGACAAGATTTTCATAAACTACTTCTACGAAGTCAAAACTAAGTGAAATCAGTTGATGTCATGTGGAGTACATAGTTCAATACCTACTTGATCACTATCCATTTTTGCAAATTAATGTGATTATCCCACCAACAAGTAGATACACGAAAACAATGGCACTGCGGAACGATTTTTTCTAACAAACCGACACGATTCAACAACAGGCAAGTTTGAACTGATGCCACAACGCGGTCAGTTTAGAAAAAGAAATAATGAGTACAGGGCATTGTTATCCTATCTCTGAAGTATACAATGCATGCATTCAGAATCTGTTTTGGCTTATTTTGAGAATTCAACTTTTGGCCAGCTAGCGTAGAACAAATACCCCTCCGTGCATCGCCTCGCTAACAGGAAGGTTGTTTTTCGTCACCATCATCAAGTCGTCGAGTCCCCACCGTCAGCCTTCATCAAGCCGTCATTCTTCGCATCGAATAACCTGCGCAGGTATATTAAAGCATGTTTTTATTCATGGCCATCATTTGTTCTTTTCCGTACACCATCAGAAGTTCAACCCGAATAAACGATCTCAATAGTAGATTTTAATAAATACTAGTTTGAATACTTTACCAATGTTTACCAATTTTCCTAGAAAAGAAAAACATGTAACAAATTCTGTGGGGAACATCCTATTTGGCAGTCTTTCAAAAAGCTCGATATTTCTGTAGCCCACACATAATATTCTCATACGCCAGCTTTCCTAGCAGAACGGCTGTGTCCTTCGTGGTAAGTTACAGCACGGTCGGATTCTCATGGATTATCATTATGATCATACTTTGCCAAAAACAAACAAAGAATGATATGGTATTCCCTGGTATTCCAGGTATTCCCTGGAATAAAAGATACTCGCTATCTTACGTTCAGTTTTTCCTTCGGTTCCAGCTCAGTTGAGTAAGCATTCCTTCTTTCTCCTTCCGTTTCGTGTTTTGGGTAAGCCAGACTAATTTTTTCGTTCCGTTAATACCTGCCGTTCTACGGGACTTTGCGTTTTTTCCTTTAATAAAGCTAGTTGTGCCATTAGTAATCGGAAACCATTCAAGAGGTTCTCTGAAATAAGGTCACATAAATCGGGAAAATTCCAAACACGACTAGTGACTCCTAACCGATAGTGGCGTTTAAGCCACTGAGTTTTACGGAAACCGCAACGAAAATTCATGAACGGTTACATGTTTTTGAGTTACAGTTTTTGAAGTTATCAAGTTTTTGATTTTCGTTCAACACTCCTATGCGACTAGAAAATAGGTATAGATTATGTGACTATGTTAGGTATGTATCAATGTAGTGAAAAAAAAAATCGATGTTTTGGTTCACCCTAACATGAAAATGGTCTTTATAACTATAATAACATTTGATTCGACCTATCAATAAAATGTACTAATTCTCATCGCAACAGGCTTTAGCTTCCCGAGAAGGAAACGTTTGGTCTGCCTCATACTCTATGGTTAGCATAAAGCTGCAGCCATATGTTCCGTATTCATACCACACCCGACAACAACTAGAGCCTGCTTTTCGCAATAACCCCATTCACGGCCAACCAGAAGGGAATATATTATAAAGGTTGTTTTACCCCTATCTTTGGTTGCAAGCGTGTCCGAAAGTGGTGGCGCTCATGAAGTGATAAATGGCACCACTGGATGGTTTCAGTTGCCCTGGCCGTTGAAAATATGACCCGAAAAATTGTACAGGAATAATTGGATGGAACATTTATACTGAGATATAAATGCTTCAGAACAGGTCTTGGCATTGTTTACTTTGCAAGTAATTTAATTTAATTAATTTAATTTAATTTATTTATTTAATAGCATCATGTTATTGGGGAGGGGGTCATTCGTGACTTGTCCGTGGATAAGATTTGAATTTGGCGTGCGGGCTACGGATGTTAACCCAGGGTCGTCCCCGTAGCATCCTGTTTGATCCAGTATAGTTCTTTGTTATCCATTAAATTTTGCCTTGCAATGGAAATCACGACATATAGCACTGCAGATTCAGAATGCTGTTTTTGCTCGACTACAGTTCATCTTGCAATATGTACAAAAAAACGAGTAGAACTACAACTGGTTGCCATGTAACCCTCCGGGTCAATGTTATGCTTCCTTATGTTGGTTGGTCCTAAATTCTTTGCCGGTTCCCTTTGTGAGCTGTCTGATACCATATCATTCTTTGTTTGCTTTTGGCAAAGTATGATCATAATGATAATCCATGAGAATCCGACCGTGCTGCAACTTACCACCACGAAAGACACAGCCGTTCTGCTAGGAAAGCCGGCGTATGAGAATATTATGTGTGGGCTAGAGAAAGGAAAATATCGAGCTTTTTGAAAGACTGCCAAGTAGGATGTCCCCACTGAATTTGTTACATGTTTTTCTTTTCTAGGAAAATTGGTAAACAGATCAATACAGCAATTCTGCAGCAGAACTTGGTATATACACATATATCGAAATTAATCATGAATGCTCATCAATTAAAGCAGCATAAAACTTCCGCATTCTACTGTGGACGTGCCCTAAAGGTTGAACTAATTTGATTGATTATTAAGCTCATTAGTGAGGAACGTTCGTTTTTGTTGCATGGAATTGATATTGCCTAAACAATTGTCGAGAGGGTTGTAAGCTATTTTATCTTTTTTGTATAGTTATGCTCTTAAAATAACCGCAAACTCCTCATGTTTCAGGGATTATGAAAAAAATGATTTTATTCTGATTTATTTTTTAATTAGTTTTTTTTTTTACGTTGGGGTTTGAGAGTAAATATCAAGTCTCACTCCACACGGCACTCACACACAATAGTGAAATTTTTCTATTATAAGTAATATTTAAAGTCTCCTTTTCCCTCTTCTCATCCATAAAATTGTCATCCACTAACTTAGAGAATACCACGAGTATTCGGGTCAGTCCTTTTAACTTTAGATTTAAGACATTAATAATGTATAACGCAAATGATAACCTGGCTCTGTAAAGTTTATCCAATTGAGAATATACAAATAAAGTAATTTGAAAAAAAAAATACATATAAAAGGATTGAATCTGAGTTTGTCATCAATAATGACGCCAGGAAATTTGTTTTCAAGTATTCGATTCCATGAAATAAGCCTGAATTTTTAATTAGTTTTGTAATGATACTCATTTGGGAGTAAAACATCTGAATGTATCCACCTTTGGTGAGATCTGATCCTTGCTACTAATATTTACATTTCTAAAAAAAACTACTCAAGTCGTTGTTAGTTAAAGTTTAAAAACAACTTATGCCCTAATATGTCACGTTTTTGTGGGGCAAATTGATGACTGATCGTTACAATTGAAAAGTGTTTTTTACTAGGAAATTACGGTAGGAACATTTTTCAAGAACAGTTGAAAACGCTACATCGATTTTCTTTCCTTTCGCTTATATAGGTCATTTTTTATAAATCTACTGTCATCTATCAAATTTGACATGTTAAATCATACTTCTAAAAAGATCAATTTCCTAGCTTTGTATTGCATCCTTATCTTTATTCATAGACTCATATTGTAGCATGATATTGTTCGTTTTAGTAGTAGGGGAACTGTGGGTAAGCCCGTCAATGTGGGTAAGCCCATCACCCTAGCACTTTAATCTGAAAACAATTTTTGAAAAACTTTTTGAGCACAGGCCATGTTAGTTTTTATTATTGTTGACATTTTGAGACATGTTGGACCCACTGTGAACTGTCAAATGCAAAGAAAACAATCAAAACAAATGTGAGCATCGTCCAGATGCATTCGGATGTAATTTTTTGCTGACAGAACTTAAGCAAATAATAACAAACAAAGTTAGGAATTCAGTTTTACACCTATACATATTCTCGCCTAAGCGCGGTGGTGTAGGGAAGTAAAGCCGTTGGTCCCTGGTTCATGAGTTTGATGGGTCGATAGGTAAGGTCCAAGTGTGGGAGCTGCCTCCCTGGCGTCGGTAGCATTGGTGCTCAGCACGGAAAACAAGATCGACGGAAAACAAACCAAGGGAAAACAATGTATTCTCGCCTGCATTGTTAACTATCAACAGTTTTCAACGAAAGGTAAGTTTGAGCAATAATTAATTGATTATCTAGTTGTTTATAAAATTTGTGCCGTTAGGGTAAGATCACCAATCACCGATTGAGGTAAGCCCGCACTCGCTGAGTGGGGTAAGACCGGCATGCTCTTTGAATATCCTAAAGATGGAAAACCAAACTGTCCATTTTATCTAATAGATGCCGCGTAGCTACAAAAGAAAACCCTCTCGTGGAAGTTGGAGCCAGGAGCAGCTCAGTCTTGCGAAGGACGCAATCGATGGTGGAGTTTCTGTGAAGCGTGTTTCTAAGGCTTTTGGAATCCCAAAGAGCACACTACAAGACCACGTCCTAGGCAAGGTGGCAAAATCAAAGCTAGGACCAAAAGAGACCGTCTTCACTTCAGATCAGGAAGCAGTACTGTTACAGTATTTACTTGACCTGGAAAGCCGATTCTACGGGATTACGATGGAAAACGTGAGAAAGCTAGCATTCGAACACGCGGGAAAAACGGCATTTCTCATCCTTTCAATGTGCAGAAGAAAATGGCAGGGCGTGACTGGCTGACCGGATTTTTAAACCAAAATCCGAAAATTTCATTCAGGAAGGCAATGTACGAAGATGTGCTCGGAAGGATGAAGTTTTCTCCGGACCGGATCTTCAATGCTGATGAAACGGCTATTTCCACGGCATGTTTTTATTAGGTAACAGCTTTTTAAAATGTGTTTTGCTATGTTCTTATGTCCATTTCCAGGTCCACCCTAAAAAGAAGAAAATAGCTGCCCTCAAAAGTAAAAAGAGGTTGAGATTATTTCGTCAGCGAAACGAGGAGAGACAACCACCGTTGTTATGAGTATGTCGGCAACTGGCCAGTACCTTCTGCCGTTTGTCATATTTTCCAGAGCTCGAATGAATGATGCTCTCAAACATGAAGCACCACCAAAAACCAAGTTTGTGTGCAACCCAAAAGGTTACATGACCATCGAGGTGTTCAAAACTTGGTTTGATCACTTCCTTGACCACGTACATGCTTCAGAAACTAATCCTGCTTTGCTCTTGGTAGATGGCCATTCATCGCATACTAAGAATTTGGCTGTGACTGATAAAGCAATAAGCTGCAACGTCTCGTTAGTATTCCTGCGATCAAAACCTGGACACATCATCAGTCAATATTATATTAGAGGGCTATTGGGCTCAAGAGAAAGAGGCAGTCCATCAGACCCCATAAGTACCCGTAATTTACTACTTCCTGCGTCATCCTCAATCCGATTTATTCTTGCGATTTCAAACCAAAACATTCATGGTGTCAGAAATACCGGGTTGCCGGGATGGGTATTTTACAAACAATCGCTGCTTGCTCTATGACCGGAACAATCGGCACAACTGTGGCACACTGACAATAAAGATTAACCAAGATTGTTGTGCTGAGTGACCTACCCCTTGCTATTCTGAGGTCTTCCGAACTACTTGAAAGTTCCCAATTTTTTCCTGAAGTTAATGAAACTGCCTTAAAATTCTTTTGTAGTTTGAGAAACTATGCTCACTGTTGCTCACAATACTTCTCATCAAATTCTTAAATTTCCCTGAACTTTATAGGCCTTCCTAAAGTTTCCTCAATGTTTCTAACGTTGCCTTGAAGTTTCGATAATTTTCGTTAAGTATTATAACCATTACAAACGATCACTAATTTTCCCTGAATTTATCTATGGTTACCTGAAGTTCTCTAAATTTGTTTAATAATCCGGCAAATTTTCTGATATACATTCATAATTCCCTGACGCTTTTGACGTTTTCGGATCAATCATAGAATTCATAGAATACCCCATAACGGAACTCCTTGTAAGTCTCTGCAAATTTACTTAAATTAGTGGAATAATTTTGAAGCTATCTGATCGTCCTTGAAGTACTCGGTACTTCGCTGAATATTATAAAACTATATAAAAGTATCTAAATTTATAATAAGTTCTTTGGAATTTCTTTAAGACATCACTGATTGCTAAAAGTTCTCGCAAAGCTGTTTTTTTAAACTGATTACCATGTCTTAAAAAAAAAGTTTGGGTATATTGCTGTTGTTTTTGATCTACAAAAAAAAAAGCATATTTTATCGCATTTAAAAGATAGGCTTCTTATATTATTATAAACCTGGAATTAATCCGTAAAAGTACTGGAAAAATTTGGAAAACTCATGTAATTCTATTTAGAAAAATGAGTAGACACCCTGTACATAGAGAAAGACGATTAAACGCCACAAAGCAAAGAATGATCAATCTTGAAATAAATTCACGCTAAAATAGTTGAAAATAGTGACTTATTACAAGAAAAAGTGACTTTAGTGACTTGGCCTTAAGAAAAGAGACTTTTTAGTGACTGGCTAGAAAAAAGTGACCAAGTCTCGCGTCACTTTTCAAATAGACCAATGTAACATATGAACCATTTTGAGAAAATCGAAGTTGAAGTTAGACAGATTATTATTTTAACTGTTTAAAAACAATACATTTATCAATACTATTTTTAATGTAGTCAATGTATAATAACATTGAAAATTCAGAATAAATGGTAAAATCACAATTTTACTTTGAAATTCATGCTACAACATAGAAAAAACCACATAGGACGTTTTGACAAGTCGAGTTGTACATCGGACATGTTACATTGAACGATTTTTCTCAATGACATAATCAATGAGTGTTTCATTGGACGTTTTGTCTACATGATACTAGATTCCCTTTCACTGATTTCAGAGTATAGTACCCAACTTTAGATTGGCCCCGCTTGGAAAATGAGCACCAATCATGTTAAGCAGTCCGAATGACCGAAGTAACAATCATGTACCCATTATTTCAAACTGTACATAGAACAATTTTTATCTCAAATAAATGAAAATAAATTTGGATGGAGGTTTTGTATCACATACAATGATAGAAGAGCAATAGTTTGTATCGCTTAACTCGATTTGTTTACATTTATTACTTAGGACCTTTTGAAAAGTGACGCGAGAAGTCACTAAAAAGTGACTCGCTACCAGCCCTGTAATAGTAGCTCAGCATTACTCAACCATCACGACAAAACGATCATTTTCAGGACCACCATAAATTTGTTAAAGAGTATTTTCTGGACATTTCTCAAGCTCTTTAATCGGATGTCAGTTCCCATAAGTTTCAATCTAACATACCACGTATTTTTAAGACCCCTCCCCTTGGCTAGTTTTTAACCTGGACGTTGGTGGGCGGGCCTAATCTTATGCTTCATAGTGGAGCGTTGAAGACGGTTGCTTTAGGTCCGGCATCGTTGGCTCATGCCGTGACAGAATAGCGTCATGAGCATGCGATGAGGATCACTGAGCTTCCCCTCTCTCATGAACCATTGCATAAGAGAACCAAAGTTCTAGCCTGAAGTGATAGTATCACACTTGTTACTCCTTTATTTGAAAGCCGCGTTGTAGTACGCTAACGTATAGGCACTGACGTTGGGTGCGATACTGGCGGGTTTTGCCGCAGATCACTCTTATTTTATTTATTTTTACGCAGATAGATTTATTTGGGTTTGCAAGGGAATTATACTATTGAAATATTTCAGAAAGTGCCCAACAGTGCTCCTTCTACTTGCGTGACAAGCTTTCGTTGTAGTTTTCATTGAGGTGGTATTACTCAGGGAACAATATTAAACACCACCATGGTATTGTAACTAATCTTACATATGCTTCATTTTGGTTTGGGATAAATGTTTGAACTATGGCTCGGGATTTCCACGGTGGCGTGCTTCTATTGTGACATATCCATACGTAATTTTGTGGGACGACATAGTGGAAACGTGTAAGTGTATTTGGAGCATATACCTTATATAATTTTAAAATCAGCTAGGAAACTAATTTCAAAGTGAAGCATTTTAGTCACTTGAAGGTGTCACCTGGGTCGATCTAAGATATAATAAATCTAAATCAAAGTCAAAGTCAAAATTATTTGGAACACGTTAAATTTTAGATTACATAGCATTTTAGGTACTTAATGAAACGTTGGAGGCGAACCAGCCCCAGGCTAAAAGCCTCCCTAATAAAGATAAATAAATTAATTAATTACTTAATAAAGTACGAGTTATGATTGATTAGGTAAATTAGAGATTTCAATTATTTATTCAATTAGACTAATGAGATATCATAATTATCAAAAGAACTTAAATAAGAAAATTAAGACGCCTAATAACATTAAGTAGATTAACAAAAGAGTTAGGATGCGGGAGGTCCGCTTAGGGAGGCAACTAGCCTTTTCATATATTGTCTGTTTATTTTGATGGTTGCTTTAAAATATCAATTTGGTATATATGTGAAAGGATAAATCAGTGGGAGATGGATTTTCGGTTTCTTTACATTTTGCAACACAAGTCTAATACTATGTGTCATTTCCTCAAAACCCCCCAATAACCGACCTCTTCAATCCCTTCCTTTTCCCATGGCGTTCAAGTGGTCCGCATAGAGTATTCAGCCATTACCCTTCCTTTATCTTCGGCTTTGGATTGACTTGCGCTCCCATTGCCCCACCAAACGCTGCAAAATGAAAATGAAAAATGAAAATGAAACATACCATGTATTTTTAAGACAACATTGGAAGTCAAATTACAAAAACCAAAGTTGGTCGCGGCATGAAAGTGGTTTGATTTTGATCCAGAGATGATGGATTTTAATTCGTAAACGCCAATTGTTTGGAAATTGTTCTACGAATGAGAATAAGACTATCAATTTACAAAAGGTCACTATTCAAAATTGTAGGAATGTGCAACTGTTGCGATGGTGATCATGGTGCGGAGATGACGTCAAATGGTTATCATCAGTGTTGGCAAAATCAGAAATCAATTGAAATTTTTCCGCTCTCATGCGCTCGCAATATCACGCGTGATATTGGAACAAAATATCATGCTTTATATTGATTTTACATCTCCTTTGATATTGCGAGACTATTCACAATGTGCAAAAATCAAGCTGAGAGTTGACTCGACACAAAAATGATTTCATCGCACATCATTTTTTTTTTTAGAAAGAGAAAGCATAGTTTGCCATCTCTTTTCAATCTTCACCGATGGCAGATGCGAAGGGACTGCTGCAAGCCGTTATGGAAGTTTCGGTTGCATTCGGGTGTACAGCAAAAATGATTGAGTTTAAATCTCACCACAGTTTGGTGAGATTTGCAGTTGGTGAGTTTTGTTAGCTTGAAATTACGAGCTGCGATATCACACCTTGCAAAATCAATCGCAGTAGTTTGCTTGTTGATTTTCATCTACAAAAATCAAGCGTGATCTTGGGCGTTGGTGAGATTTGATTGTTTGATATTTTCCCAACAATGGTTATCATCAAGGTTTAATTGATGCACAAGCTACCAAGGATATTTCATCCATCAAGAAAGGCCAGCCACCACCAACCAAAAGATCATCAAAGCGCCAAAAGATCAACAGTAATGTGGAGGTTTCATTATGCGATCGATGTGCATTGGCGTAGCTAATAGAGGTACCAGGGGAGCCAGGCCCCCTCCAGAATTATCTAGCCCCCCTCAAGAATTATCTAGGCCCCCTCCATATAAATTGTCTAGCTAATAAACCAATGTCGATGTGGCGTTTGTTTCTCGAGTTCTGCAAACGGAAAAGGATGGACAACTTGTTCTTCATGTAAGAAATGGATCCACACAGAATACTACACAGATTTCAACGTTGTTTGTATGTTTTGTTCTCTTCTTCTTCTTCATCGCATTTCAAGCTTATTGCATATCGCATATTAGCTTATTGCGTGCTCTCAACTTAGTGTTCTAGATGCACTTCCACAGTTATTAATTGAGAGCTTTCGATGGCTGTACCATTTTTGCATCCCCAGGGAAGTCCCCATTACTTCTATCCCCAGGGAAGTCGAGACATTTTCCAACCCGAAAAATTCCTAGACCGGACCGGGAATCTAACCCATCCACCTCCAGCATGGTCTTGCTTTGTAGCTGCGCCTTTACCGACTGAGCTAAGGGAGGCCCCAATGTTTTGTTCTCAATAAGTATTTTATAGTACTTGAGCCTTTTGGTATCATTATCATTAAAATCATGTTAAGACAGAATTATTTGTTTTTTTCCTTGATTTGTTTTCCGTCGATCTTGTTTTCCGTGCGGAGCACCAATGCTACCGACGCCAGGGAGGCAGATCCCACACCTGGACCCTACCTATCGACCCAGCATCAACTCATGAACCGGGGATCAACGGCTTTACTTACCTTCCGAAGGTGATGATCAGAGATGTTATGCCTCAGAGCATCCCGGCGGCGGATATATCTCCGGAACCACCGGAGAACATCCCGACGGCATATCTCCGGAACCACCGTTATACCCATCCCCTACTTCGCTAACATATGAAACAACATTTTGTTCAATATTTAAAGTACCGTCTTCTGATAGGGAAAACAACTGCCTGTTGCGTCAGTTCGCATCGTGCTCTCTTGCCATGCGGAACTATTTGCTTTTTGCTGAAGGAAGTGTTACTGCTACATAAATCTACAACAAATTTAAACAGCACTTTTCAGTGCTCAGTATATCTGTAAATTTTCTACCTTATTTGGCTCTTATTCCTCTTCAATCTTTGTTTGGACCCTACCCGAGGTAATCCTGCTTGGATATCGATTTGGAAAATTCCTCTTCGATCCTTCAGATTCTTATAGTAATCTGCTTGGAAGTCGATTTGGATAAAAGTTTTACTGCTGCACCATGGTGCCTAAGCGCAAAAGAAAAGGACAATCTCTTGATCCTCCTTCTAATGAAATTAATTTGAGCAATCAATTTGATTTGCTCACGGATGATGAGAATAATCCATCATCCAGCAAAAATTCTGGTAAACTTTCCCAACTTAATGCCAAGAAGGAAAAGATTCCCCCTGGCATTCATGGCAGTAACCGGAAGAGAGGTAGCGGCCGTCCAACGAAGATAATTAATAGGAAGACGCTCCGCTCACTGCACAACTTGTTCAACAACAAAGATTCGGTAAGTCAATGGGAAGCTGCCAGAAAGTTCCGTTATTTGAAGTCACACATCTGCAAGACTCTAAGGAAGGAGGGAATAGTGTGTGGAAATATAACTAGATCCCCAGAGTACACTGACGAGCAAATCCAAACCGTAAGATTGCAATGACGCTGTATGATCCGGAATTACAGCGGAAAGCCAACATATACCATATGTGCCAAAAGACCGGAATCCGACAAATCTGCCGCATTGCCGTCCTATCTTGGATGTTTTCAGTCTATTGAGATCCATAGTATACAAGGATAATTGGAAGGCCAAGGACACCAAGCAACTCACCAACAGGATCAAAAGATGCATCCAGAAAATCGATGTGGCAGCCGTCTAATGGTCATGTTCCAATATGATGACTTAGCTGCGCCACACGACGAACCACGGACCGTATGCCAATATTCACTAATCTCAGTTTGAAGACTTAAGTTCATTCTTTTTACACTGAGCAACAAAGAGTAAGAATTTCATAAGAACTACTTTTGAATTTTAGCCATAAGAAATTGATATGGATTTAATTGATTTGTCTTATGACAACAAAACATAAAATAATAAAACGGAGCAGCCTGGAACAGAAACATGGACGTTCAGATTTTGAGGTTCGTGTGTTGACTGCTCGTCTTTCAACGCTTGGGAAAATGAAATGGTTAATGGCGTATAAGAGCTACCTCATGTTAGACGAAAATCATGCATAATTTTCGCTTAAGAAATTCATTTGTGTCGTGCATAAGTCGAGCCTTATGAAATTCTTAAGATAATTTGCCTCACTGTTTTCCCGACCCATTATTTTCATTCATTTTTTTAGAGGACACCCGTTATATAAAGATTGTAAACAACAACATCTGATCTTCTTAACTCTAAAATCTGTTGATCAAAGTGAACCTATAGAATGACACTAGGTTTAGCTCTTGTTACTCACCTCCTGAAATCTCTACTCCAACACGCGTAGATCACCGGATTCATACTGGAATTGATCCACCCTAGCCACGTGACCACGGCGGATACGATCTCTTCGTGCGCTATGCAATGCATACAGAATCCAGAGAGCAGATTCACCACAAAAAATGGAAGCCAACAAACTATGAATACACCCATCACGATTCCCAGCGTTTTGGCAGCCTTCTTCTCCTTAGCAAACTTGGCCAGTTTTCGCGATAGGGAAAAGTTCTTGCCCATGTGCGTCCGGTGACGACCTCCGAGGCCGTTGTTTTGCAGTGCGGAAAGTGGTTCTTCGTCCGGTTCTTCCGGAGTCGAATTAGCCGTGTGCTGTTGGTGGTCCTGGTGCTGCTGTTGCTGTTGGTGATTGGGCCTTTCCCGAGTGGTTCCTCCTCGATGTATTCGGAGTGTCAGTTGAAGCTCCCCGGATGCCATCAGAACCTGTTTAGTACCCAGCTTGAGCGAGCGAGTTTGTATGGCTGCCGCTCGGTATATTCTACAGTACGTGAACACCATTACCAACAGTGGAAGATAGAACGATATGGTGGAAGAGAATACCAAATATCCCAGATGTTCCGTGAATGTGCACTTGTATGCTGGCATATCGTCCTCTCGAGCAGCTCGCCACCAGACGATCGCAGGGAAGCTGATCGCACTTGAGCATATCCACACAGCTGCTATCAGGGCAGCTGCCTTCTTTCGAGTCATCTTCATCGGGTAGGAAAATGGATCCGTAATGGCCCAGTACCGATCAAGAGATATCACACATAGGTTCAGTATGGAAGCAGTACTAAATAATACATCTAACGAGCGCCATATATCACACCAATCTTCTCCGAAGAACCATGTATTCTGGAGAACCTCGTACAGAGCGGAGAACGGCATCACGACCAATCCGACGAGGCAGTCCGCTACGGCCAGACTAGTCACGAAGTAGTTGGTCGCCGTATGCAGATATCGTTCCCGGATAACTGCCAGAATGACCAGCGAGTTACCGAAGACAGTGGCAAAGGAAAACAGGAACAAAAATGCTAACAATCCGACCCTGTCGTTGGGCAGGGCCTCCAGGTACTCTGAAAAGTTCGGCTCAGTGGTACAGCAGTTAACCGCATCCAGTGTCACCGATGTTTCTCCAGCATTTGATACATTGTAGTAGCTCAGGTTGCTAAGCCTTATCAGTTGCGAAAGTTCCCAGTAGAAATCAGTTGCATTATTCATTATCGTTTGCTCTAGGCTTGAGCTGGAATTAGTGATTTGTGCTTGTCACTATTATTGCTCTGTTGCTGCTGTGACCATTGCTCGTAATCAGTTCTCGGAAGCTGCAATTCGATTACACTGGTTAACACCGATACTTGGATGGTACCGGTCATTACCAGTTTACGCTAATTCGAGTCTCGGAAGTAGATGCATTCTCAAATTGAACCAGACAGGATTTTGAAAGAACATTCAGCAGGGCTCGATTTAGCGCAAACTATTTGGGTGATTCTCGAAATGGTTTCGCTAACCTGTGTTCCTATCGCTAGGAGTTAAACATAAATTTGTATTCATGGAATCATCGTTTGTTCTGCATCATCCGTGTTAATTTTGCAGCAATTACATTTAATTAGTTTCGCCATTAGTCGTTCCTTTTGCCGCCGATGATCCGGGTGAAGTGCCGGGAGAGTGGCGTTCAAGAGGGTAGCGTCGCTGGCAATATCGGTGGCCGCTGTTTGAAGTACCGTTGTCTACTGCACAAATTTCACGAGCCATTTGGCGATCGAATAAATCACTATTATGATAATAATACTAGGTTGATGATAGCGCAGCATTTTTTTCGATTCTATTTTGAGCGGTATACCCTCCAACATTCTGGCTTAACGTTCGTTCTCTGTGGGGAAATTATGCTGCTGGATTTTTTTCCGTTCGTTCGGTGGTTGTCCAATCTGGAATGAAAAATTAAAACGGAAAATAGATGAATAAAGCTTCCGAAAGGCGAGGGTCCATGGGGAGCAAGAAGGGCAAACTGTAAACGATAGTGAGCGGGCTTTTGCGGAGCATCGTTTATGATTTGATTTTCATCATTTTACTGCCGCCAGAAAAGAACGTCATTAAATTCTAGCACCTTCAGCAGATCGTTTCTAGGGGTCGAGCAGGGTAGAAAGAGGCGAAGATGTTCTTTTGTTCGTGATAAGCAGGTGTTTGCTTGCCGGAAAATGGGTGTTTGAAGGTGCGAAAAAGTGTCATAATTGCAAGACGGAATACAGGGTTTTTTTTTCCTTGATTTGTTTTTCGTCGATCTTGTTTTCCGTCCTGATCACCAATGCTACCGACGCCAGGGAGGCAGTTCCCACACCTGGACCCTACCTTTTGACCCATCAACTCATGAACCGGGGACAAACGGCTTTACTTCCCTTAATCACACATACCACTACACCACCGGCGCCGCTTATGTGCAGGGTTGAGAAGTTCTATTTAATTTCTTCACACTGAGCAAATATATCTAAACTTTTATATATTTGTCTTGTGCATTCTAAGCATCTACTTTCTCAAGAGAATTTTTTATATAGACCTAACAGATTCTATGAAAAATATGTTCGAGGTACCGTAAAACGGTGTATCTTTGATAATGCGGGTAACTTTGATGGTAGGTTATAATGATTTTATGTACTCTCTGAACTATTTCCGAATTGAAAACATCGGTTCCTTACTATAACTTAGGGTATTTCCCTTGATATCGTATTTAGTTTTTATGTACAGGTAGGACACGATTATCCGGAGTATCGTTTTTTTTTCACTCCGGATAATCAAATCCTCCGGATAATCGATTCACAAAAAAAAAAATCAAATCTGCTATTAAAGAACGTATTTTTTTTTTGTTATTTTATTTGGCGTAGCCAGAAATTATTTTTAGGGAAGCAAAAAATAATTTAGCCAATTGGGTTGTTTAACTTCGAAAAATATACCGATTTTTATACATCATCTGATAGAGCTTCGTTTTTTGAGCACAATGATATGTGTATCGATCCCGCAGACATTCATCTCGATTTCTAAATCAAGATTTAAATTTTTGATCGTTGACACTAAATCTATTCGTTCCTTTCCTTTGGTTTGTTTTTTCCGTCGATCTTGTTTTCCGTGCTGAGCACCAATGCTACCGACGTGACAGGAAGGCAGCTCCCACACTTGGACCCCACCTATCGACCCATCAACTCATGAACCGGGGACCAACGGCTTTACTTCCCATCCGAAGGAAGGCGTGATCAGAGATGTTATGCCTCAGAACATCCCGGCAGCGCCGACTGGGATTGAACCCAGGCCTGTTGTGGTGAGAGGTAATCACGCTTACCACTACACCACCGGCGCCGTTGAAATCTATTCGTTGACAGCTCGCTCCCATACAAAGTCCCACCAAGGGGCGCTAAGATGGTGATTTTTGCTAATGTAATCGTACTTATTTAAAACAGTTCCAGTGTACCAATTTTGAAGAAATTTTGGATTTCGGTTCAATTTTTAATGCAGATACCGAATTTGTATTTACCTGAATACCCCTAAACAACCCGCCTGCCCGCATAGAAAATAACCATTTCTAGTACAGTTCAACCTTTACCTACACTTTAAAATTATACAAAACGGTTCTGCTACTGTTTATGGAATGTAATGAACATCAAACAACATTATTTTCTAATGTTACAGTTACTAGTATGCTCCAGAAGCATTTTGTTATGGTCCATTAATCATATTGAATTGTTTTAAAACGTTTCGAGGAAAAGCAACACAATACATTTTTTGTTTACCTTTTTCAAGTCGATAAAGTAGAAAAAGTAACGCTTCATGCGTTACATCTGTCATTTGACGGATAAATTCCCCATTTTTTTCCCATTTCATTCTGTGCAATTTGTTCTTGGTGCCATGTAGTGGTACCGTTCCGATTCAAATTTCGGACGATTGAAATTTCGGACACTTTCATTTTTAATTAAATATTACATCCAGTTAGAAACAAAGTAATAATGTTAGATGATCGTGGAGGGCACTAGTCAAAAAAATTTAAAATTTACAAGACATGTGGATCATATTCGACCGAGATAATCAACTTTTAAAAGTGTCCGAAATTCGAGTCTAAGTGTCCGAAATTTGAATCGGCACGGTATTTCTGTCTGTTGTCTGTTGTTTTCGGACAATTCAAATTCTAAAAAATGGTGAAAGTTGCAATGAAAGGAAAGAGGAGCAGAATTGTCCTGACGTTTGCTACAAAAGCAAAAAGTTGGAAGGGTTGTATACTAAATACGACCGCAGGGTTGGCGTTGGATAACGTCTGTTATGTGTTGTACTTAATTGTGTATATTATATTTTAGGAATATTCCTTAATAACTCTTTTGCGAAAGTTTGGTGGCCCTGAAAAGGGCCGTTTTGTTGGGCTGATGTTGTAAACATGGCCGACGAGCACAAGAACGTGTATCTGACCAAGCATCCTGCTAGCGTTATGGTGTTTGGATTAGTGGCTTCCGATGGCAAAAAAATGGACCCGGTGTTCATTCCAGAAGGCGACAAGGTCAACACGGAGGTCTACATCGGGATTAAAGTAAGTATGTTCTTCCGTGGATCAAAGAACAGTACGGTTTCGAAGCCAAATGTTGTATTTCAACAAGATGGGGCTCTGTGCCACACTTCGAACCGCACTCAGAAGTGGTTGCATGAACATCTTCCGTTCTGGGCGAAAGATATGTGGCCGCCATCCAGCCCCTATCTTAATCCGCTGGATTACTCAATATGGCGCGTCATGAAGGCCATGGCCTCTTCTAAACGCCACCCGAGTACAGCAAGCCTCAGACAAACATTGACCCGTACCTGGAGAGAAATGGATCCAGACTACATTATTAGAACCTGCCGTGCATTCCGGAAGCGTGTGGAGGCCGTAATTGCAGCAAGTGGAAACTCGATTTATGATTAACATAGTTTAAGACTCTGAGAAACATTCTTCTTCTTCTTCGTCTTCGCCGGGAAAGGTTCTTATGATGGTTTGAGACCCCTCCTCCCTCTGTAAGGGGGGGGGGGGGGCTCCCATAAAAATGGAACAGAAATTTCTGCATTAGTTGAAAACTAATCAAGCAAATGGAACCAAATTTGGCATGTGGAGATGGCCATAGGGGGTGCCCCTTAGATAAAAGGATGGGCGGGGCTACGTAGAATATAGCATGCTTTTTTAGTCGGCGCATAAACTCAAGCTAATACTGAATCCCGAGCAAGGCCGGGCACACTCAGCTAGTTCCAAATAAAATTACATTTTCAGATTTCTTCTTCTAGAGCCGAAAACTAGTAAATGGCGAAGTTGGCTGATTTGTCTTACATCGTAAAATAACAATGAATTCTTTTGACAAAGTGGTTCATTCCAAGCACTCGTTTGAAGCAAGGTCGTTCAATATAGATAATTCTGAAAATTCCACCGCCAAAAAAATGTTTTCCATATTCACCTGCCGCTTCCAGCTTGATGCAGTTTGTGAGAATTCTTTATCCTGGCACGAATATATTAGCATAATTTGTCTAGCAGCAGCACTGCATCTCCAGCTGTCTGGCAGGGCACTGATTCATGCCAAGAAATTTGCAACTTAATATTTTTTGCTGCGTAGGTAGGTACCGAGACGTTGCAAAATGTACTCTGCTACGTGTCTAGCAATATGGTGAAATCGTCGGGTATATGCAATACTGTCCCAACTCAAAACAATTTCCGTTGTTTCTGGGTTTTCGAAGATTTTTATGTTGAGTTGTGACAGTATTGCATGAGTCCGAAGAAATTTGTTTTCTTGTTCAGATAAATTGCTTCTCTGTTTAACACATGGTTGGATAAGAATTGCTTCCATTGAAATATGCTACATGACGTGTATCGTTTATACCAATCAATGTTGGCCTGATCGTTTATGGCAGCTGTTAGAATTAATAATTTCTATTTGACACACTGTCAAAGTTCTACTTTAATTGCACGAAACCGTTCTATTTCCGTTCTGTTACCATGCCACCACCAACAGCCGCTTGGCGTTGATTGCAGATACGGGAAAGACAAAGGTATTCGTACCTGTGGAAACATCATAAGACGCCGCAATGGCTAGGTGAGAATGGCTTAAAACTCAACTTTCCTTCGCTAGTTGTTATTCCGGGACAGGCCCATCTCCTTACCTTCTTCAAAATAAGACATTAATTGCTATCAAAAGTGACAGATCATTATTTCAGTAGTCACTAGCACAAAACAACCTGCTCGGAGCCGCCTCAAAGCTGCTTTTTGCTTCCGATGATACTGCCACTATGGGACAGGCTCTCCAAGGCCACGGCCAAACACACACACACCCTCTGTCTCTACTTTCGCTATGAATGCCTGCTTCCGACGGGTGTTTTTAACTTAAGACCAAACGAGCGGTTCTTGATGAGATACTTTGGGTGAAAAGAAGCCATACCTTGGGCGCAGTGGTAGTGGAAGATGGCAAGACGAAAGGAGGTCACACGGTGGCAGTTCTTTATGCCAAGGGATAGCGATCTCTTGCGGAGATAAGAACGAAAACTTTATCTCTTGAGTTGGGAAACTGCGTTGAAGTGCGCTCGCCTTCCGGGAGGAAATGTACACTTGAGGAAACATTACATGAGTGTTTGAGTGTTATAACACGTTTTGGATGTGTTCCGTCTTGAGGAGTATCTTTTTCCTACGAGGAATATATTATAATCGGGTGCTCAAGATTATAGCCCATCAGTGAGTGAAACATCCTGGATCCTGAATATGACATTTGGGGATGAGCATTTTATGCGGAAGTGTCGTGCGTATAATCAGAATCCATGATGATAACTATTGCATTTTGTATGAGTATAGGCGATTTCTCAATCTTTTGAAACTAGCATTTTCAGAACTTTTTTGATGTTTTCATGCACTAGGTGCAGAGCTGGTAAATATCACGGCCGCCACGTGACGATGAGAAAACAGGTCCTCTCACTGTCACGGGACGAAACGACCTATCGTTAGCTTTCTTGTCATTTTTCAATGATCAAGCACTCATGAGAATAATTCTTATGCGGTTTTGACATCAACATTTCTAACTGATTTAGATGAATTTAAGCAAACAACCGTATGTAATCGGTAGAGTGAATATATTATTAAGATTTCCTCGGTACAAGTAACTTCGATAGCATTAAATGAGCTAGTAATTACCATGATCACAACACTGTCCGTTCTGTCATGATGAAAAATTCGATGAGATTTTGAAGAAAATCTCTATCATCGTTTTCTCATCCGAAGATAGTGACAGAAGTATCTCTGTAAATATCGCGTGAGATCTTTCATTGAAAATGACATTTGCCAGCCCTGACCAGGTGTTTTTGATCGGTGAACATTTTTAGGCGCGAGATCTAAGATTTTTATCCTGTACAAATAGGTATGTGGATTTGATGTTAATAATAATGATTTCTTAACTGACTACGCTAGCTGAGATCCCAAAACGGGATGGTATGGGTATATGGAACCAATTTTATGATCGAAACGCTAAAGTGCCAGCTAATATTGCAACCAAATGAGCTGAAACTTTTAGAGTGTTGTACTCGCCTTAAGGTACCAATCTGTGGGTTGGCCTTTACAATGGCGGCGATAAGTAGTCGAGGTTTAAGTGTTCACTTCTTCTCTGCACCATTAATAGTGCCGAGTTTGTAAACAATTTCTACTTACCATCAAAACACGTCGGTTCGATAGCAAGGAGCAAAGTCATAATCATTCAGACCATTGAAATGATGATGCACCGACCGTGTTGGTTGTTGCGCTGTTCTAGGATGCTGTTATTTTTCTCACCGTGCTGCTTTCAATTTCTTTTTCTTGACAGGAAACAGCCAGACAAAAAGCCAACCTGTAACCATCACAGCAGCAAGAATGCGAAAATTGTTTTCCCGTTTTATACCAGCCACTACTGACAGCCAACTTCTACAACAGCAACATGGGAAAAGAAAAGAGCACACACTCCGGAACAACGTTTTTACCATAATCGGTGGTTGGGTATGAGTAACATACACTGAGAAGAGAGCACTGATGCTGTCTTATCGCAGCAGGAAGTCAGCGTAAAGTGTCTTATCTAGAGTGCCCCGTCAAATAGCCGCCGGTCGGATCGGATGCCACGGGATCGGTTGGTGGAGGTCGCTAGGTGTCTGTTCAAGACACCAAACAACGAGGGGTACGTGGGGCATAATGGTCTATCCAACCTGAAGTTTATATTGGAAATCACCGGTTTTATAAAGTTTTCCATCAGAGCTGATAAATAATTATTTGAAAAACATTGATTCGTAATGAATATCTGTCATAAATCGACAAAAAAAGATCTTTATACCCCGTTCACACTACAGCCTATATCACGCAATATAAGCTGTTTTGCAATGAGCACTCATACATAGGATTTCCAATGAAAACTAGATGTATGAGTGCTCATTGCAAGACAGCGTATATCACGTGATATACACTGTAATGTGAACGGGGTATTACCATCATTGTTTACTAAACATCAAGGAAGGTGGCGTTTTGTAACATTTACCTCTTCACCTCAGGATATGGGCTGGTGGACTTGAAGACAATAAGAAGAAGAAGAAGAAGGAGAATATACAATCGGTGAATGTTTCCACAAAGGAAGACGAGCAACGCTGGCGAATGACACTCGGTTTCAATGTGAAGCGATATAATAAAAATTACGACACCCGAAGCGGGGAATGGGTACTGCATACGATTCGAGAATACATGGTTCCGTAGCGGTGGGGAAGAAAAGGGGCGTAGCATGCATCTTATTACATTTTTTTTACAGTCTAACCTGGTTGCTTCTAACCTTAAAAGCCTAATTACCGTTAGCTTTATTGGCGATTAAATCGTTGTTTGCGGCAATATTGGTGCCTTTGGTTGGGTTTCATATCATGTCGAAAGATCAGGGGCCGTAAAATGCTAAAATCAGGCCGGCTGGAGCCTGCATACTGATGGATGGTTTTCCATGATTCTTGCTCTTTTGCAATGACGCTACTGAAAATTGAGAAGCTGGAGGTTATATCGTTGGTGTCACGCAATACTGACCCAAAATTTACCCTCTTTGTGGGATTATTGGTTTAAAGCGTACACAAACCAAATAACATTACAATATTACATCTTATTTTCAAAGGGCCTCCCTTAGCTCAGTCGGTAAAGGCGCAGCTACAAAGCAAGACCATGCTGGAGGTGGCTGGGTTCAATTCCCGGTCCGGTCTAGGAATTTTTCGGGTTGGAAAATTTCTCGACTTCCCTGGGCATAGAAGTATGATTGGACTTGCCACACAATTATACCAATGCAAAAATGGTACAGGCATCGAAAGCTCTCAATTAATAACTGTGGAAGTGCATCTAGAACACTAAGTTGAGAGCACGCAATAAGCTAATATGCGATATGCAATAAGCTTGAAATGCGAAGAAGAAGAAGAAGATACACTAATCAAGTCAGTAAGGTTTTACTGGGTTTTTGAATTGCGGAACTGTTCGGTTAAAAAAAATAGTATAAAACCTGTACATCCTATTAACCCCATTTACTGATAGGAACTAAAATTTGCCGATTTCATTGATTCCTTACGGATAACGGTCATTTGAATTATTACACAGCAAAAAAATAATTTTGATATCACGTCAAAGTGGATGCACTACAATCATGTCAAAAATATGGTGTAATATTACTTGCTAAAAAGGACAAAATTATCATTAATACAATGCATGAACTGACATTACGCTGCTTTTACTGCATTTGTTTATTTATGTGGTCATAAAAATTACATGAAATTTTCGACATGATTGTAGTGCATCCACTTTGATGTGATATCAAAATTATTTTTTTGCTGTGTAACGACTTTTTCAGCAATTCAAAAACCCAGTTAAAAAATGCTTTTTTTTTTCCTTTGGTTTGTTTTTTCCGTCGATCTTGTTTTCCGTGCTGAGCACCAATGCTACCGACGTGCCAGGAAGGCAGCTCCCACACCTGGACCCTACCTATCGACCCATCAACTCATCCCTAGCAGCACACTTGTCATTTAACTGTTGTGGTTACTTGTCTGCACCTTATTTCAGTCACAATCAAGTTGCAGCAACCTATTTTGATAGATGCGTGTTGCTTGGGATGAACCGGGGACCAACGGCTTTACTTCCCATCCGAAGGAAGGCGTGATCAGAGATGTTATGCCTCAGAACATCCCGGCGGCGCCGACTGGGATTGAACCCAGGCCTGCTGGGGTGAGAGGTAATCACGCTTACCACTACACCATCTGCGCCGTTAGTTAAAAATGCTGACTCCTGTAAAATAATCTAAGTGTGTTCCCGAGCGGTGCAATTACAAAACATTGGTAATTAGGCATACAATCTACATTAAACTCAAAAAAATTGTTAAATTAACGGTGATTTTTATTTTGAGTTGTGACAATTTTGCATGAAACCGACAGCTCAAGTATATTTATTTATTTATTTATTTGGAGGGAAAAGCCCTTCAGTACCAACAGATAACATGGAATCCTACAGATAAATTTGCTTGATCTAACTCCTCAACATATAAAAAAGATATTAATTTACGCGTAAAATTTACGCGTCTGATAAAGGGTGATACGGTCAAAATTTGGTCAAGGGAAAACGCGTGTAAATCGGTGAAATCGTTTATTTAAAAAATCAAATTAAATTTCTTTTTCAAGTTCAATTAGTATAAAATTCAGGAAAAATATTCAGTTATGCTTCCGCTTTTCCAAATCCGAATTGCCGGGCCTTACGCTTGACCCCTGCCATCAGATTTTGTACAGCCACCTTGTCCACCTTCTTCGCCGCAGAAAGCCAGTTTGCCTTCAACTGCTGCTCGCCCTTAGCAGTTTTTTGGTCTTCTTTAGGTTCCGCTTGACAATAGCCCAGTATTTCTCACTTGGGCGGAGCTCTGGCGTGTTGGGAGGGTTCTTTTCCTTGGGAACTACCTGCACGTTGTTGGCGGCGTACCACTCCATGGCCTTTTTACCGTAATGGCAAGATGCCAAATCCGGCCAAAACAGTACGGAACAACCGTGTTTCTTCAGGAAAGGCAGCAGACGTTTATTCAAACACTCTTTCACGTAAATTTCTTGGTTGACAGTCCCGGAAGCTATGAAAATGCTGCTTTTCAAGCCACAGGTACAGATGGCTTGCCAAACCAGATATTTCTTTGCGAACTTTGACAGTTTCATATGCTTGAAAACATCTGCTACCTTTCCCCTTCCTTTTGCCGTATAAAACTCCTGTCCCGGAAGCTGCTTGTAGTCGGCTTTGACGTAGGTTTCGTCGTCCATTACCACGCAGTCAAACTTCGTCAGCATCGTCGTGTACAGCCTCCGGGATCGCGCTTTGGCCGTCGTATTTTGTTTATCATCGCGATTTGGAGTCACTACCTTCTTGTAAGTCGATAGTCCGGCTCGTTTTTTGGCTCGATGCACGGTTGTAGACGATACACCCAGCTTATTTGTGGCATCTCGGAGAGAGAGGTTAGGGTTTCGCTTGAAACTACCGGCAACTCTCTTTGTCGTCTCAGCGGCTTCCGGTTTTCGATTTCCCCCCGATCCAGACTTCCTGGCTGTCGACAAACGTTCCCCAAACACTTTAATTACATTTGTAACGGTTGATTTGGCAACTTTTAGCGATTTTGCCAACTTTGTGTGCGAGTAGCTCGGATTTTCGCGATGCGCGAGCAAAATTTTGATACGCTGCTCTTCTTGCTTGGACGGCATTTTGACAACTGAAGAGTGAATTCCAAAATCAAAATAGGAGCAACATTCTACACACACACACCTTCAAAATGTGGGATGTTCAGGTTTTTTAAATGCAAAATTGAAAGAAATACGTCAAGTTGATATTGACCAAATTTTGACCGTATCACCCTTTATTGACATTCAACTGCTGCAGAAGTGAACTAATTGCGGTTCGTAGGAGATCAGCGATGAAAGTAGCCTTAGAGACGCCTCGGCGAACACTAAGTAATTGTAGGGACATCAAATTACAGCGACTTTCATAACTAGGGAGATTGAAAGGATCACTCCAGGGTAGCCAACGAAGGGCGCTGAATGGCCTCAATACGATTCACCCCGTTGCTGTAAAAAGGAGCCCATACTACGGAACAGTACTCTAATGTGGAGCGGACTAGCGAACAATAAAGTGTTTTAAACAGAAAATGTCCCTAAAGTCTTTGGCGAAACGAAAAATGAAACCAAGTTGAGAAGACGCCTTAGCAGGAACATAAGCTTCATGGTCCTTGAAGGTGAGTTGTGAATCAAGTAGGACGCTTAAGTCTTTTTACGGTAGATTCACGGCTTAATATTTGCTCCTGCAGGCTGTAAGCATAACAGATAGGTGATTTTTAATGTAGGACTACGCCTTTGATTTCTATATGGGGGTACACTTTGTGAAAACCGAAAATGGAACATGTAACAAATTATGAAAGATTTTGAACGTTAATAACTCAGCTTCCCCTGGTCCAATTTCAATAATTTTATCACCAATCGATCAGAAATATGGCTACGCATTGATAACAATGCTTCCGAATGTTGATTTTTAACAATAAACTATTGAAAAACTGGTAAATGTCCAGCATTGTTCAAAAGCGTCGAATTAACTAACAAATCCACCAATTACCTACATGCATGTGCTGCTTCCCCAGCACAGTCGTCAGAGAGTAGTAAGTAGACGAAACAAGTCGAAGTGGCATTCGCCTCCGATCCTCAGGCACATGCGAATAGGGAGGATGGAATTGCGTAATATTTTGCACACTCATTGCCATATTCAGAACCAAACGCAAATTCTTCGAGATAACCACCATCCGTCGTCTGGCTCGCCGTGGCGGTGTCTGACGTATCTTCGGTCTGATTTACGAGGTGTGCTGAAGGTGTTCCTGAAAAATTAGATCCGTGATGCTGTCACCTACACTAAACACGCCAAGCGTAAGCGGCGTGGATTTTTTAGGTTTTCCACAGGAAACCATGAGACAAATTTACTCATCGCTGAGCTCCTGCACTTTTAGCGATTAGGAGTGAACTAAACTCAAATTTGGGTCGTTCTTATTCGCCGTGTACGCAAAAGGAAAAGAGCCAGTGTCGCTACTTGATAGCAAACTACTCATAATGGGAGGAGTCTTTGTAGCTTTTATACCACTTGGTTGCACATCATTCTGCTATAACCTGAAAAGATATAAAAGAGCCCTGCTGTATGGAATTAGCTCATTTTCGCTTCGGACGTGGTGAACAGCAATAGCAACAGTAGGAAGGTGGTGGCTAGTCCATTCCTTCACACCTAACAAGCAACAATTGACTGGTCGTGGCAAAGGAGGAAAAGGTCTGATAAAGGAGCCGCCAAGCGTCATCGCAAAGTTCTTCGAGATAACCGCCATCGGTCGTCTGGCTCGCCGTGGTGGTATCAAACGTATCTCCGGTCTGATCTACGAGGTGTGCTGAAGGTGTTCCTGGAAAATGAGGTCCGTGATGCTGTCACCTACACTAAACACGCCAAGCGTAAGTGGCCATCTTCAATAAAACGGCCCTTTTCAGGGCCATCAAGCATACATCAGTAAATAGTTGAAATAGAATTTATCTGTGCTTGTTTGTCCATATTCAGAACCACAAGCCCCCCAACGACACCAACGATCAATTAAAAGAACAAAATACTCTTCACATTAATTCCGTCCACTAGCGGTTCTACGTCAAGCTTCCGTTCGTGCCCCTAGGCACAGACCCTTCTACTTTTTCCTGGAAATCGTTATAATGGCACATTTAGAAGCATTTAATACCATCCTGTTCTTGTCACACCAAACAGTAAAAACGTCCAGCTGCTGCTGAAGAAACAATGCATCACTTCGATCTTTGATGACAAAGTTTAGTTTGAAATCGTCAGCATAAGACAGCTTCAGGTAACGGGTCGAAAAGTGAACGTCATTCAGATACAATAAAAATATGACATCCCAGATGACTGCCTTGAGGTACACCAGAAGAAACAGCGAACGGTTGAGAAAAATGATATCCAATCTTGACTGACATATGTCGACCGGTGAGGTATGAGCGAAGCCAATCAAGAAGGGAACCGTAAAAACCAAGTCGCTCTAGTTGGGCCTCTACAATCTCGTGATTGATTTTATCAAAATCAGCAGAAAGATCGCTGTAGATAGCATCCACTTGATGACCTCTTTCCATTTCGAGTATGATTGATGATGTGTATTGAACGAGATTTGTAACGGTCGACCGCATAAATTCGTGTTGTTCAGTCGCGATGTAACAAGAGCACGTGTGTTTTATATAATCTAGCACCAATAGTTCAAAAAGTTTTAAGACTGCACATAAAGCAGCGATACCAAGGTCGTTGGACATCGTCTGCTTATTGCCTTTTTTGAAGACAGGGAAAACAAAAGAATCCTTCCAGCAGTCGGTAAAGATCCCAGAATCCAAAAAGAGGTTTAAGATGGATGCTAAAGGTGCGGCCAGCACTCCAATACAGTTCTTAATAACCGCGGAAGGGATTCCGTCAGGGCCAGTGCATGCTCTACGAGCATCATTAGTCGAGAAAGGCAGATGGGCTTGATAAAGCTGTTTGTTGAGCCACTTATACTATTTGTTTACGAGGTTGCACTTCCTCTGTGATGCATCGTTCGAAGTTTACAAAATGTCTTTAAGGCAGCTCGTTTGGATGACTTCATTCGCTTGAGTCGGTTGTTGGTCCAAGGAGGGTTACTAGATATGGGTGGATTTGTCATGGGTACAAACTGGTCGATCGCATACACGACAATATTCGAGAAAATAGAAGAGCCAGCATTCGCGTCACGATCTCGGAGTTCATCGTCCAAGCTGATGTTTTCGAAGTCAGTCCTACGGTAGTCATACGATACGCTGTCCAAGGTAACCCGAAAAGAGGAAGCCTGATATAAGTGTAATGATACCATCCTGGAGGTGTCTACCACGTTTAACTAGTGGTTCTGGTGCCTCTTGAACCGAGCAATTATTTAGAGGCGAGTTCACGGCTTAGGATACATATATCAAGCAGTCTATGATTTTCATTGGAGATCCCGTTCCGTTGCAGAAGATCAGCAGTATTGTAGCAATCTAGGAGAGATGCTACTAGAGGTGTAATTTATGAGCCATTAGAGCGAGGATGAAAGAGCTCTGTTTCATTCGATGACCAGTTGACTGAAGCAAGATTGAAATTACCAACAACAAGGATTTCGTCAGTCGCATTCATCTTGGATACAACCCAAAAAAGTGAATCAATGTGTTGATCGATCAACTCAGAATCGCCAAGTTGCCAAGGGGGTATATACAACATGCAAATGAAGACCACTTTTAACGGTAGGGTAACAGGCACCCACACCTGTGCGACACCTGAGCTATTAGGTTGATGAAATAACCGAGAGTTAAAAGTAGAACGAACTGCTAGCAAGACACCACCGCCGGAAGCTTTGGGGCTAGTAGCTCGAGAACGATCAGTGCGATAGACCGTAAAATCCGAACTAAATATTTGCTTAGAAAGTGTGTTGCTGTTCAACCAAGTTTCGGTGAAGGCGTACATATCTACATATATCACATGCAATCATGTAAAAAATATTCGGTTCCGCAAAGCTAACGCATTTGAGCCTTGACAAATAAATGGATTATATAAAAAAAATATATCACATATATATTTATAAATAACTAGCGTTTTTTTTTAAAAGAAAGATGTATTAGGTATTTGTTTATTATGATCATGCTTTATTTACCAATTGGGTTCTTTAATTTTGAAAAATATATCGGTTTTTTTTATATCATCTGAAAAAGCTTTGAGAGCACAGCAATATTTTTTCGAACCGACACACTTTCATTTCGATTTTTTAAATCAATATTTAAAGCAAAATAAAAACTTCACTGTTTGACAGTGAACTGACAAACTGACAGCTCGATCCCATACAAAGTGACACCGAGGGGCGCTAATAAGGTGATTTTTGCAAATGTAATCGTACTTATTTAAAATAGTTCCAGTGTACCAAAACTGATGAAATTTTGGGTTTGGGTTCCATTTTTAATGCAAATTACGAAAATGCATTTACCTCAATACCCTTAAAGAACCCAATTATTGGAGAAAAGTGATCACCGGGTTAAAATTGATGAGTTGTGTTTTTGTAAATTTTCTGAGATATAGATATCAAGAGGTAATTTGAAAGTATTTCATTATTAGACGCCAATTGAGCTTTCTGACGTTTAAAACACGCATACTGGCGCAATCCCATTTTCAAGTGTGAACTTAGTTATTCTCATTTTGGCTCCAGCCAAAAATGTTGGTTTGTTAAAGTGAAATCCAACCAACCACCGGCCACCCGTGGCGCTGTTGTCGTAATGGTGATAAAAATGTAAGCATTGACGTGACTCACATCATAATTTTAACTTTTTAAATTGAAAATTTGTCTTGTTTAGACCAGTGCGCCGCCGTGCCACGCCGCCGCCGCTGTCACTTTTTCATACGCCGCCGCCGCCGATGGGTTTGAGTCGGTGCGCCGCCGTGATAATTTTTGAAACGTCGCCGTTATAATTTTTAATACGCCGGCTATGTAAAGGCTTTAATAAGCTTCTAAATTTTATAAGAAGTACTTGTCGCAAACTGCACCAAAATGAAAAATAAAACAAGCTTATTAAACTTTAAGAGGCATAAGAATTCAAAAACAATACCTTTCCTTTGTACAAAAAGTTCCTAAGACCATAATGGCAATTATCAAACACGTTCCCGGAAACCCCTGTACTCATGATGCCGGGACCAAAGGCACTATTGTAGCAGGTTTGCATATCACATTGTTCGATCGAGCAGACTTCAAATGGGAGAAGAAGAGCTTTCTTTGTTCATGCGGTATGGTAGACTATGGTAGACTTATAAAAGTATCTACCAGTAAGGACCGCAGTAAAGAGAGTTTGACAGCTGATCGATAATTGGCCGTGTGTATTTAGAATTATTTGGTTTATATAGATGTTCTTACTTATCCTAGTTGAACATCGGTTTAGGTCTCACGCGGGGGGAGGAAAGTGGAAATGAAAAAACTCTAACGCTGTGGCGCAATCGCCGCATATGGTTGCGATTGCATTATATGTAATTAGAGGTTATGAACTTTGTTCAGGCCTGAAGGGAATGACTTTGTTTGTTTACGATTGGGTTATTGTCTAGGGATGAACATGACACTATCGTATGTTATATTATTTCTTAAAAATTTGGACTTTCTTAAACAACATATCAAAAATTCAGCGATGCATGTTTTTGCGTTTCTGAGCTACAATTTTTCAAAAATATTATGTTTTAAATGATGAAGGCTCACGGTTATTTATGAGGAAGAACTAAAATTTTTATATTTTTGAAAAATTTCAGCAAAGAAACGGAAAAATCATACGTCGCTGAATTTTTGATTTGTTGTGTAAAAAAGTCCAAATTTCGAAGAAAAATATAATGCATTAGTACCTTTGGTTCCAAGATCACTAAAATCGATTATAATATATGAATTTCAATATAAAACCACCATCAAAGTCCATAAAATATGTTTCCTAAAACAAAATTAGATCATCTTTCACATCGGTCCGGTGGTTCAAAAGATATGGTTTAAAAAAAACAAGAAATAGGAAAATTCATGAATTTTTGGGCCACCCTAACACATAAGAAGCCACCCTAATGATGATATATAAAAATAAGGATTTAAACGATAAGGAACAAAATTACCAATTGTCATGAAATTCTAAAATCTACTCCAACTTTTTCTATGGAATTGCTGCACAAGGATCGAGCATCCAACCTTAGAAATAATTCCAGTTCCGAAAAGATACCCTATGGTTGGTAGCTTATTTCAAATGGCGTTGTCTATAACTAGTCGTAAACATCAACACAATATCTTTGTTTCATTTATGTTACCTTACTTGAATTCAAGTTGACAATGCGATATTTTTATGGCCACCAAAATGATACGCCGCCGCCACCGGTGAACTGACCGGTGCACAGGTCTAGTCTTGTTTTGTACGTTTTTGGTGATCATAAAGCGTGTAAAATTGTAGGAAAAGTGGCCTTCTTCAAAATGACAAATGACTTCACTGCTTGCAATCAGGAAAATAATTATTTTTTTAGACTACGTAAAAACAAGCTCCACCGCTTAACATTTTCATTGTGGTTGCAGGATCGTTGCATTATTTCGGGATGCAACCAGAACAAATTTCAACTTTTTCGGATTCCGCGGGGAGCAACAAATTCGCACAGTGGAGAAGGGTTGCCACTGTTTACGAATCAGAGACAAAGCAGATATGCTCCGATCATTTTGTTGAAGTAGACTTTGTTGCAAGAAGTCCCAAAGTTTGTTGTCGTGGGGTAATTTGAGATTAATTATATGTGGTCGCTCCCCGGGATGGGAACTTTGCAGCACAAACCCATTCCCCTCAGAATTTTTTGCGTTTTATTTGATTCACCGGTATATTTTCAAGCTGATCAAGTTCTATGTTACCATTTTTTTAAAAGTCGTTTATGTTGGCTTTTGACTATTTACTGAAGTAATTTTGAGAAATTATATTATATCAATATTTAATCGACGGCATAATAAGACTTCAGGCCCAACAAATTGGCAATGATCCCAGGGATTTTTCTTGAAATTGTGGGAACTTCGTAAAACTTCAAGGACTTCTAAGAAGTCCAGGGAACATCGTTGAAATTGAGGAAACGTATCAGAAATTCTGGGAACTTCATAGATCTACAGAAAAATTCGTAGAAACAAGGAAATTGGAAAAGTTCAGAAAACTACGTAGAAGCGGAAAATATATTTAAGATTGAGAACTTCTACTAAGCAGTTATGGGAACATTATTTTATTTCAGAACAATCTAAGGCCACCACATCAGATTTTTGCGATTTTGAACAGCATTTAAAGAAACTTCAGGATATCAACATCTGCAGAAGCTGAAGCTAAAGAACTGGATGAGAGCAGAAAAATAATACTCAGGACCATTTGCTGCAACTTTTATATAGAGCTTGTTCAACTAATTGAGAAGCGGTTTGATTTAAGGGATAAAATCTTGAAAACTGCTGCATGGATTGATGTTGTTCACATCCAAGGGTTTTCATCAATGCATGCGATATCTGAGAAATTCCCATTCTTTTTGAAAAACGGAAACGAGCAGGAGTTGGAAAATGAATTCCGTAAATTGAAAACAAGGATTATTTTCGGAGATATTGATGCTACGATGAAAACTCATGAAAACTGGGCAAAGTTTCTAAATGTAAAAAAGAGCAAAATGGATGTTACGCCTTCCCTGAATTGAGGAGTTTCATCGTAAGTTTTTTAAGTAAGCGTGCAAAGATTTTTTTCACATTAAATGCAAACAAAACTAAAGTACGTAACAGGCTAAACTCACAGTCAATTGATCATCAAAGCAAAAGCATTTATTGCAATTCGTGGGGATTGCCTGGAAATACAATTGTCCAAGGTGTTCAAAAGAAAATTTTCGCCTTCAATCTACATACAGCGCCAAGAACAATAAATTGGTTGCTACGATGTAATTGTCCTGTGCGAAACGTGGTTCGATTATCGAACGCTTTCCAGTCAAATCTTCGGTCCTGACAACGAGGTCTTTCGTTGCGATCGGAATCCTAACAACAGCCGTAAATCTACTGGTGGAGGTGTCCTTGTAGCTGTCCGTGGCAAAGACCATCGAGAATGATTCATGGAACTATGTGAAGCAGGTTTGGACAGCCATCAATCTGGGTGATCGCACACTATTTCTATGCGTTCTGTACATTCCACCTGATCGAGCCCGAGACAATGAACTCATCGATACTCACTGTCGGACAGTTTTCACAGTTATCGAAAGTGCCACTCCAGTTGATGAGATATTCATTTTGGGTGACTTCAATCTGCCAGGCTGCCGCCCTCCTCTAATTGTCACTGTTGAGGACAAACTCGTGCATGATTTCGACAATTATCCTGCTATGTTTTCTCGTAAAGCTGACCACCGTAGCATCATAGATGTATTGTCTAGCATGGTATGGGAGAACATCCTTGATCCAGATGACGCTGAGGCTGCAGCGCAAACCTTTGTAACGATTCTGTTTGTTACGATCAGTTGACGGCTTAACCGCCACCTTCTTCACTCAGAAGGTCCGTCAGCTATGATTTAATCCCGGCACGAGATTTCTTTCACTCAGGGCAGGTTTTCTGTATTTTCAGAACAAACAAGCTAATAATTTGAATCGACCAACAAGTGACTCTCAAAACTCACTAATCCCCGATGATAATTCAATCACCGAAAACCTCAAACACACATTCAAGCCGTCAATCAAAGTGTCTCGGCTAAACGCCACCCAATTCGTTCGTCACACAAAATTATTCGAACGCGATCTGGTGAAGTCTCAAACTAAACTGGAAGTAATTTTGTTAGTCCATCAATCAATCGAGAAATAATTACGCAAAAACTGAATACTTTTCGTGATTTTAACAACAGGTTTTTTGGAGTGAGCTGATTACTGAAGGAAAAACAATTTAATCAAATTTTCGAATGAGAACAAACCTTACTCAATTGTGACGACACGACTAACTAATAATCTTCGAAATCTTCGTTTTTATTTCTTCGAACAATAGAGTTCAATTTCAAAAGCAACGAATAGATCTGACCTTGATCAACGGCGCATCCCACGGCGTCCAGTGAAACTGTAGCTGTTGCTCAGTGTTGATTTCCTCTGCAGTTGAACGGACGGAGAAGTAGCATCGACGAACATCCACCGTGCCTTGGCAACCAACTTCGGGGTAAATGCGTCCCCGGAATGGATGGAGTGCCGAGCTCGATTAAAGGGTGATACGGTCAAAATTTGGTCAAGGGAAAACGCGTGTAAATCGGTGAAATCGTTTATTTAAAAAATCAAATTAAATTTCTTTTTCAAGTTCAATTAGTATAAAATTCAGGAAAAATATTCAGTTAGGCTTCCGCTGTTCCAAATCCGAATTGCCGGGCCTTACGCTTGACCCCTGCCATCAGATTTTGTACAGCCACCTTGTCCACCTTCTTCGCCGCAGAAAGCCAGTTTGCCTTGAACTGCTGCTCGCCCTTAGCAGTTTTTTTGGTCTGCTTTAGGTTCCACTTGACAATAGCCCAGTATTTCTCAATTGGGCGGAGCTCTGGCGTGTTGGGAGGGTTCTTGTCCTTGGGAACCACCTGCACGTTGTTGGCGGCCATGGCCTTTTTACCGTAATGGCAAGATGCCAAATCCGGCCAAAACAGTACGGAACAACCGTGTTTCTTCAGGAAAGGCAGCAGACGTTTATTCAAACACTCTTTCACGTAAATTTCTTGGTTGACAGTCCCGGAAGCTATGAAAATGCTGCTTTTCAAGCCACAGGTACAGATGGCTTGCCAAACCAGATATTTCTTTGCGAACTTTGACAGTTTCATGTGCTTGAAAACATCTGCTACCTTTCCCCTTCCTTTTGCCGTATAAAACTCCTGTCCCGGAAGCTGCTTGTAGTCGGCTTTGACGTAGGTTTCGTCGTCCATTACAACGCAGTCAAACTTCGTCAGCATCGTCGTGTACAGCCTCCGGGATCGCGCTTTGGCCGTCGTATTTTGTTTATCATTTGGAGTCACTACCTTCTTGTAAGTCGATAGTCCGGCTCGTTTTTTGGCTCGATGCACGGTTGTAGACGATACACCCAGCTTATTTGCGGCATCTCGGAGAGAGAGGTTAGGGCTTCGCTTTAAACTACCGGCAACTCCCTTTGACGTCTCAGCGGCTTCCGGTTTTCGATTTCCCCCCGATCCAGACTTCCTGGCTGTCGACAAACGTTCCCCAAACACTTTAATTACATTTGTAACGGTTGGTTTGGCAACATTTAGCGATTTTGCCAACTTTGCGTGCGAGTAGCTCAGATTTTCGCGATGCGCGAGCAAAATTTTGATATGCTGCTCTTCTTGCTTGGACGGCATTTTGACAGCTGAAGAGTGAATTCCAAAATCAAAATAGGAGCAACATTCTACACACACACCTTCAAAATGAGGGGTGTTCAGGTTTTTTAAATGCAAAATTGAAAGAAATACGTCAAGTTGATATTGACCAAATTTTGACCGTATCACCCTTTATGACTGCTCGACGTCGTACTGCTTGACTAGACGGGTTGGATTTCGGGTTTGTGTACAGGCTGAAGAACTCAAGCTGTGGAAAACGTACAGCTGCTCGATATGACGCTTCTCGACGTCCTAGCCGGCTATCACCGACTACACGGCAAACGATCCGATTCCAACGGATCCGGCACAAACCGCCCACGTTGGTAGGCTGGACCTAAGCATCGTGGTATTTTAGTTTCTGTTCGGTCCGAATCTTAAGCACTATTCTTACCTGAAAACGGCTATAAACTTTTGCACACGAATTCAATTGCTCTCAAAAGCCAAATACCCTATCCAACTCATGAAAAGAATTTTAAAAGAAATAAACCAGAAATCAACTTCTTGTAACTTTTCAAATTTCACTCGCGGAATTACTTCAAATTCAGTTTTACCTACTCACTTTTTTCAATTTGATAACTTTGAGCAAATTTAAACTGCTTCAATTTCAAAATTAGATCACTTCGAAATTTGATCTACTCACTCACTCCACCAATTATGGGCAGTCGATCCCGTATTAAATTGGGCCGGAGTTAAAACGTACGACGCAATTAAATCGGCGTCCTGTGCGAGCTGAATATAAAACTTTTTGCAATTGGAAAACTCAAGGCCAGAGAGTTTTTCTAGAGTAATAATAGCTCGTTTGGTCTATTCAAATCTCATTTTTTTTTTTTTCAAATTAAATTGTGCATTATATATTCGAGTTTGATCATTCGCCTAACGTTATACCTACAAGCATGCCAAGCTATTCGAAGCAATCTTATGCCGGAGCTTTTACACAGTTCCAGGTTTTGACACACAGGTGGCTAAATTATCCATACACACAACATGGTTACCAAATATTTGCATACAACCGCACGAAACAATATGCATACACTCTAAATATTTTTATTGTAAATAAAATTAAATCAAAAGTTTTAATGACAATTAAATATGAAACGGAACACATTTACCGTTACACCTTTTCACATGTCTTGGCATGTCATTGATAGACACGTCCCGAAAACTCACCACAAAGTGTCTCACCCTCCCTGGCAGACGAGAGAGCAACGTAGGTTGAAGTCAATCAAGAGAGCAGCATTGAGAAGATTTACGGAGAATCGCACGCTTTCTCTGAAACTACATCATGTGAGGCTTAATCAAATGTACCAGCGAGTCAGTTTCCAACGAGGCATCCAGCGCAAACTTAAGCTACACCCGAAATCATTTTTGGAACTACGTGAACGAGCAACGCAGGGAATCCGGCCTCCCATCGTCTATGGAATTCAACGGAGAAGTTGCTGCCACCGTTCAAGGATATTTGCCACCTTTTTTCGACAAGTTTGCCAGTGTATTCACAAATGATATACTAACTGATGACCATATTAATCTGGCTGCCAGGAACGTTCCAGTAAATGATCAAACGCTGGGTGCAATTGATGTTAATTCTGAGATGATTTCTAAGGCTGTGACTCTGCTCAAGTCATCCTTCAACCCTGGACCTGATGGTGTTCCATCTGTATTTTTGAAGATACATATTGCTATTGCTGATACATATGTCCATCTTGCGCACATGTTTCCCGTCCACAAAAAAGGTTGAAAACGAGCTCTGGATAACTATCGAGGAATTACATCTAGCTAGTGATTATGGAACCGTTGCTGTCCCATTGCAAGCAGTGTTTGAGTGCTGATCAACATGGGTTTACTGTCGGCCGCTCTAAAACCACCAATCTGCTGTGCCTCACATCGTATATATAACCGAAAGCATGTCCGATCGGGTTCAAACGGACGTTATTTATTCAGACCTATCCACAGCATTCGACAAGTTGAACCATGCTATTGCTTTTGCTAAACTTGGCAGGCTCGGTGTATGCGGTAATCTTCTGAGTTGGCTTCGATCATATCTTAGCGGTCACCAACTAAAGGTTGCTATAGGAGATTGCAGATCAGCTAGCTTCTTCGCCACATCAGGTATACCTCAGGGAAGCCACATGGGACCGTTGATTTTTATACTGTTCTTCAACGACGTGCATTGCTGACTGCCATTTTCTTCAACTTCAGCTGAACACAACAGCAACAACCGATAATATTTAGCTATGACCTGCTTGGCTCAACAATCGAACGCGTGAATTAGGTGAAAGACTTTGGTGTGATCTTGTCGATAAGACATCAGGAACTTTTGGGTTCATTTGTAGGATAGCTAAAAACTTCACCGATATCTACTGTCTAAAATATCTATATTTTTCGCTTGTTCGATCGACGCTTGAGTATTGTTCAGCGGTTTGGAACCCAAACTACAACAACGGTGCCGAAAGAATTGAATCTGTTCAACCTCGCTTTCTTCGTTGGGCGTTGCGTAGATTGTCTTGGAATGATCCGTTTCGATTACCTAGTTACGAAAACCGTTGTCAACTTATTGACCTAGAACTTCTTCGGACTAGAAGAGACACAAGCAGAGCCCTAACCGTGGCCGATATCCTGCAAGAAAGGACAGATTGCGATGCTATCCTGAGGCAAATTGACCTGAATGTTCAACCACCGACGAATCAACGAGACAGCTCATACAAGCTAATTTTAAATTTGTGCCCAAGACGCCATATTTAAAATACGTTAAACACTACCGACATCTACTCATACGATTGCGTTATACCATGAGCAAGGACACAAACCCACGTATAATTGATATTGCCTTGGTTTGCGTCTCACCTCGTTAGACAGATCTTATCGCCCGTTTGAAAGTTCGAATCGCTCGTTTGTTAATTCAAATAAGGTGGACTTGCTGTTGCTAACCATAAACAGTGATGATATCAAGATGTTGCACTTGGTGTTAGTTTTGTCAAAGTACTCCCTGAAAAGAAACTTGCTGTCTAATGTTAGTCCGAGCGAGGTACACAACCTCTTTGGACCATTCCACCTCTGAGCCGTTTAAGCAGATCTTATTATTTTCAGACGGAACAAGTCATGGTGAATGTGGAAATATGATGACCTGGGTCATGGTCTTGCTTTATAGCTCCGGCTTTTCTGACTGAGCTTAGGGAGGCCCCTATCCTGATAGAAATTTTTAGCTTTATCCAACCCAGCGATCTGTTTCAATGGCAACATAAGCAACTATATAAGCCCAACCCCTATTTCAGATCTAATAAACGATACCCACTTTCCGTGACAAATTGCGTTCAATCAACAGGCCCTAATCAAATGAACGGCAATTCCCGCACCGAGAAAACAATATATCGTTACAATATACTGAATTCCAGGCTGCGTGAAAACCAACTACCACAACGCGCCTTCGAGAAGCAACAGTGAGCAACGATCCAAGCGGTTCCTACCAGTATCTTCACCAGGCCAGACCATTCAGTTCACTGATTTACGTAATGATTTATTTTTTTACCAACCTGAAAGACGGAGCATGATTTCGCCAGGGAACGTGATACCTTTCCGAACACACAAGCAGTTGGTACCCTACGATGGTGGCCGGAAAGCGAGGTCTCGGAAACGTGAACACCTTAATGAATCTGATGTGCTTAATTTTGGGAAAATTTGAATACCAACACTATGTGAGTATATGTGAGTGGGGTAGAGCATGCGAAAGCAACAACCGTAAAAGCGGAGCAGCTACCCTCATCTACAAACTCACGAGAAGCCCACTTTCACGCGCGAAGACAAATGTCCTTTTTGCGCGCTATGTTGCGTTGTCAAGCGAGACTAACGAAAGGGCAAAATATTTCAAATATTCATTTGCTCTCTCCACTAATCAATTTGCCGTGAAAATGGGTTTTCCCCCGGGTAAAGGGCACGTGTGCGTCACAATGAAACATATTTGGGTTGATGAAGATCAGTTGAGATTAGAGTTTCCATTCTAATTTTGTTTCTCAGCCTCAGCCTATATACATTATTAAAGGACTGCGATATTCAACAAACGAACTTTTTGTTTTGTCTGAAACCGTACGTGGCTTTTGTATATTTGTCACTTTTAATGACATAATAAGACGTAACGTATTCAATAGGCAAATTTCGTTTGCAATCAAGGAATATTCGTTAATTTCAACCAACATTTGGAGCAATTTTTCTTGGAATATTATCATACCGTTCGTTTTACTTTGTTCGTTCCGGGAGTAGAAGGAAAACAATAGAACAAAATGATTTTCAAATATTTGCTCTTGACGACAAGCTCTGGCTAATAATTTCGAATACTTTTGTACAAAATGAAGCACCCTAGTGAACATTGCCGGTCAAAGCCGGTAACAACGGAGGCGATGCCTATCGCACAGATTGTTGTGATTGTCAGCTCGTTATCGTACTTCGAGTCTGGTTGTCATACATTTTGGAGTTATTGAAGGCAGCCCTACTTTTGCTCAATAAAACAGATGAAATTATCTTTAATAAGTAAAAAAAATCTCCTTAAAATAGATCGGGTTGCTCCTTAAATGATTGATCAAAATACGTTAAAAATCTTAAAATGCTCAGTAAATATTTAAAGTACGCTCCCTAAAATAGAGAAAACTGTACATTAAGCATTTGAAAATGCTCCTAAGTATGCACCATTTTGAAGTGTAATTGTACCATATATCATCGGAAAAGCTGCTGTCGAAAGGTTAATAAGTACCATGAAATCAGCTGAAATGTTCAGTAAATCATTGTGTGCATTTGTGCATTTTTACTGAACATTTCAGCTGATTTCATATTACTTATCAACCTTTCTACAGCAGCTTTTCCGATGATATATTGTTCAATTACACTTCAAAATGGTGCAAAGCGGTGCATACTAAGGAGCATTTTCAAATGCTTATTGTACAGTTTTCTCTATTTTAGGGAGCGTACTTTAAATATTTACTGAGCATTTTAAGATTTTTAACGTATTTTGATCAATCATTTAAGGAGCAACCCGATCTATTTTAAGGAGATTTTTTTTACTTATTAAGGAACATCGTCATTGTTTAATGATTCATTTACCTTTTTACCGTTATTGAATTTTCCGGCATGTTTTCGTAGTTTTGTGGTGTTGGGATTTATATAGGTGCATATCTGTATTTTATTTAATGTATTTCAGAAATGTAGAGCAGTCAGGTTGATTCGCTGTACACGAAATTGGAAAACGATTCACTCACGAAGCCGTTCAAATCATCGAGTAGCATGATTTTTTTTTTTGTTTTAGTGCGTGTTTCACCATCAGCTGGACCGAGCCTGTATTGGAACTAGTGTGGAAGTAGGCCGTGTTAGTTAGGTTGAACGTATTTCTGATATTGCCTGTTCAATAGCATCCACCTATTTGCGTATTTACCCCTATATATTTCTCAGTAAAGCCTGTTTTTCCTGGTTCCACTCAGCCCACCACCTGTTTACTGGCCGACAAGAAATCCGTGTCGCCAAACAAACCAGCTGGATGGACTTTCTGGAAGGAATTAATTCGTCACAGGCCGACTTAAGGAGGCAAGTCAACGCCCTCAGACGACGACGAATTCAAGCGGAAAGCTAAGTCTTCGACGTCATCCATTGCAAGTTTCTCTGTTTCTTCTGACGCTGGAAACTCGGACATGAACCAGGCATTCTTCTGGCAGGAATTGCAATGGAAAGTCGGTGGATCCCGAAGAAATCGGGTACCCTCTACTCAAGAGGTTACCAACGCCAGGCCAGCTACGGATGCTGGAGCTTTTCAACAAGCTCTGGCTCACCAACTCGTATCCAGCGTCGTTGAAGGAGAGCTTAGTCATTCCCATCCCAAAAGCCAATGAAACAACCCGTGAAGTTAGCAAGTGCCGGCCAATAGCCTTGACATGCTGTATGGCCAAGGTCCTGGAGCGAATGGTCAACAGGAGGCTAAAGCATTTCTTTGAAGTGAAAACCTGCAAGACCATCGACAGCACACCTTCCGTCAAGGGTACGGAACGTCAGCTTATTTCGCAACATTAGGGGAGGTACTCAAGAGTGCCAACGATAGCGGTCTTCACACCGAGATCGTCTTGCTGGATATATCGAAGGCCTTCAACAGGACGTGGACGCCCCTCGTCTTAGAGCAGCTTGTCAACTGGGGCCTGTGTGGACACATGGTCCACTTCATCAAAAATTTCCAGACCGATCGTTCTTTCAGAGTCGCAGTTGGCAACACGAGGTCCCAGCTTTTCAGAGAAGAGACGGGCGTCCCAAAAAGTTCAGTTATCGCCGTTACCCCCTTCCTTGCGGCCATGAACGGAGTTTTCGGAGGACTGCCGAAAAATGTTGTATGCTGACGATGTACTTATCGTAACTACCAGCCCAACAGCAGCATGTAACAGGATCAAGGCCCAGGCAGCAGTCTCCGCTGTAGCCAGGTGGGCCAGCGCGGTAGGTTTCCAGCTTTCGGCCACCAAAAGCGTCAGGTGCCACGTGTGTCAATCCCGGCACCGTGTCAGCGGGCCACCTATCAAAGTTCAAAGCCAGCCCATACCACTGAAGAAGACGGTCCGTATTCTGGGGGTACTTGTTGGCCGGTGCCTCAACATCTTCGAGCAGCACTTTAAGGCGATCAAGAACGACTGCCGCAGTAGGATCAACTTGATCCGAACCATCTCTCACCCCCACCGGTCTAACAATCGCGACACTCGTTTCCGGGTTGCAAGAGCCGTCATCGATAGTCGCCTACTGTACGGTCGAGATGGGAAATGACAGGTGGGCAGGAACTCACGGTCTCCCAGTGTTGGTGAGTTTTTTGCCGTTAATGTTCACGAAAAGTTCACTATTTTGCCATACAGAAATTCAAAACAAAAATTTTTATCTGCGGATTTGGACAGTTTTTGACTTGTTTCATACGACCGGAAGGTGTATGCTGGTCACAAATGCCGTGCCAAACTGATTTCCTACGCAATTAATCAACCTTTGATGAGAATTTCGCTAATAAACACGAGGAGCATTTCTTATAGCAAAACTTGCCATAACAAAATGGGCATAGTTCATTTTAGTAAACAAACTAATATTTCTTCCTTGTGTGTCACCTTATGCAGATCCTAGCTGTATGGTCTTGAGATGACGTGCATCGCCACGGAAAAGCTCGTGCAGATACTAGCACCAACTTTCAACACCTAGGGGAAATGGCTCTAATGTTGGCCAATGGATCTAAGATTGAACCCATCGCTAAAAATCTGCTATTTATCAATTTTATCTAGATGAACGCGTCATTGGGACGGTACTTATAGATATTTTTGGTCGCTGTCGAAAATTTAGTCAATTGATAAATTTATGTATGGGCCCAAATTAGGAGCATTTAGGCCGACATTACATCCATTTCCCCTACGTTCGGATTGTCTCCGGTCTTCTTCCGTCAACGCCTGCCGATGCCGCATGCATCGAAGCAGGTATTCTGCCCTTCCACCATCGTATAACCGCAGCAATTGCAACGAAAGCCGCTGCCTTTGCCGCTATGACCTCCGGAAATGACAGCATCTTTCTCCTCGATGAGGGGAACAGACTCATTCGCATGACTGTCAATCCTGTCGTGACGGCAGCCTTTCCGTACTTCAATGCACGTCCAATCGTCTCAACTATCGTTAACAGAATACTCGAAATTCATTAAAAGCTTTCCGTTCATAAGACTTTCACGAGGTTCGAGTTCAGAGCTTTTTCTCTCTCTTTATTTCAACACGAACATAAAGCTCGGTCGTATCCGTTATACGGTATTCCTTTTCCGTATATAACAGATTATCATTCAGTTTTGATCGTTTGTTTCATTGTCGTTAGGGGTGTATCCATGTTTGAATAGCGAGCTCGTTGCATGTTCAAATAAATAGAATCATTTTATTCATAATATAACCTACATCTACTACACCCCCCAGTGGCCAAGGTCCACTCGTTCGGAGACAAAAGTTGGCGTATACCTCCACCAAAAATCGAGAGTCGGATAAAGAGCAGGTTCAAGGCTGGAGATAACTCTGCAGCGCTGAGGAGAACAGTAGCCGAACTGCTAGGCTCGGACTACCCAACCCATGCCCACATATACACGGACGGATCACTTTGGAGTAGCCGGAATTTCAGCACCGATGAGTAGCAGCCTACCGCCACAATGCTCGGTTTTCTCCGCCGAAGCTGCGGCTATCTTTGTTGCCGTTACAACACCCTCGGATTGGTCCATACTGGTGCTTATATTTGGTCATACTGTGGTCGTTTCTAAGACACAACTCTTTATTTTTTTCCTTTATTTATTTTCCGTCGATCTTGTTTTCCGTATTGAATACCAATGCTATCGACGCCAGGGAGGCAACTCCCACATCTGGACCCTACCTATTGACCCATCAACTCATGAACCGGGGACCAACTTCCCTTCCGAAAGAAGGCGTGATCAGAGTTGTTATGCCTCAGAACATCCCGGTGGCGCCGACTGGGATTGAACACAGGCCCTTTGGGATGAGAGGCAATCACTCTTACCACTACACCACCGCTGAGGCAAAATACTTTGTAAATAACTAAAATTGATATTTGGGTACCAAAAGAATACCTGTGTGGTATTGTTTTGGTATGGCATTTGCAACATTTGGTATTGGAATGGTATTGTGAGAGCATTTTTTTGGTATTTTACCTCTTATGTCAGGCTTATCCATACCACTTTAAAGTATCGAGATATTTGTTCCTGCCTAGGGAAACGGCTCTCAACTTAGTGAACTTTGAGCATTTTTACAGTTATTTATTAAGAGCTTTTGACGCATTTTTGCATTGAATTCACCACGAAGTCTTGCACACAGTGATGCCACATTTTTTCGAAGTTCAATCTGTATTTTCATCGCAAAAAATCTTTTTAATCTGTATCTGGCTGACAAAAATCTGTGAAAAAATCTGTATAGTTTCTATATTATGGTCTCAGTGCGAATTTACGTAAATCTCCATTGAGCAAATTTATAGTTCAGAAGGAGTTTGTTCAATGTTTAGAATCATGAAAAATTACTAAAGTTGGCTCTCTAAAGAATTTGTCTATTTTAAAAATCTTGAAATCCTACAATCTTGATTTTTTGGACTGTTTTGTATCTCTTCTACTGTCTGAAAATACAAAACATTAAGTACCAGTTGTAAGAGACAAATCTTTTTCCGACTGAAAATTTCCTTAATGAAATAACTATCACAATTCCCTAGAATTTGATTTATGTATGTCTCAGATTACGCAAACCTTTATCTGGACATTGGACATAACACAGAACTTTTACAGGAAGTTTTGTCGAATTGCATGCAATATTCTTTATTTCTATAATTACGTTTTTAAATATAAAAATATCCAGTTGATTATTCGACTTACAAATTGTAATCAACCACTTTGAGGGTTTTCTAAAGTGGCTTGTTTACCGAGTTGACAAAATATATTTAATTAACTTCGTATTTGAAGGTGGAATAGAAAGCGAAACTAATAGTCCTTCCAACGAGAAATCAGAACATCTGAATATCAGAAGTCCATTCAAAAGATTCCAAGTCCATCTGAAGCTAAAATAATAATAATTTACTTAGTGAAAAATACGATTTGAGTTTGATGCTAAGATTGAATTCAAGCTGCTCAAAAGAAAGAAACGATTATTTATCGGAATTAATAAATATAAAAAAAATAATGCAAAATACATTCCCTTTATTTGAAAAAATCTTAAAAATCTGTATATTTTTCAAAAATCTGTAATCTGTATATACAGATATCTGTATGATTACAGATAAATCTGTATATGTGGCATCACTGCTTGCACACCTGGTCACTAGAAGCTGGAACTGAGATGCGATTTCATCATATTTTAAATCCCATTCCAACCCCTCCTTAATCTGTCCACATACCAAACCCCAAACGTAACAAGCATTAATAACGAAGAATTACTGGAAGAATGCATAAAAATTACCATCAACATTTAAATACCTTTGCACCTTCATTCCACCACTAACTAGCAAACGCGTGAAGCAATCACTCAAGCCTGGTCCTGAAGCATGGCGAGAAAGGCCAGATTAAATTTCCGCTTCTGATAATATTTTCCAATCTGGGTCAGATGATTGATTTATCTACTGAAGCATGTTATGACTTTCAACAGATTGCTTCGTTAGCACCATAGGACACTGCTATCGTAGCTGCTAACTGACTTATGGTGACGGGTGGCAGAGGCAGACAGAGCTGATGTCAGTGGAATGTGGCATCATCATTCCTGTGGTCTGCAATTCGAGCAATCGATTCACCATTCCGTCCCCGCAGGAAACGGAAAGCGAAAAAAAAAAAACATGTATCGACACTGGTGCCACGTTCCACAACAGCAGGCAACTGGCAGCTACAAGTGAAAGTGGATCGTCACTTCTTCCTGACGATGCGATGTCTGATACCTACTTTGAACTGGAAAGATTTACGCGCCTTTTTGCAGTTTCACACCACGTTTCACGCAACGCAATGGATGATGGGCGTGCTTGGAAATACTCCTTCTGAGGAGGTTGGAAAACACACAAGGACATGAGGAAAACAGACAGTAAAGACGCATGTCCTATCATGAGCCTTCCACGAATTGAGCCATAGAGGCAAACGTGTGAACGAAAAAAATAAAATCGATCACAACGACGACGCGCTGGCTGGCTCGATTCAGGAAGGAAATAAATAATACACGATGCCTTGGAGGCTTCTCCTTGGTCTGCGGTAACACACGATTCAACGCAGCACGGATGGATTTAAGGTAAAGCACTAGTTGTTGACTGAAAATCTGAATCTGGTATGGTCTGAATTAGTTTTGTCCATTTGCTGTCAAACGGCATCAAAGGTCAAAATCACTAATGAACACAACCCGAGCAGGAACGAATACCTTGATACCTTAAATTGGTATGGATAAGCCTGACATTGAAGGTAAAAAACCATGAATAGTACCAAAAATGTTCTCACAATATCATTGCAATATTAAGCAAACGCAATACTAAAACATTACCACCTAGGTATTATGTTGATATCCAAATATCAATTTTTGTTATTTGCAAAGTATCCTGCATGCATTTTTCTGGTGTTATTCCTTGGTATTTTACCTCCTATGTCAGGCTGATCAACGCCAAATTATGGTATCAGAAACAAAATTAGGTATTCACAAATTATTTTCTCCTGCTCGGGAAACCATTTTATGTATTTGTTTGATTATTTAAACTGAGCGGTTTTCATACATTATCAAAAAACTGTTTTCTAATGTATATTCGAGACGTTAACTCAGGAGATAGGCAAATTTGTTATAAAAAAATCAGTTTATCGCACAGTATAACAGATTACACATATCTCAAATTAATTATCAATAGATTAATGTAAACCGTGAGATTGTGATCGACGGAGTATTATTTATACTATTCATGCTATGGGTGAACTACATTCTAAGGTTTGCTTCTTGTCGAACATGATTTTTCAAGATCATTCAGCACTGCAGTGAAAATGAATTCCATGGCGAAAAAAATCATCCATATAGTCATACATAACACATTCACGAAGCTTCCACTATCTGACAGTATTGTAAATATTTTACAACAGTAACGATGATTACCGGAAGCATGCCTTGCCAATCTATTACATCGAGGCAATGCAAAAGGAATGGATGGCCCCGGTTGCAGATAGCACGAGCCATTAAATGGAAAATATGGGTACATACAGAAGACCAGACACAGACATTCTCCTGCAGAGCGGCCCTACAGGAATGTATGTAGGCCCATAGCGATTGTGATATGTTTCAACTGTCTGTTTGATTGCGTGGCAATTTCCGTTTCCTCGTGATTTGAGTTCACATGTCGATATCGAATAGAGTTTGATTTTATGATTGGGTGATTGCTTGATGAGGAATACTGCACATTGCGACAATAGCGACCCATTTCCGTTTTTCTAAAGGTTAACTTCAAGAATTTTCTGTTTGAACTGAGGTCCTTTTCGGGGTTACCAGCCAGGTTTCCAATGATTACGGTGCTGCGTAGTTTGAGGTTACAGCAACCATTTCCACAATTGTTTCTTGCAAAACTTTTCAAAACGTCCAATTGATCGATTGTATACATCGACTTTCCCTTCCCCATAAAAAATATCAAGCATTGTTCATAGAGCCAAATTTAAAACAACCCTTTGTACAGGATTTCCAAATTGCTTGCATTATCAAAATGAGTTATTATTTTGGTTCATGGAACGGAACAAAAAAGGATAAATTAGTGATAGATTTTGTTTTCAGCATCTATTTTTTCTAATCCGTATCTATTTTTTTAATGTCCATAAGATAACTTAATGTACTCAAGAAACGATACTGTTGCCTTTTTTTATAATTAATTAAAAATGTTTCAAGTTTGCATAAGTAATTAAGCGTTTATTCCCTACTTTTTTTTTAATAATTTGTTTATTTTTCCAGGCTCATTTGCTGTAGCTTTGCGGAGCCGATATTAATTGTTTAGATAACAAAATGACTTAAAACTAACGTTAGTAAAGCGGGGGCCGATTACTCGCGGCAAAATTCCCTACTTCTAAACAACAAAATAAATTTGAAATGCATTAGAACTATGTGTCAAAACACGGTTGAAACTAATAATTAGCCGAGCCAGTATTGGCGCGTTATAATAGAGCATACAAAGCTTGGAGCAATAGCTCCAGGAAAAAAAACATGAGGCAGTTTCATCCTTTTGGTTTGTTTTTTCCGTCGATCTTGTTTTCCGTACTGAGCACCAATGCTACCGACGTGCCAGGAAGGCAGCTCCCACACCTGGACCCTACCTATCGACCCATCAACTCATGAACCGGGGACCAACGGCTTTACTTCCCATCCGAAGGAAGGCGTGATCAGAGATGTTATGCCTCAGAACATCCCGGCGGCGCCGACTGGGATTGAACCCAGACCTGCTGGGGTGAGAGGTAATCACGCTTACCACTACACCACCGGTGCCGTTTGAGGCAGTTTCATGCTTATCAGGAAGATTGCGAGAGCCTTTCAGAAGTTTCAAAAATTGAAGAAAGTCAAAAATTAAAATAAGAAACTTTCCAGAAGTTGTGAGAAATCGATGAATGTTTTGGGATATTTTCGGCAGCTTCATTAATTTCAAAGCAAATCCAGAAACATTATCAGAAGAGTAGTTAGAACTTCAGGAAAATTTAGAAAACGTCCTGGTGAGTCTCAAAAAACGTAAGAAGAAGTTCAATGGAATGAAAGGAAATAGTGTGCATATTGGTGAAGTTTTCCGAATAGCCTGGGTTATTATAAGGGAACTATTATAATAATTAATCTGAGCCACGAAAGTGTCGACTCGGCAACCGCCTTTCCGAAGCCAGCTTTACCGGAGCTCGTCAACTCTCTGACTCAATGGAATATGAATGGGTTTCTCCAGCACGATATTGACCAGCCTGTTAACCCGAGTGGCAGTCAAAACCGTGACAACGCCGAGTCTACCATCTTGTACCCCACGCCTGCACTGCCCAAGCCGGTGAACCTTGTTCTCCAGTGGAATATAAACGGATTCCATGGCCGCCTAGGGGAATTGGAGCTCCTCTGCCAAAGCGATGCCCCCTGGATAATCGCTCTACAAGAGGTCAACAAAGTCACAACCGACCAACTCAATCGTTCGCTGGGAGGGAGATACGATTCCACACGAAGTTCTTGACCTCCAAACTGACCTGACAATCGTCGGCGTCCGCCTTAAGAACGCCGCTAACTTAGGTATCGGCTGTGCGTACCTGCCCTGCGGACGGATAGCCAATCTGGATAGAGACTTAAGTGCAGTTATTTCCAAGTTTCCGGAACCGCGGCTTTTCATCGGTGACATCAACGGGCACCATCCGGGCTGGGGCAGCCCTCGCCCAGATCCCAGAGGTTCTATCCTGGCGAGCATTTTTGAGAGAGAGGACTTGGTGGTGCTGAACGATGGCGCTCCCACCTTTTTTAATGGACGGCACACCACCGCGATCGACATTGCCACTGCCAGCCGATCTATAGTGGAAAGGGCACAGTGGAATATTAGTACCGACCTGCACGGTAGTGACCACTACACGATCCGCATACAGCTTTCCGTAGGTGCGGTTCCCCCAACGACACGGAGACTCAGGTGGCGCTTCGAGGAAGCCGACTGGGACGCCTTCAGGGAGAAATCCGACGCTCTCTTTCAGCAACGCGAACCGAACGACATCTCCAGCTTCACGGAAGTACTCTACGACGCTGCAACACTATCCATCCCAAGGACTAGTAGCGTACCCGGGCGAAAAGCCCTACGTTGGTGGAACGAGGATACCAAATGTGCGGAAAAAGCGCGACGCAAAGCCTTACGCCGGCTTGAGCGCCTAGCCTTAGACGATCCTGGTAGGGAGGAAGCGCTGAAGGTCTACAGAGAACGCCATCTCTCGTGCAGACAGGTGATCCGTGACGCAAAGCGATCCAGCTGGATGGATTTCCTGGATTCAATCGACGAATCCCAATCGTCGAGCGACTTGTGGAATCGCGTCAACGCTCTGAGTGGCAAGCGGCGGTCTACTCCACCTACTATCCAAGCTCATGGCACCAAGATTTCAGAACCGAAGGACATCGCTGACAATTTAGGGAACTATTTTGCCGGCCTGTCCGCTGTCAGTGGCTACGACAGCGATTTCGTCCAGCGCGTCAAACCTTCCACAAGCAGCATTCGTGACCTGTGAATTCCACCCGATGTCCCTTCCCTCCAGATCAACGATGCTCTTACCTTCCGGGAGCTTCAGTTTGCCCTCGGCAACAGTACAGGTAAATCTGCCGGGCCGGACGAGATTGGATACCCGGTGTTAAAAAACCTCTCCCTCGACGGAAAAACGAGGCTACTCGCCCACTTCAACGACCTATGGCTCACTGACTCGTATCCGGACCTCTGGAAACAAAGCCTGGTAGTGCCCATTCTGAAGAACAACGCGGCGAGTGGAGAAGCCTCCTCCTTTAGGCCGATTGCACTCACTTGCTGCGCGGCAAAAGTGATGGAGAGAATGGTAAATCGTCGACTTAGGCAGTTCCTGGAGTCTAACAGTCTCCTTGACGAACGGCAACATGCATTCCGGCAAGGACATGGCTCCTCCACTTACTTTGCAGCCCTCGGGAATGTACTCAAGGAAGCCCAGGACAACGGTCACCATGCGGAGTTAGTATCCCTTGATATTTCTAAGGCGTTCAACAGGACGTGGACAGCTGGCGTCATCAGGCAGCTCATCGGCTGGGGCCTGAAAGGCCACATCACGCACTTTGTACGGAATTTCCTCCTTAATCGTACCTTCCAGGTGACGGGAACACTCGACGGGAACACTCGACGGGAACACTCGGGAACACTCGATCGGATCCGTTCCCCGAGGAAACTGGAGTGCCCCAGGGATCCGTCATAGCGGTTACGCTATTCCTGGTGGCAATGAACGGGGTGTTCAGCCGACTGCCCAAGAATGTGCACGTAATCGTCTATGCCGATGACATACTCATCGTCGTAACGGGACGAACGACTAAACGGACCAGGAATATTGCCCAAGCAGCTGTCTCCGCCGTCTGCAGGTGGGCGCTTTCTGTTGGTTTCCAGCTCTCCGCTCCAAAGAGTGTACGGTGCCATATCTGCCACTCGGGCCATCTGATTCGGGGACCACCGATCACCATCCAGGACCATCCAATTTCGCTTAAGAAAACATTACGTGTTCTGGGGGTAGTTCTGGATCGGACTCTAAGTTTCAACCAGCACTTCAGATCGGTGAAAGAAAACTGTCGTAGCCGCATCAACATCGTCAGGACAATCTCCCGCCCACACCGCTCCAGTAACCGCGAGATCCGCCTTCGTGTCGCCCGGGCTGTTATCGACAGTCGACTTTTCTACGGCATTGAAATTACCTGCTTAGCCACCGAGAAGCTGAACCGCATCCTCGCTCCGGTATACAATACCTACGTACGCATCGTATCCGGCCTTCTACCTTCCACGCCTGCAGACGCTGCTTGTGCGGAAACCGGAGTCCTCCCTTTCCGCTATCGATCTGCTGCAGCTACTGCTACGAAAGCCGCTGTCCTCGCTGCTAAGACATCCGGGAATGATAGGGTCTTTCTCCTCAACGAGGGGAACAGAGCCCTCCGCACTGCAGCCAACCTTGACCGACCCCCGGTGGCCAGGGTCCACTGGCATGGAGAGAAAAGTTGGCGATCTAACGTTATCCAAATAGATAAGCGGATTAAGAGAGGATTCCAAGCCGGAGATAACTCTGTAGCAAAGTTAAAGTCTACCGGAGGAGTGTTCCGTTTTTTCCGCAGAAGCCGCTGCTATTCTTGATGCAGCCATCACTCCTGCAGATCAACCGATCCTTGTGGTAACGGACTCACACAGCGTCATCCAGGCGCTGGAAGCCGAAGCCCCGAGCCACCCGTGGATACAAGCCATTACACGATATGCCCCACCCTCAACCGTTTTTACGTGGATTCCCGGGCACTGCGGTGTTCCTGGAAATGAGGCTGCGGACAGGTTGGCGGGATCCGGTCCATCTGGTCCCCGCTTCACCAGGAACGTACCACTCCTAGACGTCAAGCGTTGGATCGCGAATATTATCATGGAAGCCTGGCAGGAGGAATGGTTTCAGTCGCGGACCACTTTGCTGAGAAAGATCAAAGAAACCGTACGACCCTGGCTAGATAGCCACAAGTACAAGGACCAATGTGGACGTGCTGTGTGTCTGCCCAGAGTTTCAGAGGCTACGCGAACAACACCGACGCCCAGAGAACATCAGGGAGCTACTTGGCAACGATTATTGCTTTCTTGAAGGACGCCCACCTGTACAACCAAATCTAGCACTCTAGTCGTTGGCTGCGCTGTTTGTGTTCTTCCACCTTCCAATTTTCCTGCCGTCGGGGTATCTCTGCCGGACTGGGGCACTGTCTCTTACGGTGGAGCTCTACCTTGTTCGCGCATCCATTCCTCACCACAGTCCCGATGTAACTCCCATTTTACTTTAAGCTTTTTTTTAATGTTGTCTCAGAGCCAGTTTTACGTTACGTTAATGTTAGACTGAAACGTTTCCTTAGAGGCAGGCCCTAAGCCTGACCTTCTACTATCAGATGTGATGAACTAGCCTACGGCTAAAATCCCAAAAAATAAAGAAAAAAAATATTATAATATTTCAGGCTCTTCAGGGAAGCTTCTTGAACTTTAAGGTGATCCCATCAGCTTCTAAGAAGTTCCATGAACTTCAGGGATATCAATTTTTTTTAGAGAAGTCAAGAAAACTTCCAAGATGTTCAGAGAAGTTGAGGAAAATTCTGAAACTTTAAAGAAGTTGCAGAAGCCTCATTGAAAGTAGGTCTAGAAATCTTCAGGGAAGCTCACAGATCTTGAGGACAGTCCCAGTAACTATAGGACAGTCCAGATCTGTTAAGGTTAGTTTCTATAAATTCAAGACATTTTAACGAGCTTCTGGACAGTTTGAGAAGTTTCTAGAATATCAGAGAGATCCAGGGACCTCCTGAAAAGTTATGAAATATTCAGACATATTTTGGAACAGAAGTCCAGAGTTTTTCTGAAGTTTAATTATTTCGATTTATTTCACGGTAGTATCTAAAATTTTAGAAGAATTGCGAGAACTTCAGGGTAGCTTTACGAGAACCGCAGGGAAAAGCAGATAACCTCTGGGCAGTTATTTACTTCAAAGACATTTCAAAAAACTTCAGTGAAGTTCCCAAGCAACACATTTTATCATAATCGGGTTTACCTTTTGCTGTCAATATTGGCAGTTCAGCTCGTGCCACGCTTTTTTTTTTTTGGTTTCCTTCATTTGTTTTCTGTCGATCACACCTGGACCTACCGGGGACCAACGGCTTTACTTCCCTTCCAGGCCTGCTGGGGTGAGAGCTGGGTCTGGCGAAGTCGAATCGCAGCCAGCTTCAGACACTATCTAAGACGCATTGCAGCAAGCTTTATTCTGTTCGAACGGTTGTCAAATTGATAAACAAAGCAAATGTGTGCAAGATTGTGTGTGACTCTCTTGTCGGTCGCTTTTGACACCGGAAAACCCCACACCCGACTTTCGATTTTACTCTCGTTCTGAACAGTAAAAAATGGTTCGATTTTGACAGTTCAAATTGGTTCGAAATCCATTACGAGTTCGCCAGACCCAGGGTGAGAGGTAATCACGCTTACCACTACACCATCAGCACCGCTGTGCCGTGCTTTCGCTAGTTGTGTGCTGGCGTTCCGCCTCCCGGACGAAAGACCCTTGTCAAATATTGTCATCTCGTGCACGAAACACTTATGAATTTTAGCCATAAGAAATGAGTGTGAATTTAATTGATTTGCCTTATGAAAAATAATGTTGACAAAAAAATAATAAATCGGAGCAGACTGGAACCGGAAAATTGACGTTGATGTTGACCACTCGTCTTTCAACGCTTGGGAAAATGAAATGGTTATAGGCGTATAAGAGCTACCTCATGTTACCCGAACATCATTCATAAATCACGCTTATGAAATTCACATATGTTGAAATTCTTAGCTCTATTTGCCTCAGCGTGTAAGTGTGTTGCGGCTGTGTTTCAGAAATGCAATCGAAGTGTGCCGTGACGGCTATTAGAGGGGTTTGTTTTCGGTCGCTGGAGTTGTCGCTTCTGATTTTGGTGTTGATCGCGATTCGACCGGTGAGGAGCTGGCGCTGCGCCTTACAGACTGCGTATTGGCCAACTAAAGCCGTTGTGTTGCGAGTGATTGGTGATGGGAAGTGCACGCAGCCCAAGGGGTAAGTTACTCAGCACATTGTGCCGAAATTAGGTTTGGCACACCATCGGCACAACCTCGTGGGCATTGGATTGTTGTCAATAAAATGACAGCACTGCTGGACAACTATCATTGAAATTGTTTACAACATAACGTGTTGGGTGACTGTTTATTCAGAAACATCCCCTATTTAAATATACCAGAGTAAGTCAGACTAGCAGTTCATAATCACCTGAACAACTTTGCTGAAAACAGTAACCTTCTATATGGCAAGGATCTCGATATACATATTATACAGGAAGTTCAAGTGCACACTAGCGCCGCGTAGTGATTAAATTCTGACCTATTGTCCACCAACCATAAAGCCACTAAACAGCTTTTTTTCCTTGATTTGTTTCCCCTTGTTTTCCGTACTGAGCACAATGCTACCGACGCCAGGGAGGCTTCTCCCACATCTGGACCCTACCTATCGACCCATCAACTCATGAACCAGGGACCAACGGCTTTACTTCCCTCAGAACATCCCGCCGGCGCCGACTGAGATTGAACCCAGGCCTGCTGGGGTGAGACGTTATCACGCTTACCACTAAAATTTAATTGATTTGCCGTCTTCGACAATGTTATTCAGTATAGTTTCCTCAGTCAATGTCGCAGGCTTGGGCAAACTTGAGCAATGTGGGAATTCTTGACAGGCAAATGACAAGTTTTAACTTTACCACATACCGAAATCGAAAATCTTAGCCAAATTTAAAGCCAACCTAAACACTTTGCCAAAGCAGCCACCTGATGGTTGCCACAAACCCGGAATGGCGATACGAATAAAGACTCAACTCGGTCACGGTTAGAAGTAGAATGAGTAGTAGTAAAATAACTTTTATGTCCATTCATTAACGTGGTACTTTTGTTAATACATTTCAATTGATTTAGCCTGAAGGGCTCTTCATCAATGATTAATGGTTTGGTATATTGCTGTTCGTCAGTTAGGGTTTCCTCAACCAACTCCAAGTTTCTTTACTTTCTCCATACATTTCCCATGCAAACTTTCTAGTTCTCCGCAAATCCATGTCATAACTAAATTTGTTCAAATTTCAGGACCACAATACATATTGAAAGAGCAGTGGGGGAGACAAGGGGGTTGTGATTTGCCATACAAACTATACCCACCCTAATGTATTTGTTTAGAAGAGAAGGGTCTTTTCACAGATTTATATTGACTTGCGATGAGTTTTATCCAAATCGGAGAGGCTCGTTTGTGTACCCATTTTCCAGAAATTTCTCAATAATAATGCAAGTAATTTGCACGATCCCGTAATGATGAAAAATAGCGATTTGAAGTGTCCTCATTATTTATCTTCTTTCACTCAATGTAGAACGTATTGAGTTGTTAGATTCGCGGACAACAATCTTGCTGATTTGAATTATGAATTTGACCGCCAAACATCAAACCCACACCGGTTGAATAATGACCTCAGAACCCCGTCATGCCGGATTAGGACGTCTCAACAGCCTTGCAAAACTGACATTAATTATTTTCGGTTAATTAAATTATTCCTGCTCATTTCCGTGCCGCTTGCCAGCTACCATTAATCAGATTTTCCGGTTGGAGCGTACAAAAAACAGCGCCTTCCATTGCGGCACCTTCACTAAGGCTTTGCCTCACCTCGAATGGCTTAAAACAACTGTGAAGGTAGTTATCATCATCGTCGCTTGGCGTCATCGCCATCAACACCACACAGCTTTGCTAGAGAATACGGACAGACGATCCTTTCGTGAATGGGAAGAACCAGGAGCAAAGAACATTTATTATGCTCATTTCGTGATGCCACTTGGGTGAGTCAGAAATACCTGAAAAATGTAACGGGGCAATCACCGGTACAACACCGACAAAACACAGAACCATACTCCTTCGTGCCTGAGCATTTACTTAGCATCCCGGTCCAGGAATCCATTGATGCTCTTCGCTGAGACTGGTAGCCGTTGGAACAGGATTACAAATGTCGACTAATTACGAAGGCTTCAATTATACACAATCATCGAGGGGGTATTAATTGCCACCATTCCACCATTCACTAAATCTGTAGAATGTAGTCTTGTGTTGCACGAAATTATGACCAATCACGCCCAGGCCACAGAGTGATGAGGAAGGAATCAGAAACAATGTTGGAGGAAGTGTTGAATGGCTTCATGAGATCGATTTGGCAAGATTTCATTCGGGTTATTGTTGCGAGATTTATTCGCTGAGATTTTTTGACGTAGGACTACGTCTTTGATTTCTATATGGGGGTACACTTTGTGAAAACCGAAAATGGAACATGTAACAAATTAAGAAAGATTTTGAACGTTAATAACTCAGCTGCCCCTGGACTAATTTCAATAATTTTATCACCAATCGATCAGAAATATGGCTACGCATCGATAAAAATGCTTCCGAATGTTGATTTTCAACAAGAAACTATTGAAAAAGTGGTAAATGTCCAGCATTGTCCAAAAGCGTCGAATTAACTAACAAATCCACCAATTACTTACATGCATATGCTGCTTCCCCAGCACAGTCGTCAGAGAGTAGTAAGTAGACGAAACATGTCGATGTAGCATTACGACGGAGTTTGGTAGTTCAGTGGTTACCGTTTCTGCTTACTGATCAATCCTGGCCTGTCCCCTTCCGTGCAATTTTTCACTTTGCCTTATTCTATCCCCACTAGATTTAAATAAAAAAAAAATAAATTCTGCTTTAACCGATCGCATCACTTACCACAGCTAATCCTAATCTAAAAATAACCTACCTCACTTACATAACTATCCTTTCCGAGACAGCCGCGGAGATGTAGAGGTATTCTCGGTCTCTAGTAACAACCGGACGTCGAACTAATCATCCTTCCTTCCCCAAAAGACCGTGAGGACGTGGCCGGCGCTCATTTGAATTAATGTGTAATGTACATTGAAGATGGAAAGCTTCTCCCATGTACCATCTATGTAGTTCTCTGTGCAAGTGGATTAGTTGTGATCATTCACAGTGCAAAATAGGAAACCATGGTCATCACAAAAGAGGAAATCGAAAAAGAGAATTGGCTTTCACCCTTCTGCTTCTTACAGTCATCGTCATAGCATCGCACCGCTTTTGGTTCTAGGGTACTTGCTGGTTGCAATTTTAGATCAGGATTCACTGTGATGCGATCAGTTGTAAAAGCAGCAGAAATTTCCTTCTCAACTCTCATGTGGAATCTTTTAGTGGCTCTTAAAAGGGCCGGTTTTGATAGATTGCGACGGAGAAATTAAAAGCGTTCACCAAAAATACGAAGAGCCAGCTGAATGTCCTTTGGCATAATTGTGACACGCTTTGCGTCAATGGCAAACAGACCGACCAGATAGGTCGGTTTATTTCATTTGCCATTTAAATGATCTTTATTTCTTGTGATTGTGTGGTTTACATGTATGAATTTGTTAAGTGACACAGATGCGTCTTTTCAACTTTGGTACATTTGAGATTTTAATTATTATTTACAGTTCCTAGTCCTATCAGGCCTATTTTAAAGTATGACCACCTTGGTGGGATTGGTTTGATTTGAATTGGAAAAAGGAGACTACTTATAACTACTATTTACAACTACAACTAACCTACAACTACTATGTACACCTAACCTACTATATACAAATTGCTTATCAAAGCATGTTCTGATAAATTACATTTTTGTGCAAATTTAGTCTTAATTTCGTTAATTTTGGAATCTATTTTGGCAATGCCTGCCTCTTCATGTAAATTTGTTATTCTAGTGTCGAAAGGACGATCAAGAACCATCCTCAGCACTCTATTCTGAGCTACCTGAATTTTGTTCCTGTGAGTCTGTGCACATGATTCCCACACCGGAGCTGCGTAGAGGATCGCAGGTGCTACGATTTGTTTGTAGACGGCCAGTTTGTTCACCCTTGAGAGGCGGGATCTGCGGCAAATCAGCGGATACAGACTCCTAACCAAGGCGGAACACTTGACTACGGTTTTCTCCACATGCGAGCGGAATAGGAGCTTTTCGTCAAACAACATCCCGAGATAGGTTACTTCGGCGGACCACTCAACCCTTGTGCCATCCATGATTACAGTACAAGAGGGAGTCGGTTTTAGTTTGGGTGATTGCCGATGGAGGAACATGATAGTTTTTGTTTTGGAAGCATTGATTTTGATTTTCCACGTGGTGGCATAATCAGCAAAGGCGTTAAGGCATCGTTGAAGTTTGTTCGTTATTTCGCGAGGCATCCTTCCTTTGACGGCTATTGCGGTATCATCTGCGAACAGGAAGAACAGGCAACCGTCTCCAAGGGGAGGAATGTCGGAAGTGTAAATGCTGTAAAGCAAGGGGCCCAGCAAACTGCCTTGCGGGACTCCTGCTGGGATGGAAAACGTGTCTGAAAGACAACCATTCAACGATACCTTAAACGACCTTTGCTGAAGGTAGTTACGGGTGATTTTAACCAGATGTAATGGGAAGTTGAAGTTACAAAGCTTGTATACAAGCCCATTGTGCCAGACATTATCAAACGCTTTCTCAACGTCTAACAATGCCATGGCTGTGGACTTGGATACAGCTTTGTTACTTCGGATGTTATTCATCACCCGCACTAGCTGGTGATTGGTGGAGTGCCCCTTTCTGAACCCAAACTGTTCCGGAAGGAGAATGTTATTTTCCTCGACAAACTTGAGCAAACGATTGAGAATGAGTTTCTCGAACAATTTGCTCAGCGCTGAAAGGAGGCTGATTGGTCTGTAGCTTGAAGCCAGCGTTGGGTCCTTCCCGGGTTTGCGGATAGGTATGATTTTCGCTGTCTTCCAGATACTTGGAAAGTAGTGCAGTTCCAAGCATCTGTTGAAGACAGCAGCCAGCAGAGAGTGAACCTTCATGCTGAGATTTTTCAACACTAGGTTGAATATTCCGTCAAACCCGGGGGCCTTCATGTTTTTGGTGCATTTCAGCGCTGAGCAAATCTGTTCCACTGTGATTCTATCCTCCGGAGGGATGGCACAAGGGGAGGAATCAAGGTTGAGTACGCATTGCTCAACCTGAACTTCGAGCGGACTTTGGATGTTGGAGCCAAGCAAGTGCGATTTGGCAATATGCTCACCAATCGCATTTGCTTTCTCCTGAGGGGTGATTATGAGCCGATCGTCATCATTTTCATCTTTTAGTGGCGGAATGGGTTTAGGGTGCGTCTTTAAGACCTTGGCAACTTTCCAGAATGGTCTGGAGCGGTCGTCCAGATTCTGGACAAGCCGCCCGAAACTTTCGTTCCGGAGTGAGACCATTCTGGAAGCAATCTCCTTGTTCAGATTGGCCATTTCACGTTTCCTCGCTAGATCTCCAGTCCTTTGAAACTGGCGTCTACGAACATTTCTCAGGCGAATTAAGAGTTGGGTGTGGGAATCAATAGCAATAAACTTACCCCTCACAGGAACTCGTCGGACGCACGCCTCGTCAGCCACGGTTATGGCTTGGTGGAGTACTTCCAACGCTCGGTCGATGTCCTCCACGGAGTCAAGCGGAGCGGTTCCATATCATTAAAGCAACGAGTAATTTTCATCTTTTTTGATTTGCATGAAACCTTGCATACAAGTTTTTGGGGAAGAAAAACGCCGTTTTGCATACTTGGTTCGCCATTTTGAATCTAGCCTTACTTATGAGAAGGGCCTATGAAAAATGCACATGATATCTTCAAAAAATTGTATCTCGGAAACGGTTTGTCCGATTGGTTTGGTGTCTTGCGCGAAGTTTTAGACAATTGTTGGTGTTATATGGAGAAAATATGCACGGTAAAAAAAAGTTTGGTATTTGTGTTTTGAACTAAAATATAAATTTTCCCTTTAAAGTGACATGTCAATAATTTTTTTATTATCCTTATGTTATAGCTGACTGAAAATGCTATCTAGTGCACAGTAGGTTGTTCTGGAGAAAAATAGGTTACGATGAAAAAAATTGTTTTTTAAAAAAATACAATTTTCAAAAAAGCTATTAAGAAAAGTCAAAAAAGTTTGTCACCCTAATTTTATGAAAGTACATCAAATTTGCAAACAAAAAGTACCTGGGTGACATTTTTCTAAGATGCACCGTTTAGAAGATATTACTGATTTAATATTGTTTTTTTTTGATAACTTAAAAAATTTTGGCCCTTTTCGGATTTACTCCGTGTTTTTCCAGTTTCAAAAGTATTTTTTTCGGAAAGATTGGAAAATTTTGAGTTAAAATGACACTGACAGCTTAAAGATTCGAGTGAAATTCTCTGCCTTAAAAGAATTTTGAAAAACAAGTTACAAAATCCCACTATCAGGAACAATGATTTCTTCAAGTGATTTTTGGTGCGTTGTGCTGAAAATGTGCATTCAACTCTTGCATATCGCCTAACAGTTTAATCCATTTAAACTGGATGTGTTTATACTGTGCATATTTTCTCTCTATTGCCGAACATCGCCACAGACATCAAACCGATGAGACAACTCGATTTCGAGATACACCTTTTTGAGAACTGCAAATGTAAGCTCCTCAATTAGCAAGATTCAAAAGAGCGAATTAAGCTTATTTTTCAGGGATTGTGATTGTGCGCAATAAAAAATAACATTATATGTTGGATATCATCAGTTTATTTTTTTTTTATTCCTGTATTTTTATAAAATTATTGTTTACACAACTTTCTTAACAATATTGAATATTTTGGCATCATTGTCAGGACAGTTTGAATAAAGCTTTGCCTTTATTGTATTTTCTGATAGAGGAAGAAATGAGTGGAATTTTAGAGTTCCTTGAATTGTTTTTGCATTATTATATTGATTATTTAGCTGCAAAGACATATTTTCGTATTCTTCTGTAGTAGAATAACAAAATGACAACTTTGTAAGTTCTTCTTCTTTTCGTTTGTTTGCCCAATTAAACAACTCTCTTGCAGTCTATATCGGGTGTTCGCGTTCTTTGGCTAAACTTGCTCTGGTAGCCATGCGTTTTATCGTACCTCCAATAGCATCGCATGGACCTTTTCCGTGCGATGTTGCGAAGAAATGCCATTCAGCGTCAATACCATACTTTGACTTAAATTTACAAAGGCTAGAAAAGTTTTTTTCGGTTTTTATACTGTGAAGCAGCACCATCTGACATAAAATAATTTTTTTTATGTTTTTATTTTGATCAATTTGTAAAAAGTTTATCATTTTATCAATAAACAAATTGACAGCGACTGAATCATGTCTTAGTTCTTCAGAAATTATAATGAAGCTAAAATGTTTAATTTGCATATTTTCAGTATAATATATTACGAAAGGATGGATTGTGGCCTGTTGCACGTTCCACTGGTGTGATTGAACTTCATCCTGCAAAACGAAGCTGTAATTTTCAGAAAAGTCACAAATAGCTAAAAATTCACCATCTTGCAAGTTTTGTTTTGTAGTTTTCAAAAAATTGGATTGTTCGGTTTTTACAAATTTGCAAATGATGAAAACCCTATTTTTACATTGACGTACATTTCATTAAAGCGATTAAAAGCTTCTCTCAATGTCATCATTAACAATCTTTTCTGAACAGCTAATCTCTTATTTCCTGTCTTTACGCTAACAAAATCTCTTTGGCCTGGCATTGCACGGCTTATATCATCGTCCTCAAAAAAATTCAAAACCAGTTCTTTTGTTTCATTACTCAAAGCTTTTTCCAGAGCTTGAACCTTGAGATGAATCAAATACATTATCTCTTTCCTTTCTTGCATCTGATGCCATATTTCTACTGGTTTTAAATTCGTCTACAATTGTTTGTACTGACCATGATTTTGGCAACAATGATAAAATTGATAGTTTTTCTTGCCTTGTGGCTGAATTTAAAAATTTAATTTTCATATTTTCTATGACTTCATCAAACTCGTTTGCTTTTTCTGTTTTAGCGTCTAATTTAAAAAGATTTCTTCGTACACCTTCGACGATTTCAGCGCACTTTTTTTCAGGATAGTGAACATTTTTAACCTTACCTAAATCTATAGGCGAAACACGAATAGCTGCTATTCCTCGGTTGAATATTTCGACGTCTACAGGCATCGTGAAGTCTTCATTTGATTTAATTGTGCTTAGCGTTGACTCTGATGGTATCGTGACCAAACTTTCAATAGTTGGCATCCTTGAGCCGCCGGCTACGCTTTGTTCCTCGTTTTGGGTGAGGTGAGCTCTTGAATCAATATGTAGACGGCAAGACGAACAAACACGAAAATCCTTGGTGTTCAGTGTGGATACCTTGGAAAATCCAATTGATTTTAGTTTTTGGATGATATCATCCGTGAGATATCGCAGCTCTTTCGAACACTGAATGTCTTTGAATGGGCGAATACATCTTATTTTACTCATTTTGTAATCTGTAACATAGAAAATATTTTCCAATTGTTAGTTTTGTACGAAAATATCACAAAACATATAATTAAAATGTGTATTTAAAACTTACCTTTGCACCAAAACGTGTTACACTTTCCTTTACAATTATTATGTTATCAAACAACACTGGATCTCGTTCAAAAACACAGGATTATGAGCTGAAATTACTATAATCACTATGCTACTAGCAACTGCATTTACTGTTTGGTTTTCCCTAGTAGATACTGGATGAATTCAGAACCGAGTCAGACATTATTATACAGCTCCCGGGTAGAAATCATAGAATGCTGGGTAAAGACTGTTGGAAGATAGGTAGAGTTGAACGCTCAGGTATCGTCGAACCTTCAGGTACGAGTTTGGAGAGTTGGAGCGAGGTAGATTTGCTGGCGTAGGTATATTGTTATTGAAGAAGATTGTAAATTGTATATACCTGGAATGAATAAAGAGTGCGGCGGTTGTTGATTGAGGTATCAGTCGGCAGCCCTCTAGTTTGATGGAAGCTGACTACTGCGTTCTTTTTATTTATTATTAAGGAACGGTCAACGACGGAGCTAGCCTCGTTATGGCCAGCGTGGCCATGGTGGACTAGTTCCAACAAAGACCATGTTTACAATCACCAACTGTACGTAGTACAGCTAACTGGTATCTGATTACCTGTATCTAATACTTGCTAGCACGTTTTCAGCACAACGCACCAAAAATCATTTGAAGAAATCATTGTTCCTGATAGTGGGATTTTGTAACTTGTTTTTCAAAATACTTTTAAGGCAGAGAATTTCACTCGAATCTTTAAGCTGTCAGTGTCATTTTAACTCAAAATTTTCCAATCTTTCCGAAAAAAATACTTTTGAAACTGGAAAAACACGGAGTACATCCGAAAAGGGCCAAAACTTATTAAGTTATCAAAAAAAAAACAATATTAAATCAGTAATATCTTCTAAACGGTGCATCTTAGAAAAATGTTACCCAGGTACTTTTTGTTTGAAAATTTGATGTACTTTCATAAAATTAGAGTGACAAACTTTTTTGACTTTTCTTAATCGCTTTTTTTGAAAATTGTATTTTTTTAAAAAACATTTTTTTTCATCGTAACCTATTTTTCTCCAGAACAACCTACTGTGCACTAGATAGCATTTTCAGTCAGCTATAAAATAAGGATAATAAAAAAATTATTGACATGTCACTTTAAAGGGAAAATTTATATTTTAGTTCAAAACACAAATACCAAACTTTTTTTTTTACCGTGCATATTTTCTCCATATACCACCAACAATTGTCTAAAACTTCGCGCAAGACACCAAACCAATCGGACAAACCGTTTCCAAGATACAATTTTTTGAAGATATCATGTGCATTTTTCATAGGCCCTTCTCATAAGTAAGGCTAGATTCAAAATGGCGAACCAAGTATGCAAAACGGCGTTTTTCTTCCCCAAAAACTTGTATGCAAGGTTTCATGCAAATCAAAAAATACAAAAAATAAAAACTGGAAAAATTTCCCACTTGTTCGTGGAACCGCTCAGCGGCGGGTTGTCGATGATGTGCCTGTCTACCACGCGTCCAAACTGGGCCCAGTTTACGCGATGGTAGTCCTTGCGCAGGCTTGGAGCAGCAGCTACGTTGTATCCCAGTTCAGCCACCACCGGTTGATGGTCGGAGCTGAGTTCGTTTAAGGCTACCGGTTTGGACAAGCCGGTATTTGAAAGAAACAGGTCTAGCGTCGATGGGTTGCCTGCCGGTGAGATGAATGTTGGCTCGTCCGAGAACCAAACGGAGTACAGCCCATGCTGCGAATGGTCGAACAGCAGACGACCGTTCTGGTTCTGCTGGTAGTTCCGCCAGGCCTCATGGCGAGCATTCAGATCTCCTCCAACTACGAAGCGGGAACCGGTACGGGTGATGGTGGACAGGTCCTTCTTGAATTTAGCCGCTAGTCCACTGCTGGCGGCACACTGTCGAGGGCAGTAGACGGCGATGAACTGGACGTATCCAGTCGACGACTCCACCTCCACACCAAGGGCCTCGATGATAGAGGTGCGAATATGGGACAGAGTGTGGTATTTTATTCCTTTCTTGACGACGACCGCAACACCACCCCCCCTGGAGCTGGTGCGATCAAGCCGGATAATGTTGTGGTCAGGCAACCAGAAGCTGTCGCCGGACTTTAGATGGGTCTCGGTTAGAAGGCCCACGTCGATGCTGTGCTTGCGGAGGAAGTCAGCAAGCTCAATCTCTTTTGCTCTTACAGAGCAAGCATTCCAGGTGACGATAGTTAGCGGTTTAGACGCCATACTGGATGATGAACTTACCGAGCACCTGGATCTGTTCGGGCTTATTGCGGCACTTACGAAGAGCACCGGACATGTTGACGAAAATTTCCATCAGTTCATCCGCTGAGAACAGATCGGGGTTGTTGTTTTGCGCTGTTGGTTGTCTCCAGAATCCAGGGGGGGATGGAGAGCTTTGGCCAGCAAAATCACCGGAAGCTTCTTGAGGGGGGGCGGGTTGCACCCGCGAATTCGCTTGCCTTTGCTGGGGAGCACGAAGAGGCGGAAAATCCTCCGTCCTGAATGATGGGGTTTTGTCCTTCTTGCGTCCTGGTTGATTGATGCTTGACGCCTGCTTTCAGATGCGTTTGAAGTCCTCGCGTTTGGAGCACTGTCTGTCGGAACACGCAGTTGCTGCAGCGTAGCTTGATGTTGCAGTTGCGGGTACCGTGTCCAAAATTGAAGCACCGCTGACACTGCGTTACGTCACGATGGCCGCCACGGTATGGCTCCCACCGTACGATGATGGAGCAGATTGATCGGATGGCTTGTAGCGCATTGAGCGTCACTGTCCCTTTCTGGAAGTGCACCAGGAAAAGACAATCCGGGTACGTCTTCACGTTTTCGTCTCTCCTTGTCATTCGGAAGACAGCGATTGGGGCAAGCTTGTACCGGTTGATTTCAGCTTCGACCATCTTGGGGTCGAAGTTTGGTAGACCCCTGATGACTACCTTGAAGGGCTTCTCACCGGGGATGTCGTGCGTGAAGAATTCCGCCTTGGTATCCTTCAGATGTTTCACGGCCACTTCGTACTCCGCTTTTGTTCGGAGCATCACCTTGGTGCCGATCCTGCCGAGCTTAAACTCAGCTGCAACGCCCAGCGATGAAAGATCGCCAATCAGCGTGTTGAGTGGGACTTGCTTCACCACCAGTGGAGGAAGCTTCATTTTTGCTGCACTCGGGGTGGCAGCAGTTTCGTTGTCGACGGCGTCGGCAAAATCACCAATGACGCTGACGTTCGTCGCGGTGGCATCGTCCCGTCCACTCGCACCATCGGACTGGCCTTGATTTTTCTTCCTCTTCTTAGACCGCTTCACCGTGGCTGAGGTGGGATTCCCTACATCGGTGGGAAGAGTAGCGTACCTATTCGAAATAGGTACACTCAAGCTACCCTCACCGCTGTTCTTCTTCTCCGTTTTCTCTCGGAGCCTGCTCCGGGAGCGCTGTCTTCCCATCACACGAAGCGACCGACACTACTGACGACGCGATTAAACTGCGAATGTTTGGAACAAACTAGAAACTTTAGAACAACTCGACAGAGCGAGCAAAGACCGAACTGTACTGCTTGACGTTCAAGCAGAGAAAAAGCGGTCGGTTTATTTCACTCGTCGAGGGTATACTTATACCTGCGTCGAGTAGCATATTTTTAATACAGGGAGGGAACAATACATACAGCAAAATACTGAAAAGGGGAGGAGTTTCGCTTCTTATGCTACGGGCACAAAATGAGACAGCAACGTCGAAATGACTATCAGTTATTCTCTTCCGAAGTGAACAATTTCATCATGGCACCGAAAACCAGTGGAAAGCCCCTAAGAAGTCTGGAAAGGCGCAGAATGTCATCGTCAAGGGAGAGAAGAAGAAGAAGAGACCGTGTAGGAAGGAAAGCTATGCCATCTACATCTACAAGGTGTTGAAGCAGGTCCACCCGGACACCGGAGTCTCGTCGAAGGCCATGAGCATCATGAGCAGCTTCGTCAATGACATGTTCGAACGTATTGCTGCTGAGTCGTCCCGTCTGGCTCAATACAACAAACGCTCGACGATCACGTCCCACGAAATCCAAACTGCGGTCCGTCTGCTGCTGGTGAGTTGACCAAGCACGCTGTCTCTGAAGGAACCAAGGTCGTCATCAAGTACACCAGCTCAAAGTAGATTCGTACCATCCAAACAATCAATCGGCCCTTTTCAGGGCCACAAATCGATTTCCAACGTGAAAGAGGTTTTGATGATTTTATTGAACTTTTAAATGTTCGAAAGGAGCGTTAGCAAAGTTCGCAATAAGAAATCAGTTGATTTGCCTTATGAAAATAATGTTGACAAAAAGAATAAGAGGTTGTATCCATTACACTACACGACCGTACGGTTTTGACGTCGGTGATTTCTATATGGAGGTACACTTTGTGAAAACCGAAAATGGGACATAAAATAATTGTGACACGCTTGGCGTGGATGGCGAACAGACCGACCATATAGGCCTCGCTGAATTCCTGTAGGGCCATTAACGACCGAGCTCTGGAAGCGCAGATCGGTCTTGAAGTCCTGGGCGATTTCACGGACCAGACGCTTGAAAGGCAACTTGCAGTCAGCAGTTCGGTCGATTTCTGGTAACGACGGATCTCACGCAGAGCGACAGTTCCTGGCCGGTAGCGATGGGACTTCTTCACTCCTCCGGTGGCCATCTGTTTGAGAGGAGTATTTCCTCCGGTGGACTTACGAGCGATCTGCTTGATGCGGACATTATACGATGTGGATACGTTGAACGCAATCTGTTGAATATAAATTTTAATTACCCAGCACAATCATGGGCATTGGCTCCAAGCAATATTTCATCAGATTCCAGACAAATCTGTACGATAGTAAATAGAACAGAAAATGAAAATATAAAAATGAGGTAAGGAAAATAATTAAAATATGGTGGCTGAATAAAGATACACATTACCATTTATTATAGAAGACCACGTAGTCCTACGTCACCATTGCGTACAACCCCATAGGGTTGTCCCTTGTAGTTTTTAAGATAAGCGAATAACGTTTACAACGATCAGATGCAGTTGTGGATTGAAGATGTTTCTTGGTCGTTAATTTTATATAAACTCCCGATCATAAGTTTGAGGTCACCACCAAAATAGTATGCAAATGTGTGATATTCATATATCTGTCATTTTACGTCCAATTCTCGTTTTCCTTAGATCATTTGTAAGATATTGAAATAAAACTTACTTCGTACATAAATGGATCAATTTATTTTTCTAATTTTGTTTACTAAAATTTCACCTAAAGTTACTAAATATTTAGCATTGAAATAACATTGAATTCATCTGTTAAGCCCCATGCTCTCTATAATCGAGCAGTACTAGAGTAGATAAATATCTCTCGATTAAGTTATTATTTATCTCTTCTTTTCATCGTACCGAATAGTCGTGTGAACGAACGTAGGAAGATTTGTAGTGTTTTACTCGTATCTATTCTCTGTACCTGCATCTCATAACGGGTGTTCAATAAAAAATGAGAATGATTTCAGTGACGTACAGCGCTCTTGTGAGAGCATCGTGACTCAGTTGCGTCGTACGGCTGACCAGGGCCCCTTCTCCAATATTCATTGACGTTTTTATGAAGAATAAACATTATGTTTTTATTAAAAATACTGAGTTCGTTGAAAATTTCTTTTTTCTAGCTGCATGACTGAAAAAAATCTCATTTTTTATTGAACACCCGTTATAACCAGTGTACAAGAGCCAGATCAGTTAGTTACAGAGAATCAAAACACATAAAGCAACCAACGATAAAGACAAAACGCTAAAGTAAAGCACGATAAAGTCTCTCTGTAATAAGGGGCCATGTACTATATGTACCCCTTAAATGGGTGACGGGGTACCTGGGTACCCACGCTTTTTGCGAGGCTCAGACAATAAGATAGAACCAAAGAATGTTCTGCAAAGTTGTAGGTTTAGATAAAAACTGAAAGATGACGTACATGAAACCCAGAATGGCCCAACCAAAGTCCCTGGAACAGGTTACGGAAACCTCTGAGGAAGTGGTCAATCTTAGATTTCATCAGAACCAGACGTGCAGTTCATTAAAATTTTCAGAAATTGATGAACATGCCATTAGACACCATACTAATTAACTAGAGTGACAATGGCCACCCGACGTCCCTACAACAGGTTCCGGAAGTTCCGGAGGAAGTGGCCATCCTCTAATTTCAACTAAAACTAGCCATGCGACTTGCTATACCAAATGACAAAAGTGATAATCGTCACCCTATGTCCCTGGAACAGATTCCAGGTTTTTTTTAGTTCTTTATTACGGAGATTTTTAGCCTATAGTTATCTAAAGTTCATCTCCGAGATTGATTTGATTGAATTGAGAAAAATGAAAATGGCCACCCGGAGGCCATTGAGGGCGATTCAGTAGACTGAAATCCCATGAGGGATTGAGATCCTCGCAGATAGAGGCTGCTTCAAATAGTCTTAAGCGAAAGTTGGTGCTAGCCGCCGGTCTACCGAAACACAATAAACCCCACTCACATTTATCATCACTGGAGGAACTTCCCCTTTCAGATTTCATCCACCGATCGTGACACGTGAGACACTGTTTTCCCAGGCAGTCTAACCTGGAGTAAATTCTAAAAAAATACCACAACAAATAACACAAAAATAGAACCACGCCAAATGAGAAAACCCTAGTCAACCGAAATTAACATTACATGGAAAGCTTAAACTTTACGAAAACAACATTTATTTCAGGGGCAAATAACGGATATCATTATATAATTTATTAGAGTTCCTAACCTAGGTTTGTACATCGTATTTGTTCCTTTCCATATGTTTGTTTGTTTGCTAGCTCTCCCTAATCGTGTATGCGGTTTTCTGATCTGGTTCTAGCGATTGCTAGCCTATCTTTTTACTTGTCTTCGAGCTCATGAGTTTGTGTCTGTGGAGATTTTCATGCATTTTGTTTTCGCACGGTACCATCGATGTCGTCGCTGCTTTATCCGTATCGGCACAGAAGCATCCCTTTGATCGGTGTTGGTGTTGCGCATTGCACCCCGGATTGGTATGGTGTGGAAATTCTTAATCGAATCCTCGAATTGGTACTGATACTAGCGCCGATTGCCGGGGGTCGTCGGTTATGCACGGAAGCACGTTAGTTCACGTGGTGGATGCTGACGGATTTTGCCAACGCTCTGTCGGAGAATTGGTTAACTTTGTCTCTCTCCCACTAAATAAAATTTAATAATTAAATAAACGAAAAGCGTACTTGTTATAAGTGACAATGACTCCTTGTCCCTGGAACAGGTTCCGGAAGCCCTGAAGGATTTGGCCAACCTAGATACACACTACCAAAAAGTCATGTAAATTTCCGTGCCCTGAGACCGACACATGCAAGCGGCCCAAATGACATAAGAATCAGTTGAAAGAAACGAGAAAATAAACTCAATCAATCGTACTTTTCGTCGAGTTGGATTTGGGAACTCTTAATTTTACATGACATGTTTGTTTACGTTCCATAATTTACGTCAAAGATGGATTACGTCTTGTGTAAAATTATTTATTTTTGAGTGTGTAGTTCATCTCGTAAAAATCCCTAGGGAAGTGTACACGCAGGCAAATGAACAAAAGAATTCCATAAGAAAGACTTATGAATTTTAGCCACAAGTTGTCAGTATGAATTTAATTGACTTGCCTTATGAAAATAATTTTGACAAAAAATATTAAGTCGGAGCAGACTGGAACCGAACCATGGACTTTGAGATAATGGGGACCGTGTGATGTCCACTCGTCTTTCAACGCTTGGGGAAATGATATGGTTCAAGGCTTATGACATACATATTGGGGAAATGGATGTAATGTTGGCTTAAATGCCCCTAATTTGGGCCCATACATAATTTCAGCAATCGACTAAATTTTCAATAGGGACCAAAAATATCCATTAGCACCGTCTCAATGACGCGTTCATCTATATAGAATTGATAAATAGCAGGTTTTTAGCGATGGGCCCAATCTTAGATCCCCAGACCAATATTAGAGCCATTGTCGTTCATAGGTCGAGCCTTATGAAATTCTTATGTTTATTTGCCTCAGTGTATAGTCCCTGATTGCAACAATAAATAGTCGTGATGTGTATCAAAACATTTAGAATTCTGACGACAATACAAAGGAGGATATGGCTGATGTCCAAAGGATACAAAGGTCATCTTGAGGCAACATTTGATAGTGTTGAAAGTATCCATGGTTGAACTTCTATTATTTTTACTTAGTGATGATCAAAACAATAACAATATTTAGATCCATTATGGTGACAAGTAAAATCAGTACCAACCAAGTAAAATCATTGACAATCCGTGCTTAGAATCAGTATTTATTGCAAACAAGTTTGCTGGTCGAATACTCGGCGCCTTTGTCACTTATTACTAATTCAAGACATCTTCCAAATAAGCTTCAAAGTTTTTTTTACATCAAATCGACAGTGAGCATGGATAAGGGCGTAAACGCGATCATCGATACTCTTCGTCGATTTTCTCTTTTCTTAATAACTCGCAAGAATTTACGTTTCTCGCTGTGTTTGCTGTTGCTGCATTGAACAAATTCTAGAAAATTGTTTCGCTTAGCTGTAGCAATGCAAAGAGAAAATCGATGAAGAGAATCGATCATCGCGTATACGCCCTTCTGCATGCTCATTGTCGAAATGTTAAATTCAGTCCTCTATACCCGTATTACGCACGTGAGGCTCAAACACCTGTACATACTTTTTACTTTTTTATAACTACCACTATTAAATCAAATATAAAAAAATCCATCATTACTTTAAAGCAGTCTTGTAAGCGGTCACGGTAGTCGACACATTTTCTTAGATAATCTACTGCCTTTGCCTCCAACACTTGCAAAACAAGCTATCATAATACAGTACCAAACTAAAATGTCATATGTCAGGCTCTGTTCCTCACCTCGGTCTAATATGAATGCTTTATTTACATTTTATGCCGTATCTATCTATCTATATATATAAAAATGAATTTCTGTCTGTCTGTCTTATAGACTCGGAAACTACTGATTCTTATAGACTCGGAAACTACTCAACCGATCGGCGTGAAAATTTGTATGCATGGGTTTTTGGGGCCGGAGAAGGTTCTTATGATGGTTTGAGACCCCTCCCCCTTCTGTAAGGGGGGGGGGGGCTCCCATACAAATTAAACAGAAATTTCTGCATAACTCGAGAACTAATCAAGCAAATGGAACCAAATTAGGCATGTGGGGGCGAGTGTGGGGGTATAAGGAGATAATCATAGGGGGTAGCTCCTTAGATAATAGGGGGGCGGCTACGTACAATATAGCATGCTTTTTTTTTAAATCGGCGCATAAACTCAAGCTAATATTGAATCCCGAGCAAGACCGGGCACACTCAGCTAGTCTTATATATTAATTAAGCTGCAGTCGATATGTCACTGTCAACATGTTAGCTTAGATATTCTTATTATTTGGGTATTGATTAGGCACGACTGAAAATTGTTTAATCTCACCATTTTAACATTAAAATTTACCAGGTAGCTGGATGTAATGTCGGTCTACTGTACTCAAATTGAGTCTATAAATGGATGCAAGTTCGTCCTATCGAAGATGGTCCTCGATCTACAAAGGATCGGCATGTGAAATCGCGCTTCTTTTTCACTCCTTATCATTCTTACGTAGCCATATTGTAGACGTAACTTTCACTTCTCGCGTAAGAGCTGATTAGGATGAAAGAGACAGAGTTTTCTTCCCGGTTAATCCATATAAGGCCTGTACTCGAAAAAAAAAATGCACCAGACAAAAGTGTTCGCCACAAATTTAGTTTAAGTCGGATTTTCTTGAAACTTTCAGGGAATGAACTAACACATATGGATTATGTTTCGGCATAATTACTTTATTCAATTTCCTTTGCATCGCTGAAAGTCCGCACCTTTCCCTTAAGACCCCTCATTACATTTTTTGCAATGGTGGAGTCGACCTTTTTGGTCACTTTCATCCACTCTTTCTTCAACTCCAGCTTGTTCTTAAACACCTTGGACAATTTTCGAACTTTGGCCTTCATAATGGCCCAAAATTTTTCACCGGACGAATCTCTGGTGAATTTGGGGGTATTGGCGGTTTTTGGTACAAAAACAACGTTATTGTCTCTGTACCAATCCAACGTTGATCGCGCATAATGGCATGATGCAAGGTCCGGCCAAAATAATGTCTCGTCTCCGTGGGACCGCAGGAAGGGCAACAGACGCTTCTGGAGGAACTCGGTGCGGTAAATTTCGCTGTTGATTGTACCCATTGTGATGTACGGTTTACTCAGTTTACCGCATTGTCATATGGCCTGCCAGAGCAAGTGTTTTTTGGCGAATTTATCCACTTTCTTCTTCCTTATGTCTTCCGGAACATCAAACCGTGATTTAGCAACGTAAAACTCCATGCCCGGTATCTGCTTTGCGTCTGCCTTGATGTAGGTTTCGTCATCCATAACCACACACATCGGTTTCGTTAACCACTCTCGATACAGCTTCCTTGCGCGGGATTTGGCCGCTATGTTTTGTTGATCACGCCGGTTCCGTTCCTTCCGGACCTTGAATACACGAAGCCCAGCTCGTTTCATGGTTTTCTGAACGAACCAGGCGGAACACTTTGCCTTCAGAGCCACGTCACGAATCGAAAGGTTCGGATTACGCTTGAAATAATCCAACACCTTCCGGGCCTTCACAGGGTCAGCTGTCTTCGATTTTCTTCCACTTCCAGCCCACCGCTCGGTCGTCTGGGACTCCTTAAACGATTTTACCACCCGAGACACAGTTATATCATAGAGGTAACTCTAAGACCAGAAGGTCCCGAAGAAATGTGCTCAACTTTTTGGCTCAGCTCTGGTACTCTCTTCGGTCCCAAGCTAATCGATTCACCCCTCGAAACATAGGAAAAACCAATAACCCCTCATTTTACCTGTCAAACTTTCATAGCGAATCAAAACAAACATTGCGTAGTACTAGAATTTCGACTAGAATGGGATACGTTAATCGTTTGCTTGGGACCAATAGGCTAGTCAAGTAGTGAGCCAATTTAAAATCGTTAGTTTCGTATTGATTGTTGGTTGTATGGGTGATTCCCAGTTGTCTTCCGATCCATCTCATGGTCGCAGTCGGATTTTCCATGACGGCGCGGTAAACTCTCCGGCGATTTTCTTCTTGTTTCGATGACATCTCAATAACCACTGAACCGATTGTTATGCAATTTTGCACATGTAAAAAGTTCACTCCAAACTAGTTATACCCAAATTTTCATCATTTTTTTCCCACAGATAAAAAAGTTACTCACGGATAAAAATGGTGCATTTTTTTCGAGTACAAGCACATAAATCAGGATGCTTTTACAATAAAAACAAAAGCCAAATAGATCATCTAGCGATCAAACACATAACGAACTGTCAAGTCAAGTAACAGCAAGCCGAACAATGCATTAGCTCCTACGTAACATTGACAGATTCTCTTAGTAGATTTTCTCTATGCATCCCCACGGCCATGTATGGACACTTTCAGCTATTTTCAACACAAAGTTCGATAAAAGAAGCTATTATCTAAACGGAAAGAAACGATTTGTAGCCAAGTTATTAACGAAAGACAAAGTCGTAGAGGAGAACCGATCAATATTACTTAGGACCTCATGCATTGTTCAGCTTGATAGTGTTTCGAAAGGCCTACACGGTAAATGCATATGACTCATATTAGAATCCCGATTACTCAAATTTGCAAACACGTAAGCCACTCGTAGAGCTTTTTGACGTTTAATCGGCGCACACTACTGCACCAATTAAATCGAACGAGTGCGAGCAAGATGGAAACAGATTAGTGGGAAAACAAACCGTACATTCATCTATTTGTGCTAGTTAGAGAAAGACGATTAAACGTCAAAATTTGATTACTTCTCACCCCAGTAGGACTGGGTTCAATCCCAGTCGGTTCCGCCGAGATGTTCTGAGACATAACATCTCTGATCACGCCTTCCTTAGGAAGGGAAGTAAAGTCGTTGGTCCCCGGTTCATGAGTCGATAGGTAGGGTCCAGGTGTGGGAGCTACCTCCCTGGCGTTGTTAGCATTGGTGCTCAGAACGGAAAACAAATCAAAGGAAAAAAAAATGCTTAAATGTCACTCAAATATGAGTGAAATTTAATAATATTTGATAAAAATTTACTCATTCCACGAGTGATCTACGCTTTTGCAAGTTTGAGTGAACGGTACTCAAATATGAGTCAGTCTCGTTTGCCGTGATTTTTGTTTTGGCTGGAGGATTGACTGCACTCTTGTTGTTTAGAAGTAGCGTGTGTACCGTGTTGACTCATCCTTTCACGCAAAGATTAGCCTTTTGCCTACGGGATTTTTCAGTGGAGTGAAAGGATAAGAAACGATGCGCTATGTTTCACGAAATTGGACATTTGCTTAGGGGGGTTTCCTATAGGAGTGAACAGTTGCAGAGTCGTCGTCAACGCGAATGATTTCACAAATACCAAAACAATAGTATCAAACAAAGGTCGTAGGCCATAATTAGGAACAAGCATCAACATTGCGTTCGGTCCATAGTTATAAAGCCTAAAAGCGTTAAATCTACTAAAATTTACATGTGCAGTAAGAGTGAAAAGTGTGGTATTGTTTTATTAGGCTATCAGGTTTTTTTATGACCACCGCTGTGTAGATTTTCGTTAGTGCAGTAATACCAACAATCAATACGAAACTATCGATTTTAAATTGGTTCACTACTTGACTAGCCTACTGGTCCAAAGCAAATCGATTAACGTACCCCATTCTAGTCGAAATTCTAGTACTACACAATGTTTGTTTTGATTCGCTATGAAAGTTTGACAGTTAAAATGAGGGGTTAGTGGATTTTCCTATGTTTCGAGGGGTGAATCGATTAGCTTAGGACCGAATATAGTACCAGAGCTGAGCCAAACAGTTGAGCACGTTTCTTCGAGACCTACTTAGTCTTAGAGTTACCACTAACCCCTCATTTTATCTGTCAAATTTTCATAGCGAATCAAAACAAACATTGCGTAGTACTAGAATTTCGACTAGAATGGGCTACGTTAATCGTTTGCTTGGGACCAATTGGCTAGTCAAGTTGTGATCCAATTTAAAATCGTTAGTTTCGTATTGATTGTTGGTAATACGGCAAGATCAGCTTGCCTAGAAATCGAAAAATATGAAAATTTCACTAAACTTTTTCTTTGAAAAAGAGCAATAAATGTTCTAAATTTGTCCCAAAAATATGCAAACAATTTACGAATTCCAATTTCACAGCAGAGGTGGTATTAGTTTTTCATTACTATTGTGTATATTGCTGAATAAATGAGTTATTTGTTTCTTAGGCGGAAGTGAGGGGCTAGGCTGACATTACATCCCGTAACCCTATGTAGGGGAAATGGATGTAATGTCGGCCAAAGGCCCCTAATTTGGGCCCATTCATAAATTCAGCAATCGACTAAAATTTCCATAGCGACCAAAAATATCCTTTAGTACCGTCCCAATCACGCGGTCATCTAGATAAAATTGATACATAGCAGATTTTTAGCGATGGGCCCAATCTTAGATCCATAGGTCAACATTAGAGCCATTTCCCCTATTTTAGTTTTGCTCATAATAAGAGCTGCTGATGTTGTGCTTGTGTGAATTTTGAAAAATGCAATGATGACATGCAAGCAATGATGTCCTAGTAATAAAATTTCTGATCAGAAATGATTTAATTTCTACCAAATTGAGGAATTAGAACGAAATCAAAAAATGTCATATGATAGTGATATGATAATTTTCTTTTAGCTCGAATGTTATTCAACCGGTTGTGTTGTGTGAGAGAGACGATAGGAGGGCATGAGTGTGCGAGAACAAACAGACTGTCGCGCACGACAACGAAGCGAGTGTAGTAAAAAATGTCAACTGTTTTAGCCCCTGCTTTAAAATATACACAGTTTTTGCAGTGCTACAATAATTATAAAAAAGTAGCTATAATCGCTATCGTTAGAGATAACTTTGTCAAGATACAGAATTCGTCAATTCATGTCTCCATTCACAACTATAGGAACCTAACGCTTCGAACGTACCGCAGCTATAGGAGCGTTTTCCCTATTAGCGCGTGAAAATGCATGAGAATGAGTTTGTTTTCTGAGGATGGCTCATATGGATCGAGCTTTGCGAATGATTGTCCAAACACTGTTTCCAATTACCCTTTTGGCAAGGTAAACATTTCCACCGACATTCGGTTAGTAGCTTTTCTTTTCAATAGGTCATGTCTGCTAATGTCCTCGGGTGATATTTCTCAAGTATTCATTGATATGTTGGAGTTCTTTTACCATGCTATGTGGGCGAAATCGTGAAACTGAGCCGAAAGAAAAATCCCACAAACTGATGACAAGGGCGACCCAACTTGGTTTTTTTTTTCGACTTGTAATACGCGCATTTGCTTCTATTTTTTGTGCCTGTGCCATGAAAAGGGTTCTTGGAAATGTTGAGACTTTGCGACAGTCATGAATCAGGGGCGGTCACCGAAACGAAAGGCATTGAAAGTTGGTTTTCAAAGAATTGAACAAAAAAATATAGAATTGTATGGCTGGTGGAACTGATATATGGAATGGAAGGAAAAAAAACAATTCATCGACGGCTTACGAGTCACAAGTTTACGCCGACGAATAACTCACCACCGCACCGGTACGGTTCAGGGTAGTTTAGTTTTAGGAGTAAGTTTTCTCCTCGTTTATCTTATCTCCCCAAGCAGATGTGGATGGCAGATTTTTTTGCTTTTATTTTTTAAGGAATTATGACCTTTTGAGTCAAGGATACGGTCATTTGGATGAAATAATACCCAGATATTCGATTACCGACAAACGTGATTATTACCAGCTCATGTGTTCTACGCACGAACGCATATACCTGCTCATTAATTCCCCCTCCTCCCTCATGATCGCTCTTAGACACCCAAACAACCCAACCATTCATCCCGTTTCAGCTTTTGAGGTCAATTAACGTAATTCGTTACCCAATCGAGCCCATTTAGTCCGCATAAATCAATATTAGCATCACCGTTTTGTCATGCACACTGGCGACGTCGAAGGAAAGGTACCAATCATGGCTAAGGTAGAGAGTTCACACGGCAGCTCCAGTGAAGCGCACCGAAATCAATACCAACAAATGGACCGATAATAAAGGTGGTCCTGCATGTGACCAGGCTAGGTCACCCTGTCGCGTTCCGGTCCGGTGGTTTCTAATGTACAGTTGACTACGGTCGACGGTGGTTCTTCGAAAACTATTAATGCACAATATCAGGTATGATTTATTCACCGGTGCTATGAGGACGATTGTAGGGCCTTTCGATAGGCTAGTAAGTTTAAGGGAAACAATCATGCCGGAGGCGGCAGGTTCAATTCGCGGTCTGGTCAAGGATCTTTTCGGGTTGCAAAATGTATCGACTACCTTGGGCTCCAAGTGATAGTGCTTGCCTCGAAATATACGCATGCAAAAATGGTGTTAGGCTATGGAGTTCAGACTATGGAGTTGTAACATGTTATAAGGTACACCGGGGTTAGTTGAAAGGCGAGGTAAGTTGAATCGGAAGTCATTACTATATGCGGAAATGAGTTATTACTGTGATTAATTTTAACAGTATAATATAAACGCATCATATGACTATCAAACCTGGTACAGGGGATACTCAAAATAACTATGATAGGCAAATTGTTGGCCAACTTTGGTGTGTTGTAACTTCATCAAATAAGGTCCGATATTAATTCTTCCAGAAGCATTCGACTGGAAAATTAAAATAGTCACAATAAAAACCATGGTCACCGGATACCAGAGATATTCCGGGATTCCAGAGGGCTTGTCTAACTTGCTAAATTTGTGTTGGGTCGCTTTTGTGAACCATTTTCACTGGATGGTCGGGCGGCATTCTTACGACGTGCCCAGCCCACCGTAGTCGCCCAATTTTTGCAATGTGGATGATGGATGGTTGTCCCAGCAGCTGGTGCAGTCCGTGGTTCATTCGCCTCCTCCACGTTCCGTCATCCATCTGCACTCCACCGTAGATGGCACGCAACACCTTCCGTTTGAAAACACCTCCACGAGCATAGTCCAGTTCTCGTGGTTGTAGAGGACCACCGGTCTAATCAGCGTCTTGTAGACAGTCAACTTCGTGCGGCAGCGGATTTTATCCAACCAAGCCGTCCTCCGAAGTCCAAAAAAGGCACGATTCTCTGCTATAATGCGTTGTTGATTTTTTCTGCTGGTATCATTTTCGGCGGTCACAAGCAAGCCAAAATACACGAGCTCGTCGACCACCTCGATTTCGTCATCGTCAATCTGAACTCGGGATGGGAGGATAACATTGTCTTCCCTAGAACCTCTTCCTCTCATGTATTTCGTCTTCTATGCGTTGATGGCAAGTCCAATCTGCCTAGGTTCAACCTTCAGTCTGATGTACGTTTCCGCCATCGTCTCAAAGTTTCGTGCCATGATGTCGATGTCATCTGCGAAGCCAAAAAGCTGGATGGACTTCCTGAATATCGTGCCACTCGTGTCTATCCCAACTCTTCTTATCACACCTTCTAACGCAATGTTGAATAACAGACACGAAAGTCCATCATATTGCCGTAACCACCTTCGAGATTCAAAGGGACTCGAGAGTGTCCCCGATACTCGAACAACGCACACCACTCGATCCATCGTCGCCGATCCAATCGTGTCAGTTTATCCGGAAATCCGTACTCGTGCATAATCTGCCATAGCTGATCTCGATCGATTGTGTCGTATGCGGATTTGAAATCGATGAACAAATGATGTGTGGGCACGTTGTATTTGCGGCATTTCTGCAGAACCTGCCGAATCGCGAAAAATTGGTCCATGGTAGCGCGGGCACCCATGAATCCCGCCTGGTATTGCCCCACGAACTCTCTTGCATATGGTGACAGACGGCGGCATAGATTTTGGGAGAGTACCTTTAGGCGGCGCTCAGCAGTGTGATCGCGCGGTAGTTGCAGCAATCCAACTTGTCGCCCTTTTTGTAGATTGGGCATACGACACCTTCCATCCACTCCTCCGGTAATATCTCCTCCTCTCAAATCTTGGAAATTACCCAGTGCAGCGCTCTAGCCAGTGCTTCACCACCGTATTTTAATAGCTCACTTGGTAGTTGATCTACACCAGCTGCTTTGTTGTTCTTCAGCTGACCGATCTCCTCCTCAACTTCTTGAAAATCAGGGGCGGGTAGCCTGTCGTCTTCTGCGCGTGCTCCAAGGTCTGTTGCCGTGCCACCTTCGTTTTCTGCTGCTTCACCGTTGAGGTGCTCGTCATAGTACTGCTTCCACCTCTCAATCACCTCACACTCGTTCGTTTGAAGGTTACCGTCCAAGTCCTTGCACATATCGGCTTGCGGCACGTAGCCTTTTCGCGAACTATTTAGCTTCTCGTAGAACTTCCGTGTGTCTTTTACGCGGTACATATTTTCCATCGCCTCGCGATCTCGGTCTTCCTGCTGACGCTTCTTCCTTCGGAAAACCGAGTTTTGTCTGTTCCGCGCTTGTTTGTATCGCACCACATTCAATCTCGTGCGGTGTTGCAGCATTCTCGCCCGTGCTGCATTCTTCTCCTTTACTAACAGCTTGCATTCGCCGTCAAACCAGTCATTTCTTCGGTCCGTGATCGCAGTACATGGGCAGTACTAATAAAAATAGCCATAAGAAACGACGTGTTTGGGATATCATCCAAACCATTTGTGAGATATTTCTACCATCCGGATTACCGTTCATTTATGGTATTTGTTTATTAGGGAGAGCATTTTCTTCAACTGTCCTATTTATTTTTTTCTTATTTCTCATACTATTAAGACAATGGTTCGTTTTACTTTTTTTCATAGAATTTTTCAGATATTTTTTTATATAGGGTAGAGCGCTACTTCGTCGTGATCTCCCATTTCCGTTCAATCGATCAGAAAAGATCAAAAATATCAATGATTTCACCGTGCACAAATCAAAAATAGGTTTGTTCCGATGCGTTAGTTCATAAGCTACAACATAAATCCTATAAGAGCGCATAGTATGAATATTTATGCTCATTGTTCTCAAAACAAAAGAAGCGCTCCTAGCGAATCCCCTTTTTCTCCGTTTATCCGTAGGACGAAGAAAATCTAATAGCGTTTCAATGCGTTAGGATGGAATTGAAACTCGTAGGGCGAATTTAGAATCAAGAAGCAGAATTAGATTTTAAACAATATCTCAACAATGTGTGACTCTTTATCAAATCCAACGGTATGGAAAGGTGAATAAATTTAAAAGTCAACTTTGACAGAAATATTCATTTTTTTTTGTTAAAACTCGTTCAGAAAAGAGAGGTAAAGCACATGTTGTGCTTAGTAGGACGGAAATAAGATCAAAAACCCTACAGTCAACTCTCCACAACTCACTCGATATCGAGTTATAGAACCATCGTAAACATTAATTTCAAGTTGAAGTTTGTATGGGAAAATCGACAAAATGAATGGCAGAACGAGTCACTTTCACATTCGTGGCTCTAGGTGGCCTGTAGTTCGTCGATTGTTTTCGTTTACATATTGTAGCACCTTTGAAGTATTGGGAACATCTTGGCTGAATACCGGATGTGAATCCGAGTTACCCCCGAAAAGTTATTAGTGTTTCAAATGAACACCACAGCGGTGCCGGTAGTGTAATGGTAAGCGTGATTACCTCTCACCTCAGTAGGCCTGAGTTCAATCCCAGTCGGCGCTGCCAGGATCTTTTGAGGCACAACATCTCTGATCACGCCTTCTTCGGAAGGGAAGTAAAGCCGTTGGTCCCCGGTTCATGAGGTGATGGGTCGATAGGTAGGGTCCAGGTATGGGAGCTGCCTCCCTGGCATCGGTAGCATTGGTGCTCAGCACGGAAAACAAATCAAGGAAAAAAATGAACTCCACCTGCCTTACTTTTGGAGAGGGCCTAGTGTACTTGGGCATTTATGGGTAGTGCTGATTAATATTTTAACAACACCAACCTACAACCTGGTTCTAAATACTGAGTGTCCACCGGAAGGCTATCCGGTGACTCGGGTCAACCTTAATCTTGATTATTATATATTTTTGATCAAAGTATGCTTTGATTATTCTCTGCAACTATATGAAATGAAGTAAAATATAGGCTGGTTATTGGCTCCCAGTGCACACTGGGACAGAAATGCGATCTAGCGGAGCAAAATTAATAACTCTGAAACGAAGCATTTCCGCGACTTGCTGTCTTTGGTAAAGTTTCTCATCATAATAAGTACCATCTATTGACATAAACAAATAGTTCAAAACTCTTCCGCAAAGATGGCGCCACAATCTAACTTCTTTCGCTGACGTTTTGGAGACTTGATGTCTTGGGCAAAGTTGTTTGCCTTGACAAAATAAACAACTCTTTTGAAGACGTAAAATTTCCACAGCCTATTGGTGTCTCCGAAACGTCAGAGAAAGAAATTAGATTGTGGCGCCACCTTTGCGGAAGAGTTTTGAACAATTTGTTTATGTGAATAGATGGTCCTTATTATGATGAGAAACTTTACCCAAGACACCAAGTCGCGGAAATGCTTCGTTTCAGAGTTATTAATTTTGCTCCGCTAGATTGCGTTTCTGGCCCAATGTGCAGTGGTCACCAGATGGGCAGTCAAAAAATTCGGATCATCTGTTAATAGGGTTGCTTCGTAAATTTGATCAAAGTAGGCCTTGATTTATTCTGATACTATATGGAATGTAGTAAAATGGTAATTTTTATATATTACTGAAGAGTTGGATCGAAGGAGCAGTTGATTTCTGTAGTTAAGAACTTGTTAACCCGTTATCAATTACTGAAAACTTTATGTAGTATTGAACCAGACTTCCTACTGAACACACGTCTTTCTCTAGAGGTTATGGGCCCAGTTACGTCCGGCCTCTGAAGTTGAAGCTTATTGATTTGAAGAATCCAGAAGTTCGTTACGAAATTACGGAGAAGACGGGAGTGAAGATGTCAAGCGCGGCGAAAGTAGGAATAGTCCAGTTTGCTGGTGAAGGATACGACGTGTGACGAAGCGCAGAGGAAAGCTTTTCAAGAAAATGACGAAAAGGCGAAGACTCTTCTAGTTGCGTACATCGCGGACACTCATCTGGAGTACGTGCGTGACAAGAACACTGCGAAGGGAATGTGGAACTCCCTGGCAAGCACGTTCGCGAAGAAGGGTTTTGCAGCGCAAACATACATTCGGAGGTCCTTAACAACGCTGAAGATGGAAGAAGGAACACCGCTAAAGGACCACCTCAGAAAATTTGACGAGTTAGTCCGCCAGTTGAAGGGAGCTGGTGCTACTGTCACGGAGTTAGATGCCGTAAGTCAACTGTTCATTTATCTGCCATCGACGTACGATGTTGTCACCACGGCTATGGAGAACCTGGGAGATGATCAGTTGAAGTTGGACACGGTGAAGGCGCGTTTGCTGGCCGAAGAGCAGAAACGAATGGGAAGAGGAGACAATTCATGTGCCAATGGTGTCTCGGATGATCAAGCTCAAGTAGCAACTGTTCCCGTAGACAGAGAAGTGGCGTTGATGATTTCCCAGTAAGCGATCTACAAGTCGAAATCGTACATTGAATGGATATTGGACTCGGGAGCAAGTCGTCACATGGCCAATGATAAGCGGTATTTTCACGAGTTCAAGGAGTTTGACAGACCGCTGGTAATTTAAAGAGCCAAGCAAGGTGAGAAACTTATTGCTACTAAAGAAGGTACATTGAAAGTGAAGACGTTCATGGGTGAGAACAGTCTGACATTGTCCTTGGGAAACGTCTTATTTGTGAAGAACCTCAAGTTCAATTTGCTATCATTGTCGCGGTTGCTGAAAGCAGGAGTCCAAGTGGAATTCCAGCCGGATCGAGCAGTGTTGTCCAAAAACGGTGAAACAATAGCTGTGGTGGAACTAAGCGGGAATCTATTCTACCTGACGATGCAGCGTTATACATTAGATTCGGCCAGACTTGCGAAAGGTGATGGTGATGAGTTGCAGCTATGGCACAAACGGTTTGGTCACTTGAGCTTCAAGAATGTACGACGCCTGAAGCAGAGCGAAATGGTAGATGGAATCGGGGAAATTAAAAATGAAGGTGGATTTTGCGAGTCCTGTGCAGAGAGCAAGATGACCCGGTTGCCATTCAACAAGAGTCGACCGAGCACAACAAGACCATTGTAGCGTGTTCATACGGATGTTTGCGGCCAGATAACACCGAAAACAGTAGATGGGTATCAGTACTTCGTGTCGTTTATCGATGACTATACTCATTTTGCTGTAATATATTTGATGAAACGGAAGGATCAAGTGTTTGATTTCTTCAAAGTATACGAGGCCATGGCAACGGCAAAGTTCGGGAAGAAGATCGCAAACTTAAGGTGTGACCTGGGAAGAGAATACTTTTCGAATGATCAGCTTGCGTACTATATGAAACAAGGAATTCAAGTTGAATCAACCGTTGGTTATACACCACAGCATAACGGAGTAGCAGAGAGGTTCAACCGGACCATTGTGAAAAAGATGAGGACTATGCTAGCTGAATCCGGAGCACCGAAATCTATGTGGAGCGAAGCAGTATTGAATGCAGTGTACACAACAAACCGAAGTCCAACTGAAGCGTTGAAACAAAACTGTACCCCGGCTGACTGTTGGCACGGTGAGAAACCAGATCTTATCTATGTGGACGATTTGCTCGTGGTTGCGGGCGATCTGCGCATTATTGAGGAGATTAAAGATCGATTGAAACGAGAATTTGAAATGACGGATTTGAACAAACTACATCACTTTTTGGGCATCAAGATAGAACGTGACGAGGAAGGTACTATGTATTTGTCTCGAAAAAGCACTAATCCGAAAAATACTAATACGTTTCGGAATGGACGGCTGAAAACCAGCCCACACACTGAAACTAAGTTGCAGCTTCGAAAGACCACTGAAGGATGCAACTATCCGTATCGAGAACTGGTTGGCAGTCTTATGTTCCTGATGCTGGGCTCAAGACCAGACCTGTGCTACGTTGTGGGCTATCTGGCAAGATTCCAAGATCTTGCAGGAGAGGAACACTGGAAGCATGCCAAACGAGCACTGCGTTATCTTCAAGCGACAAAAGACCTAAGGCTGATCTTTAAGAGGAACCCGCATGAACGACCGGTCGCTGTGTTTGTTGATGCTGACTATGCAAGCGACGAGTGTGTTTCTGGATTCCTGATTAAGGTATTTGGATGTGCTGTCGTGTGGTCGTCCAAGAAGCAGCGCACGGTAGCAATGTCATCCACAGAAGCTGAGTACATCGCATTGAGCTCATCTGTTAGCGAAACTATTTGGCTTACTGGACTGCTATCCGATTTGTGTGAATCAAACTTGTATCCTGTACCAATCTACGAGGACAACCAAGGCGCTATAGCTATGGCAGAGAAGGAGGAGACGAAACGTGTCAAGCATATAGATGTCAAGTTTCATTTTATTCGAGAAGCGGTTGCAGACGGAGAGGTGAAACTTGTATATGTACCAACCCAGAAGCAAGAACCGGACATTCTTACAAAGTCACTTCCAGCCCGGCTTTAACACTTTTGAGAACGAAGATAGGATTGGAGACCATCAACTGAGAGGGGGTGAAGAGTTGGATCGAAGGAGCAGTGGATTTCTGTAGTTAAGAACTTGTTTACCCATTATAAATAACTGAAAACTTTATGTAGTATTAAACCAGACTTCCTACTGAACACACGTCTTTCTCTAGAATTACCCAGTCATTGCTTCTAACTGGCCACCAGAGGGTCCACTGGAAGAGTTGGAACAACTGTAAAATTTATTGCTTCGTAAGTTTGATCAAAGTTGGCTTTGATTTTCTCTGCATTTATATGTGCGAAAATATTAGCTGGTCAGGCTCAGAGTGGTCTCCAGGTAGTCCGCCGGAAGATCCCGAACATCGGAAAGTTTCATTGTTGTGTAAATTTATTAATGGACTTTGCTTGGATTCTGCGCCTGTTATATAAAATAAGAGAAAAAATAAATAAAGAAAGAGTTAAAAAAATATTAAATCAGATTTAAAAAATATTTAAACGCAACTCACCGCGCAACATTTTAAACATCGCTAACTGTGACCGACCGATTTAAATGTATGTGATATGTGGTCACCGTTTCTGTGTCTTTTAAAAAAATATAAAAAAAAAATTAAATAGAACTTAAAAATATGAAACTTATAAAAAAACAAAACAAACAAAAATAAAAACATAAAAACAATAGAAAAGCATGTGATAGTTTTGTTTAATATGCATAACACTTCACTAAGATCTTCCATTACCTGAAAGCCTTTTAATTACCCCTTGATCAATCGGCCATCTTGCGAAACTATCTGATAGACAAAATTAAATTTGTTGATACGTCTGATGATTTGAAAAACATCCAGAGCACTTTAATTATTTAACCATGGTTCTTATTTGACCATGGTGCGTCTTATAAATATCTCAAATTTTCGATCGGCTTACGCGTTTCAGTGTTTGCATCTGCCTCATTAGTTTATTGAAATAAATAATCTCAACTTGCTGAAGTGAATAAAATTAAGAAGCTCCTGCCCGAAATGAAACGCTACAGAATTGAGTGCTGCCGGCACCTAAAAGTTTCCCAGAAGTGATCCGATAAGAGCTTGTGACAAGACCAAGTGGTTCAAATCCTCCATCGTCAACGCAGACATCCACAATTCCACACTTATAAATTGCACTCTCAAGTACTCCATCCTACAGCATCCTTTGCCCCATTGTCTAAAGTGAGAGTTCCTTATTTCCCCGGCAGGACTCTTCTGCGTGTCAAAAGAACTCTCTTTGTTTGTATGAAAAGATAAAAGGCTTCCAGGGACGATTGACATTCCGCAAACGCTTTTCGATTTGCTGCCAACAAAGCCCGGGTAAAGTTTTTTGTCCCCATTCTACCAACTGCTTGTGCACGCATTTTCATCGTCGGAGTGACTTTCCTTTGGGGCACGGTAACGAAGCACAGAAAAAAAAGTTGTTGATCGGAAAACGAGTCACACTCTCCATCGAACTCCGGCCTCCCTGGTGACGGAACCGAACTGTCCGTCGCACACGTAATTTTTCCATCATGTGTCGAAAAATGGCAACGCGTTGGGATTTCCTAAATGTAACGGATAAGCACCGATAGGGGGGATATATATAGGTAGCTAAAGTTGGAAATCACACTGCGAAACAACTTTCCCGACACGACGCGACAAACTGATGATGTGCCCTTTCAGTCCTTTGGGACTAAATAAAAACACTTTGCTTCAATCTAGAGCTACGGTTCTGAGAAGATCCAGGTGGGGATCAGTTACCAATTTCAATAATGAGAAATGTAACAGACAGTGAATGGAATATACTGTCAAAGGGATTCCCATTTCTGATTAACTTGTAATGGAAGCTAATTTCCATTTTTGCCTTTTTTCGTAGCTTCTTTTATTGCCCACAGGCTTCGATGCGGTTCTTTTCATTCCCTGGAAAATGAGCGGTGAAGATTGTTTCTAAGCGGGTGGATCAAATACCTTGCAATCTGAGAAATTGATGCCTGCTGGTTAAATTGGCAATCAATTCGGTCGAGATTGGGTGTATTGAGTTAAACGGAGCGGTGTTTACTTATAGATTCAAGAGTTGAAATAAATCGTTGACTCTGTGCGTGTGTTCGAAAATCGTGTGAATATTAAATTAATCTTGTAGCTAAGCAGCCAGAGCAGCTCACATTGCCTTTAATAAATATTAGCACAATGAAGTGGCAATTTCGGTGAACTTAAAGTTTACATGGTTAGTGGTGACGCTTGGTAACTCTTTCACCTCCTATATACAAAGGAGCCTACCAATTGGGACCCAAATTGAACCAGTCGTCTGATTGCTTTATTAGACACCCATTATTTCATTATTGTAAAACCTTGTGCTTCTCACACAGAGTGACAAAGAACAACTTTTCTACTCTGTCTGGTCTGGCGTATAATTAAGTTAAATACCTAGTCGATACTCTTCATCATCCTTCACCGCTGATAGCTCGGATATATGTAGGTACATAGCGGATGGATAATCAGCTACAGCTACGTTAAAACGAAGAACCATAATTCTCGTCTGTATGGTGAATTATTTTTAGCACACCTTATATCGAGTGAATTCACACGTACACCAGGATAGATACGATCGGATCGGGTGGGTGATAAAATGAGCTTTCAGGGAAAAAAATACGACCGTTTCACCCGTATCGTCCCGCCGTCATCGTACGTAGAGCCGTAAAATCAGATTTTCCCAGTATCTACAAAGCAGTCGTCACATAGAGCTCACGGGCCCCTCCCACTCCTAGGAACCGATCCAATCTATACAAACGGCAGCGGTAGCAGTAGCAGCAAGCAGCGTGTCGATAATCAATTGAGTGTGAATTTTGCTTCAGCTATATCGTCGTAATGCAAATTTATTTTACCCTTTATCTATATTTAACTCGTAGATCCCCCGTAGAGAATTTCTTGAGTAGTGATTTACGTGTATTTAAGTGCGATTATGTGGATGGAAAGGAAGGAGAAAGCTTGTTCAACTTCATCGTTCCGATTTCTTACCCCCTGCCATCCTTCGTCAGATTCTTTGCGAATTATTTCCCTCTCAAAAGTGTCCTTGATTCAAGGCTGAGGAATCTAGATATCCGTATTAACCACTTCTCCAATCAACTGAAATGGGCTTGATGAAAGAAGGAAGTTTTGTAAATGTGGTGCAGGCTAAATGAGTGCTTGACATATCCACATAGCGACCATCGTTTGAGAGCCCGTTTTCTCCAACCAGCAGCGATTGGAAAATCAGACAACCGGTGTCTATATAAGGAATTATGTCGTTGAGGTTCAAGCTTCTTGGAAAGCTTTATCCAACCATTGAAGCATTCCAAGCCATTCTTGGGAATTGTCTCGCCTGGATGGAGTTTTCCGGTAAGAATGCTGTTTTACTTTGAGCCGAATAAATGGGGGATCGTAATCCGTGATGTATTGGAAGTGGTTGGGGGAATGAGACAGAAACATTATTTTATGGAATTCGATTTATGGGGTGGGGAAATACGATTCTGAATGTCGAATGAAGTTCATCATATGATTTATGACATTATGACAAATGTGTGATTCTGACCTGACCTCATGATTACTTTATGAGTAACCAGCTCCAACAACCGATTATTTTGTTTATCTTATCGAAGCTTACTGGGCGCAAAAACATTGATCTACCGGAGTGTTTTAGATAAAATCTCTGCAATAGGCAATTTTGTGACGCCTGTGCGCTTATATGAGAAAAAAAATAGGCGCTCTAGAAGTGAACAAATAGGAGAAATGGATGAAAATGTCGGCCTACATGCCTCTAATTTGGGCCCATACATAAATTCAGCAATCGACTACATTTTCAAAAGCGACCAAAAATATCCATTTGTACCGTCCCAATGAAGCGTTGAGCATGAGCATGATTGACCGCCTACGGTTGCTACTCTGTTATTGCCAGCCCAGCTGTAATTACACAGAGAACCAATAGACGATGCTTGGGACTAGCAATCATCCTCAATGTGTAAAAACTGGTGATCTCGAATTAGGCCATACCAGCGCCAGCTGCGCCTGAACGCAGGTCAAGAAAGGAATGGGTAGGAATGTGTTGACGTGACACTCGCTTTGATGGAAGCCGAGGAGTCCTCTGCACTTCCATGAGGAATCACAAGGATTGTTGGGTAAGAGGGTTGGGTTTGCAGCAGGGTTCGTTTTGGTAAACGATAAGCTGAATTGATGTCCTAACGATCGTATAACGCAAAGAAGCTTGGGATTGAACCCACGGTCTTCTGCTCAGTAAGCAAAAACGTTTGCTACTAGGCAAATGAGCTCCTTTTTAATCATCGAGTTGCTGTTATTACCACGTAGTCATATTAACAAATAAAACGATTGACGAATCTTGATCTGGATGGGTTTGAGATAAGACTCAGGATGTTCTGCTCAGTAAGCAAAAACGGTTGCTCTAAGACCACCGAGCCCCTCATATCATATCATACCGTTACTCAAGTTGTTATAACTATTCAAACCCGGCACCGACGACAACGAAAGGTTTAGCAAAATACACGATAAACAAGCGATCTTACCATACATTTTTAATATGAAAGGATCTTGGACCGCGTTTTTCTGCTCAGTAAGCAAAGCACTGCAACTGACGATCTTTCAAATCCAAAAACAAAAGGCTACGAAAAAGTATTTAGGCCTTGATTAAATTCCACTATCACGCGACGTTCAATGTTTCGATTTGCTCTTTATGCATTGTTCAGGCAATCATATCAAGCTATGACCGACGTGACGATTGTTTAAAGTAATATGAGTAATATGAGTATTATTGTACAAATTACAGTATATTGTAGAACTTACCTCATTATTCTGCAGCGCAATCGGTTTTTATTTCTGGATCTTGAGTTGTTTTGGTGATATACTAACTTGCGGCATACTATTTTGGGCGCCCATATAGGCGTGTTCTATGTATGATGGTAGGATATAGCAGACAAATTAGAGACGAAACATTAGAGAGGAAACAATGAGGTATTAGTATTAGTTATATCTAAACAAACAAAACAATTATTACAGATTATTGAAAAAGTACAAAAACAATAGGAAGAAGCATTGATCAATTACTAGGAAAACAGAACTACTTTATTACTAAAAGTGCAATGAATGAGCGTTAGTTTCGGGATCATTTTAGAGTTAGAGTTATGATCGTTTTGATCCGTTGTCAACCCGGCCAGCCTCTCCAACACTAGTTGCAGGCAGTGGTTGTTCAATCATGCGACACTGTAACTACTTCTATGTTAGAGGTATGATTCGTCAAGTTTATACAACTCAATGTTCCAGTTGACGTAAACTATTTATCGTGCAATTACAAACGCAAACCTAAAATTACAATTAAATGGCAATATTATATTTCTTATATAAATAATTTTGATGAAAACAAAAACAAATGCGAAATGAAACTTGACAAACCATCGTCAAACCCCCCATTCTAGAACAGGGCAATAGGGAGGATTGTTGTCACAAGAGACAAACACAGTAACAACGAGAGAGGAAAAAGGGGGAGAAACAGGATAAACAATTGAGCCATATGTGTTAACTCAAGGCAGCGGTGGCTTAACAAAGTAATCAAACAAGTTGACATAAATCTAACCAGGGTCCAGGCCAAGGAAAAAGCAAGCAGCCACCCAGGATACACAGATAAAAATTCTGAATTTTAATAGTGATGTAAACATGCATTCACGTAAACTTGTATTTCATTTCACACAACCGAGTAACTTGTAAACAATTTTGTTGACAACAATGAGCTTTTGTATACAATATTTACTACATTGCATGAAATGTCTCAGAACTTTACATGATATATAATGTAAACTTAAATGATATATGACCCTCCATTTATGTACATCATACTAAACAGAAATTTACACTACTTTTTCGAACTGTGTGAAGTGTTTTGTACCGTCCCAGTGAAGCGTTCATCTAGATAAAATTGATAAATAGCTGACTTTTAGCGATGGGCCCAATCTTAGATCCATAGGCCAACATTAGAGCCATTTCCTTTATTGCTTTATTCCTTGTTATAAAAACAAACGCTTTATATAAAAAAAAACACCGTTTACAAAATCATATTTTCAAAGACTACAGAGTTCTGAGTGTTGACTGTCATGTACCTTGGCGATATTACCTCGTCGACCGTTGCTATCCTTCCCCCCGTAAGATATTTGACAGTGACGGCGACAAAGCGAGCAGAAAGAAGAGTAGGTAGAAGAGTACACATTTTTCATTCCACATGTAACCTTACACTAATAAAGACGCTATTAGTCAAGCCGCGTGTTGTTCACCTTTTTAATCCACAGTTCGCCCGTCGGAATTCCCTGCATAACCTGTCCGCTCGAACCGGGTTCTGTCCCAACAGGTTATGGGCCCAGAGGATGGTTGAAAGGAAGTGAACTTTTATTGTTGGAAATTGCGTCCCAGTTCGAATTGGTGGCGTCCATTTTGCTTCTTGGCTGTTGGCTGCTCATGGACAAGGCATCTTGTGTGTGCTAGTGCGAATTGTTATTCGGCGCGAGTGTTGGTAGCAGCGACACTGTCGTGTGGGTTGTTTGGCTGTGTTCGTTTCATCTCGGCGCGTGTGACTGACTGGTTCGTTTTCGTTGCGAGAGCTTTTGTTTGCTGCTCGATCGATTGGTGCGAACACCTTAGTCGGTGGAAAATACTTTCAGTGCGGGTGGAAGTTGTCGTGCGCGAGTGAATAGGAGCAAAAATGTCTGAGAACAAGTTTCTGTTCGCACGTCTGTGTAATCAAAATTACCAGACATGGAAACAACGAATGGAGATGCTCCTGAAATGGGAAGATCTCGGGTCTGTAGTGGACGCCCCAAAGCCAGAGCCAGTGACCCCAGCATGGAAAAGATCAGACCAAAAGTGCCACGCGACGATTGTGCTCTATCTAGAGGACAGCCAGTTAAGTTTGGTTAAGGATGCGGAATCGGCGAAATACGTGTGGGGGAAATTAAAAACCTACCACGAAAAGGCTACGATGACGTCGCGAGTTTCATTTCTGAAGAAAATCTGTAGCCTGAACTTGTGCGAAAGTGGCGATGTTGAAAAGCATCTAAGTGAATTGGAAGAACTGTTCGACCGACTCGCGTGTGCCGGACAAGCTCTGGAAGACCCGTTGAAAATCGCGATGATGCTCAGAAGTCTCCCGGACTCGTACAGTAGCCTGGTGACGGCTCTCGAAAGCCGACCGGAGGCTGACTTAACAATGCCGTTTGTTAAGCAAAATTTGTTGGATGAGTACCAACGAAGATCGGAAAGAAGTGCAGATACGGGAGAAAAAGTGATGAAAACGCAATTCAAGGGACAAAAGAAGAAAGTGTGTTACCACTGCCAGAAACCTGGACATTTCCGGAAGGATTGCCGATTGTTGCAACAGCAGCAGTCGAAGAAGAGCGAAGAAGTTCTGAAAAGTGGCAAGCAGCAAAAGAAGAAAAGTGATGCAAAGCAGGTCGCAGAGTGATACTCAGTTGTGTTTCACGGCAGCAAGCGTCCGGCATCGGAGTTGCTGGTATATCGACAGCGGCTGCTCAAGCCACATGTCGAATGACCGTTCGTTCTTTGTGAAACTGGATACAGACATGAGAGTGGATGTGGTTCTGGCCGACAGTTCCACGACAAAATCCGATGGAATCGGTGAAGGATTTGTTAACTGTGTGAGTGGTGATGGACAAGTGAAGAAGATCCTCTTCAAGGACGTAATGTACATTCCAAAGCTGGACAGTGCTTTATTGTCGGTACGGAAGCTGACTGAAAAGGGTTTCCAAGTGAACTTTTCTGGACCCTGCTGTGACATAGTGAGTGCGAGTGGTGAAAAAGTGGCTCTAGGTGAGTTGTACGGGAATCTGTTCGTTTTGAAGACGGTGGAATACGTGAAGCTTAGTAAGGAGATTCGACACCTGCCGAACTGCCAACATACATGGCATCGGCGGTTTGGTCACCGTGATCCGGAGGCCGTTGAGCGGATTAAAAAGGAGGAACTCGGCATTGGATTGCAGTTGCAGGACTGCGGTTTGAGACAAGTATGTGAACACTGTCTCGCAGGTAAATCCTCTCGTATTCAATTTCCCCAAGCCTCGCAGAACAGAGCCACCAGCATTCTCGAGCTGATCCATACGGACGTTTGTGGACCCATGTCCACAGTGACGCCCGGCGGTGTCCGATATTTAATGACTTTGATCGACGACTACAGTCGATACACGGTCGTATGCTTGCTTCGACACAAGTCTGACGCTGCTGGATACATCAAGCGGTTTGTAGCCCAAGCGAAGACAAAATTTGGTAAGACACCTTGCGTTATCCGTTCTGATGGGGGAGGGGAGTATGTCAACTCGGAGCTCAAGACATTCTACGATCAAGAAGGTATCAAATCTCAATTAACAGCGGCATACTCCCCACAACAGAATGGCGTCGCTGAACGGAAGAACCGTTCGCTCCAGGAGATGGCGACGTGCATGCTCGCTGATGCAGGACTTGCTAAACGATTTTGGGGTGAGGCAGTAGTAACTGCTGCTTACCTTCAGAATAGGCTTCCCTCTCGTTCGATTGACAAAACGCCTTTTGAAAAGTGGTTTAGTAACAAACCCACTCTAAGCCATTTGCGGGTGTTTAGGAGCACTGCCTATGTGCATATCCCAGATTTAAAGAGGGTAAAATTGGATACCAAGGCTGAGAAACTCGTATTCGTGGGCTACTGTGAAGATCGCAAAGCATACCGTTTCCTCAACCCAGCGAAGAATACAGTAGTAATCAGTCGTGACGCTCGGTTCATTGAGTTAGGCAATGGCTCGCTCATGGAGGCATCTGACGATGATCCAGTCGTTGAAAGTATTGGTGCTGATTCCTGGTTCAAATTACAAGACGAAGAAGCTGCAGCTCAGGAAGAAAACAGCAGAGAAGTACCATTGGATGACGTGATTGATTCCGGTGATGATTTGAGGAAGCAGAAGCGGTAGCTGAGGAAGCGGATGTCGAGCAAGACGAGGCATCGGAGCAAGGCAGTTCACGGGAGCAAAGGAGTACCAGAGGTATCCTACCTGCAAGATTGCGAGATTACGTTGTGAACATTGCGAAAGTGATCGAAGAGGAGCCGATTAGCTACGAGGAAGCCGTTCGTGGACCAGAGCAAGATTTGTGGAAAGCAGCTATGAGAGAGGAGTATGATTCGCTTATGGACAACAGTACCTGGAGTCTCGTGGAGTTACCCAACGGCCGTAAGCCCATCGGTTGTAAATGGGTGTATAGGCGAAAGGAGGACGTTTCGGGAAAGGTTTCGAAGTTCAAAGCGCGGCTGGTTGCACAGGGCTTCTCCCAGCAGCCAGGGGTAGATTATGACGCTGTGTTCGCACCAGTTGCTACCCAGACAACTCTCAGGGTTTTGCTAACAGTTGCTGGCTATAAACGTATGACTGTACGGCACCTGGACGTAAAGAGCGCCTACCTGAACGGACAACTACGAGAGGAGCTGTACATGCAGCAGCCGAAGGGGTTCACAGTTCGTGGAAAGGAGCACCTCGTCTGCAGGCTTCAACGTAGTCTGTACGGCTTGAAGCAGGGGGCAAAAGTATGGAACGACATCATTTGTGCAATACTCTGTGAATTGGGTTTCAAGCAAGGCAGAGCGGATCCGTGTTTGTTTAGCAAGAAGTTGGAGAATGGTGAGCTGGTCTACATCCTGATCTATGTGGACGACATGATCGTCGCGAGTGTCTCCGAAGCAGAAGTCGACAACGTTGAGGAACAGCTGAAGAACAGGATTAGCTTGTCGTCTCTCGGGGAAGTTTCTCATTTCCTTGGGATTCGCGTTACGAAAGGCGAAGATGGTTTCTACGCTTTGGATCAGCATAATTATGTTGCGAAGTTGGCAAGCCGGTACAAGTTGGATAAGGCGAAGGGATCGAAAGTGCCGTTAGACGTAGGATACTACCGAAGTCGTGAAGGTAGCAAGTTGCTTCCAGATAACAGTGAATACCGGAGTCTAGTGGGAGCCTTACTCTGCGTGGCGGTCAATACGCGACCGGACGTGGCAGCGTCCGTATCGATCTTAAGCAGAAAGATAAGCCAGCCAACGGAGACTGATTGGACGGAGCTAAAACGAGTCGTCCGTTACCTACTGTGGACCAGTGAATACAAGTTAAAGCTTTCAGCGAATAGACAACAGCAGATGGAGTTGATTGGTTATAGCGACGCGGATTGGAGCGGTGATCCAACTGATCGAAAGTCGAACACCGGATACGTATTTCTGTTGAACAGTGCAACAGTCTGCTGGGCGAGTCGTAAGCAGGCAGCAGTATCCCTATCAAGCATGGAAGCCGAATATATAGCTCTGTCCGAGGCATGTAAGGAACTTGTCTGGTTGCGGAGCTTGTTGGAGGAAATGGGTATTAAGCAGGAGGGGCCAACTACGGTTCACGAAGACAACACTAGTTGTAGACACGCGGATGTTCTATGCCAGAGACCTATGCGAGAAAGGTGTTGTTTCGGTGCAGTATTGTTCTTCGGATTCCATGATGGCGGATGTGTTGACTAAGCCCCTTGGCGCAGTGAAGCAAAGACGATTCGCGGAGATGCTGGGCTTGGTCGACAGTGTTCAATAAGAAGCAGATCAACATTGGAAATATCGAGGAGGAGTGTTGACTGTCATGTACCTTGGCGATATTACCTCGTCGACCGTTGCTATCCTTCCCCCCGTAAGATATTTGACAGTGACGGCGACAAAGCGAGCAGAAAGAAGAGTAGGTAGAAGAGTACACATTTTTCATTCCACATGTAACCTTACACTAATAAAGACGCTATTAGTCAAGCCGCGTGTTGTTCACCTTTTTAATCCACAGTTCGCCCGTCGGAATTCCCTGCATAACCTGTCGGCTCGAACCGGGTTTTGTCCCAACACTGAGGAGTACAGGAACGTCCAGATTATTGAAAAAGATTAAATATCTTTGTGGTGAAAGGGACGTCATTAATTTTCAATAATTCTACAGCAGTTACGATGTGCCCACCCCACTGTAGTCGCCCAGTTTTCACATTCGATCTAAATTTCTTAACTTACAAACCTGCTGCAATGCTACTTAATGATTCAATTCTTTTCTACAGTGGTTTAACATTTTTAAAAGTGAGACCAAACCAGAAACGATCCAGGAAATTCATAAATGAGGTCTTTTCAAGCAGATTTAAAACTGAGTCTGAACCTTTTTGAAGTGAGTTCAAACATTAGAATAAGTCATCAAAATTTTATTAGCTGAGTTCCAAACTTTTCTGTTATGATATTCAATCCTTTTTAAAGTTGTCAAAGCTTTCCAGGAGTGATTGTTAATTTATTTATTTTCTATTCATTTAACCACCATCTTTGACATTTTAGCCATACAGACTGTTTAATGTGACTTAATCCTATTCTTAAAAACTGGTCTACTTAAATTAAAATAAAAAACATCACACACATCATTAAACAGTCTGCAAAATCTATCGAGAGGATTGTTATAACCGTAAGCAGTACGATGTCCGGGAGTCCACAGAAAATAATAGTTGCGGAGACGGCGAGCTGGAGTGTGGAAATTAATGTTTCCGAGCGAACAACTGCAGTCAATATGATTACTAATCATGTCAAATATGAACATCCTCTGGAGAAAGACTCGGTGATTTGTTAGTGTTTGCATTCCAATAAGCGCACATCTATGCTCGCACGGAGGTAAGCTATCTGGATTTGTCCATGGCAGATGTCGTAATGCAAATTTTATAAACTGTTTCTGGATTCTCTCGATGCGCAGTACATGAACAGCATGATATGGAGCCCAAATTTGTACTCCATATTCAAGAACACTGCGGACCATAGAGCAGTACAGCGCTTTCAGGGCGCACACGTCGTCGAATTGTGCAGTATTTATTTATTTATTTATTTATTTGTAGTTTGTTACAGTCAACAGGTTAAAATACCCAAATGACAATTAAAACTTAGAACTATCGCACTATTGCTACTGTGACATAAATCTCAAGAAATTCTGCCTATTGGACGCACGTGAAAAACTAAAGTCAAATACATGTTGACAATGATTGAACACACGGCACATGCTACGAACTGGCTCATTCAAACCATAATTTGTCCTGGAAGTATCGATGAACAAAAAGGCGTGTGTACGTAGCTGACGTCTCCTAATGTTTATGTTTAGCTGTGTAAGTAGCGAAGGGCAGTCGATGAGAGACGTTAACAGATCACTGACAAAGCAAGCTTTTGCAACATCACGTCTAACACTGAGTAGGTCCAGATGAATGAGTTTGCAACGACTCTCGTAACTAGGAAGATCCAGACGGTCAGTCCAGGGAAGATGTCGTAGAGCATAACGGATGAATTTCCGTTGAATCTTCTCAACGCGTTGAATTCCATTTTGGTAGTATGGACTCCAAACAACGGAGGAGTATTCAAGTATGGGTCGCACCAAGCTGCAGTACAAGGCCTTTAAGCAGTATACATCTTTGAAGTGCTTGGCAAAGCGAAATATGAAGCCTAGCTGGGAAGATGCTTTCGAGATGATGTATGTCAGATGAGCGTTAAACGTTAGCTTCGAGTCCAAAAGCACTCCCAGGTCTTTAACCAAGGATTCTCGTGCTAGAGACACTCCGGACAAGCTGTAGTTATGGATGAGCGGTGAACGTTTGCGAGTGAAGGAAATCACTGAGCACTTGGATGTGTTTAATACCATACGATTTCTTCTGCACCAATCAGCAAACGTTTCGAACTGATGTTGTAAGAACTCGGCATCGTCTAGTTTCTCGATGATCGCATAAATCTTGAAGTCGTCTGCATAGGATTTCTTGTGACACCTTAGAACTGAGTTGACGTCGTTCATAAACAACAAAAACAGAAATGGCCCCAGATGACTTCCTTGCGGTACACCGGATGTAACAGGAAACGAAGTTGAAAACTGGTTGCCGAGCCGTACACGCATGTTACGCCCCATCAGATATGAACGTAGCCATTTGAGTAGCCTAGCATCAGCGCCTAATTTATCATACTTGGCCAGAGCGATTTCGTGGTTCATCTTGTCAAAAGCTGCTGACAAATCCATGTAGATTGCGTCAATTTGGCAGCCACGCTCTATCGAGCGAGCAAGAAATGAAGTGAACGTGGTTAAGTTTGTGGTAGTAGAGCGCTTGGGCATAAAGCCGTGTTGATCTTCCGAGATGTAGTGCGAGCAGCCGTGTGAAAGGAAGTCCAGAACAATCAGCTCGAAGAGTTTTGAGGTTGCACATAGAGCGGCTATGCCACGGTAGTTTGAAACTGTTTGCTTACAACCTTTCTTATGTACAGGAAACACGTACGATTCCTTCCAAATAGTCGGGAACACGCCTGATTCCAATGAGAGGTTGAACACAGTAGCGAGAGGTGCTGAAAGAGAGTGGATGCATTTATTCAGCACTATAGACGGGATACCGTCTGGGCCGACTCCGGTAGTATTTTTCAATCGTCTGCTAGCGGAAAGCACCGTGTCACTTGATATCGGAGGAAGTTCACCAAGCGGAGGAAGTACAGGCACATTACTCACGGCATCAACAATATCCTGCGGGCTAGTTGGGTCATTGCAAAAAACTCCGCTAAATTGTTTCCTAAACAAGTCAGCGATGTCGTCAAGGGCAGAAGCTTCTGTGTCACCATTACGCATAGTGGAGGGAAGTCCCACTTCTTTCCGCTGGCCATCTACGTATTTCCAAAAGCTTTTAGGATTGAGTTTGAGACTTCGCTGCAACCTCTCTTGATAAGAATTGAATAGGCGTTTGTTAAGGATCTTGTAGCGTTTGTTTGCTTTGGTGTAGCGTGCTCTGTTTCTTGCGGTTCGGTGTCGAATGAACTTCCTTAAGGCACGCCTTTTAGCCGTTTTGAGACGTTTCAAGCGTGTGTTGCTCCAGATTGGGAAAGCCTTCTCAGGGTTGGTCTTTGTCGGCACGTACTGGTCAATAGCGTAGAATACGATGTTCGAAAGGGTCGACGCCGCCAAATCGGTGTCACAATCACGAAACGTAGTGTTCCAGTCTATACTCGATAGGAAAAGATTCATGCCATCGAAATCAGCTATGTTGAAATCCAAAAGCACCTCTTCGGTAGTATCCTGAAACTGGCAATTAGTGCAGTTGTTCAGAGACAGCAGTAGAGCTGGATGATGCATGCAGTCTTTGACTAGAGGATGAGGAGCTTGTGTTACAGAGCAATTGGGTCGGAGGTCTTCACTGACAAATGCGAGGTCTAACATGCGGTTGTTGCTATTAGGTACCACATTTATCTGCTGCAGGTTAGCGGTGCTGTATCCATCCAGAAGACATGTGGTTGTTCGTCCAAAATTCAGTTCGTCCAATTGATACAGCTCGATGCAAGCGGAGTCACTGACGAGAACCAGGTCAAGAAGCTTAGCTTAAATAATAGGTTTCGCATCTTCTGGAGTGAGGCCACATTAGCTGATTTAATCTCTTTCCTAAATGAATTCAAGGCTTCCTGCATTGATTATACTTTCTTCAAATTGAATCCACTTTTATGAGCTTAAATTTTCCAAACGGAGACCAACCTTTTCTGAAGTGGTTCAATACCTTCCATATGGAGTCTAAACTTTTCGGTTGAGTGATTTAATTATTGTTAATGCTAGTCTGAGCTTTCCTATAGTTATTTAACTAACTTTTAACGTAGATTCCACTCCCTTAAACCCCTTCCTTGCCCTTGTGAGATTCAAATCTTTTGTAAATTAGGCTGAGATTTTAAAGAATGGACCTTCGTGTACCTGATGGTAAATCTTTTGAAGAAGCATAATTGATGAGAAAACTGGGTTACATCCACAAAATAACGTAATTTTATAGAAATGTAGGGACATATTCGGCATTGCAGTTGGACGTTGATGGATTTGGCTTTTGCCTACGTCTGTTGACTGTATTGGATTTATTATATAAGTGGCGCATTTAAACGAATGATTCTCCGCTGCTTACTCGTTGGTGTGTCCTATAAAGCCATGTGTGTCCGTTTCCTTAATCCTTGTTGAGTAAAGTTGAATTCCGTTGTTTGTGATCTCGAGGCTCTCAATCGTCATCATTTTCGAAATTTACAGGAAATCAACAAGCACCCAAAGAGTTATCCCCTATACTTCCAACCATTCGTTTTAGCAAAAAAAATGCCGCCTTCCACCACATGATTCATCGGATGCAGATTCTCCACTTAGCGATACAGGAAAGGTTAAGGAATTACAGTCAGGGTTCAGCATTTTCGAAACAAAGAAAATAAAATGAACCCTCCGCAGAATCGCTTCATTTCGAGCAATATCATGTTCGTGTAAGTCATCGTGTTTCTTGTTAACGAGTCACGATGAACATTCCTCTTTCAAAAATGCCTGGACTATCGCTTGTTTCGTTCGTCAAATGCTTAAGTTCATTTCATTTTATGCAAAGACTTGTTTCAATTGACGCAATGAATGACTCGAAAACTGCTTCCTACTTGGGGCAAGACAGCTTTTGATCATGAGTAATATCTGAGTTAATTTTGAGTAACTCTGAGTAACTCGCGTTGCTCAACATCAAATACGCATAGCAACCGAAACTGTCAAGTAATGTAAATTTATGAATTTCAACATTATTTTAAACGGTGCGCTTGCAATGCTTAACCGGGAAGATCTTTCGGCAATTGAAGGGCAATTGCACTTTCGTATTGTACGTGTACGAATGGAACTACAAGCTGCCCCTCAAAATCGATGGAAGATTTTTATTGTGACCTTATCGAACAGTCAGAGATGTTTTCCTTTACTGCCATGTCGACGACGTTCGAGTACTGCAAACATTAGCAACCGCATAGTATGGATTCTGATGGACAATCTCATTAAAATCCCAGTGCAGCTTCCCAACAATATCAAAGGGAACTTCGGACAATCCAAAGAAGGAACATAGACTATCCCAGGAGAGATTCCGGGCAATCCCAGGGAGGATTTTACTCAATATTGAGAGGGATTCATGAACGTTCGGGGGGGATTCCAAACAATCCAGTTAATTCAAAAGGAGATTCTGGACAGTCCCAGTATGAAAAAATTAGATGTGGTGGTTTCTGCATACCATCGACGATCGCTCATTGACAATCTTCATATAAGTTTAAGAATAGAATCAAATATGAAGTTGGTGAAATGGGTAACAATTTCCACTTGCAGCGGTAGCCAGTAGTACTTCTGAGGGTAATCTGAAGATACTGTTGGAACGGACAGTTGATGAAGTTTCTGTTGAACGATGGTAGAAATGCGGGAGAGGGTGGAAGATTCTTCCAGGGCAAGTTTAAAAAAAAAACATCCAGGACATGTTGGAAGAAACTTCCATACAAAGTCGGACGAAACCTCCTAGAGAAATCATAAGAATCCTTCCGAAGAAGCTAGTCGACAGTTTCAAGGGGAAGTTGGAAGAAACTTCCAGAAAATTTCGGAAAAATCTTCCGGGAGAATTCTGGTGACGTTCAAATTTTAATAAATCACTACCGTAAATTATAACTGGTCCACTTGCAAAAATATTTCCCAATTTCCGGGACGAGTCTTCAGCTATTTTCAGATTCCCGAGTAGCTAGAAATGGCACACCACCAAAAACTTCAAAGACTTTACACTTTAGCCATGGATCCATAGAAAGCAAAAGATGCCTAAGCATCCGCTGGCGTGGACAAGATCCATCTTACTTGGATCTTTTAATGAATGAATCTTTAAATCAAAACATTCCGTCAGACGGCGATTGCTTGAACATCGTTTGATGAAAAATTGCTACCTTGTTTATTTTTGAGTAAATATGAGTAACTCAAAATGACTCACTGCTAATATATTAACTCTGAGTACGTTTTCTTCCACTTTCTCTTCAATTCGGGGCTCATTCGACTTGTCACGACCTGACGATGCAGGCATCAAAATATAGTATCGAGATAGTGTCCGCACAATATCAGTTGCCGATAGGGATGGCATCCCCATTATATGTAGTAATGATAAATTATTTAATATTAAACGAAAATTAAATTAACGAGGCCATTCTGGAGTCCAAGATGGCGGCCATCGGGTTTCAGAAAAAGTGTTAAATACCCTTTGGAATCCAAAATGGTGGTCATCAAGTATAATAAAACGTGTCAAATACTCTAAGATATGAGTACTTTCGGAACGGAGGCAACGCATGGCTGCCGAAAACCAATATCCGATGCTATGTTGGACTCCATACGGCTTCCACAGGGCTTCAGAAAAAGTTTCAAATACCATATAATATTGCTATTTTCGGAACAGGGACAACTCGTAGATGCCGAAAATCAATATCCGATGCCATTTTGGAATCCAATATGGCGGCCGTCGGGCTTCACAAAAAGTGCCAAAAACCCTTAGATCTGGGTATTTTCGGAACGGGGACAACGCGTAGATGCTGAAAATCGATATTCGATGCCATTCGTAGGCTATTTGACACTTCTTCTGAAATCGGAAGCCACCATATTGAATTTCAAGATGGCGTCGGACATCGATTTCTGGCTTCTAGATGTCAGTCCTATTCCAAAAAACCCACGTTGATCGATATTGGACAGTATTTCACCGTTTTTTTTCTCCGAACCAAGGCCGCCATCTTTGATTTAAAGACGGCTTGACATCAATTTTCGGCATCTACGTCTCATCTCCATTCTGAAGATAACCATATTTTTTTGGTATTTGAAACTTTTCCGCAAATCGGAAGCCGCCGGCTTGGATTACAAAATGGCGTCGGATATCGATTTCTGGCTTCTAGACGTTACCGTGATTCTAAAAAAAAACGTTTGTATGGGTATTTGATAGAATTTACAACTTTTTCTTAAATCGGAAGCCGCAATCATGGATTTCAAAATGGCGTCGGTTATTGATTTCCAATATCCCGACGTCACCCCGATTCGAAAAATACCCATATTGATGGGACGGCATCAGCATTTCCCATTTTTCAGAAATAGGAAGCCGTCATATTGGATTTCAAAATGGCATCGTATATAGATTTCCAGCCTCTAGACGCCATCCCGATTCCAAAAATACCTATATTAATGGGTATTTGACAATATTTTCCACTTGTTCCCAAGCCGCCATCTTGTATTTTCGATCTGTAGACTTCATACCGTTTACAAAAAATACCAATATTGATGTGTATTTGACTGTATTTCCACTTTTTCTTAAACTAGAAGATGCCATCATGGATTTAAAAATGGCGTCGCATATCAATTTTCGATATCTAGACGTCACCCGATTTAAAAAATACCCATATTGATGGGTAAATAAACCACCCGAAAATGGTAAATTTGACATTCACGTGCACAGATCTATGCGCATACGTACCTATGAACCGAGTGAACAATCAACACAAGTCATAAAAAATGCGCGAATTTGGAACGAACAGATTCGCTTTAATGTAAAAGTAGGTTCATTTGACAATGAAAGAAGAAGTGAACACGAGTAAAGCCAAAAAAAACAGCATGAAAACTGATCGCAAGTGGTTCTATTTTTGTTGACGGGGTTCTGCTCGCAGAGAGGACATAATCACTTTCAATTGAAAGTGATGGTTGACAGCTTCATCGTCACTTGACGATTTTCGATTGAAAGTGACTTTGTGGGGCCCTGATTACAGTACATCTTCGAAACAGCGAGACTTAACGGATACACGGAGACCACAATACAGGCAATCATCGATAAAAAAAAGCAATAATTCTAAAAAGGAGATAATTTACAACCCTCACCCTTGAAACGAGTGTCCGTTCCATTTGATCAAGATATTGCTTGTAAACTAAGACCACAGTTAAAACAATTCGGATTAAATTTAGTTTTCACCAGTAGACATAACTAGTTTATTTTTTGTTTTTATTTTTTTTTTTTATTATGGTCACTTTAACACTCTTGGGTCATTCGTGACTTGTCCGGGGGTGAGATTTGAACTCGTGACTTTGGCGTGAGAGGTATGGATGTTAACTACTACGCCGGGGTCGCCCCCACATAACCAGTTAAAATCGTTGTTAGGATCCACTTAAGACCCAGTTAATGTTTTAGGTAAAACAGCTGTAATCATCGTAATAAAGTATACGTAGGACAAACCAAGAGAACTTTAGCAACTAGATTTAAATAACATATAGCGGAGGTTAATAAGGCCAAAAAGACCAAAAGGCCAAACTCATGCGTATGATTAAAAAACTGTGAACAGTAAAGTTTAAGGAAATTAATTGAGCTTTTTGTTAAACAAATTTTCAAGATTGAACACTAACGAATAACATTTCAAAAGAGCGAAAATTGCTCAAATTATGCGATAAGTGAATTTTAACCTACGAGTATCTCGAAAATAACAACTTTGGGCAATTTAAGCATTATGAGCATTTTTGTTGTAAATTTAATGTGTTTTAATATTAAAACTATATTAAAGATATTCGATGACTGCAGGTGGTATTTTGTAAAATACTTATTTTTTCAACAATTCATAACTTTTTTGTTTATGATTTGCCCAGCAAATGCACAGTGTCAGTAGGCGATACTTTATCTAAATTACAAAATAAATATAAAAAAAAAATCAAAAAAAATTGAGTTTTTTAAAAAAAAAAAATAATTTTACAGTGTTTATTTTTTATTGGAAGGCACAATACTTTTCCGCAACTTCGCCCAAGAATCCATCTCGATCAAACAAATCGTTCACGAGATATATATTTTTCTATTGATGCGTATCATTTTTGCATAAGCCCTTTTCAAGTGTTAGTCGTGTGCAAAACTAGGGAACCATATATGTAAAATGGCATGTTGGGCAATAACAAACAACTGTGCAAAGTTTCATTATAATCGTAGTAGGTGCGAGCTTTTAGCAATCTAAAATAATGCGTCGGAAAAAACTGGTTTTGAAATTTTCCAAAAAGCATCAAAGTAAATTGAACTTTAATTGCAATTGTTGCATGGCATGTTATATATAATATTGTTAATATCTTTTTTTGTTTTTAGTTGTTGACCGACGAATACCAGCATCAGCATTTGCCATCCGAAGGACTACCGGCCTCAGCGGATGAACTTCGGAAAATCTTTTTGAACTTTTGATTTACTGTCAAAACTTCAATCGCAAAAAAAGCCCAGTCAAAATGAAGGAAATTCATCAAAGTTGTGTATGCTCATCCTTTTCGGTATGCTGCCAACTGAAACAAGCTGAGATAAAAGCGTACAAAGTGAACTGAACTTTAAATTGCCTTTAATGTATTCAGAGACGACATGAATTTTCATGCGTCTCACAAGAAGTCAGGCGGCGAAGTCCTTATAGCTCTTTCGGCCAATTTTAACTCAGAAATCATCTTTACATCAACATTTAAAGAATTTGAGCATGTTTGGGTGAAATCACACATATCCGGTGAATCGCACATGTTCTCCTCAGTGTATTTTACACCTGGCCATGCTCAATAAAATACTTATGATGCCTTCTTCCAAAGTGTTTAACAAATTCTATCTGAGCTTCCTCCTGAAGTTAAAGTTTATGCCTAGCCTATTGGTCCCAAGCAAATCGATTAATGCATCCTATTCCAGTCGAATTTCTAGTACACTGAAGTATTTTTTTACGCGGTTTATTTTTTACACGGTTTTTTGTTACACGGTTAGTGCCGCTGAGTCGTAATTTACGCGGTACGGTTTTAACGATTTCTCGACAACGATACAACCTATCGACTTGATTCAAATCACATTATCCGTTTCAAGCTAAAGGTAATCAATCGAATGGCATACTTAAAAAAAATCTCAATTTTTGGTGTAAATACAGAAATTTTTAAAATATGTATATATGGACCATAGTATGCTATAATTAAGAGGGGCATCAAAATCCGATTTATAAAAAAAATATTTAAGCATGTAAAAAATCAAAATCTCGGTAGTTTTTTTACGCGGTTTTTTTTACGCGGCACGTATTCCCCGCGTAAAAAGTGACTCCAGTGTACTACACTATGTTTGTTTTGATTCGCTATGTAAGATTGACAGATAAAATGAGGGGCTCGGGGATTTTCCTATATTTCGAGGGGTGCATCGTTAGTTTGGGACCGAAAAGAGTACCAGAGCTGAACAAAAAAGTTGAGCATGTTTCTTCGGGACCTTCTGGTCTTAGAGTTACCTCTATGATTATAGTGTTACGTAGGAAACCCTGGATAGCGATAATTTGTCATTAATTCGACAAAATTTGATGTGATAATGCACATTTCCCACCAAACTGGAGAAGATAAATGTTACGTCTTGGTGTTTTCAGTGCCTCTTTTATGAAGCAATCAATAAGTAAAACCAAGACGCTCCAACGGCTGGATCGGACAACTAATTTTTTGATTCGGAATGTAAACAATCACATTCAATGGTAAGGTTCTAGTTGCTGAAAATAGGACAAACAATGTTTTCTGAATTAAAATATGGGTCTCTTATATTAAGTGTTTTTATACATTGATATCGAAGGAACCTGGAATCCAGAAGCAATCGTTTAATTCCATCTCAGTAGTCCTGCTTATTTGACTTTTCATTTTTCTGTTCGATTATCAAACTGTCCTTCAAATAAACCACACGTTAATTGAAAGAGCTCTACTTTCACTCATAAAAGGTTATGGGCACCTCTACGAGAGAAGCTGTGTGCGGTATTCCGCAGTTCAACGGTGGTTCCGGATTTCAGCACTGGAGCTTCAGAGTAAAGATGTTCCTGGATTCCGTGGGAGTATCGAAAACTTTAACTGAAGAAGCACCGGCAGTAGCAGCTGAAGAGGTGAAATTTGAAGAGGCAGACCGGAAGGCCAAGTCATATATTGTCAGCTCCCTGGCGAATGAGTGTCTGGCGATCTTCTACGAGAAGAAGACGGCCAAGGACATGTGGAAGGCGCTCGAGAACACCTTTACGAAGCGGTCAATCAGCACTCAAAACCTGGTGAGAAAGCAGTTGAATCGTCTGAAGTTGAGAGATGGTGATTCGATGAGAGCGCACTTGCTGGTGTTCGAAGACTTGATCCGGCAGCTGACAGCCGCTGGGGCGAAGGTCGAGGAAGCTGATTTGGTCATTTCGCTGTTCCAGACTCTACCGGATGCGTATGACCCCTTGGTGACGGCCTTGGAAAACATTCCTGAGGAAGAGTTCAGTTTGGAGATCGTGAAGCAACGCTTATTGGCGGAAGAGCTGAAAAGAACCGAACGTCACGAAGACTCAGGTGAGATCAAGGCTGCGGCATTTTCTGGAGAGAAGAAACGCAAGTCTACGAAGTTCCAAGGCAAGTGTCACAATTGTAGAAAACGTGGCCATTTAAAGAAGGACTGTCGGCAGAAAAGCGGTGAAGCTAATTCGGCAGGTCAACGGAATGCAGTAAGTTTCATTGCAAGTCGCAAGATTGAAAAGACACCAAGTGGAAAGGTGGTATTCAAGCTCGATTCAGGTTCAAGCGACCACCTAGTGAATGATTTGGCAGTATTTTTGGAAATTCGCAAGATGAAGCAACCCATTGTGATCCAAGTAGCGAAGGACGGAGAAACACTGGCATCAAAAACGGTTGGAACCATCGTCGGAAGCAGTAACAAGAGCACGTCGTTTAACATGAAGGATTTTCTTTATGTCCCCGAGCTTCGCGACAACCTGATGTCCGTTAAAAAGTTGGTGAAGGCAGGCGTTGTGGTAATTTTCTGCGGTTCCGTTGCGGTTCTCAAGAAAAACAACGAAGTAAATATGTGTCAAACTGAAGCGACCAATTTGTGGCACCGAAGGCTTGGACACCTGAGTCAACAGGGAATGAAAGCAATCATAAGTAACAATCTTGTGGATGGTGCTGATTTCAGAGCAGACAAGCTGGCGTTCTGTGATGCGTGCGTGCAAGGGAAACAATGTCGTGAACCATTCAACGGCACACGCCCGAGAGCAACAAGGCCGTTGGAAAGAATTAATTCGGACGTATGCGGACCAATAGAACCTACTGCGTGGGATGGTTCGAAATATTTTGTTTCCTTCATTGACGACCATACCCATTTTGCAATGCTGTTCCTGATGAAGAGGAAATCGGATGTGTTTGATCGATTCCGCGACTACGAAGCAATGGTAACGGCGCAATTCAACATGAAAATCTCGAAACTAACAATAGATCAAGGCCGTGAGTATCTTTCTAACAACCAAAAGCGTTTTTACTAACAGAAAGGTATTCAAATCGAACCAACCGTTGCTTACACGCCTCAACAAAACGGTGTTGCGGAGAGGTTCAACCGAGCCATTGATGAGAAGGTCCGCACGATGTTAATCGATTCTCAAGTCCCGAAAAAGATGTGGTCAGAAGCTGTCATTACTGCCGTGTACCTGGTGAACAGAAGTCCTACTGTAGCCCTGCCGAGAAGTATGACACCAGCTGAATGCTGGTACGGTCAGAAGCCAAGTCTAGAAAAACTTCGAATTTTCGAATGCAAGGCGTTCGCTTGGATTCCCAGCCAACATCGAAAGAAATTGGATGCCAAGAGTCATGAAACCGTCATGGTCGGATATGCACCAAACGGCTACCGACTGTGGGACAAGAAGTCAAGAAGAATTATGATTGCTCGTGACGTGAAGTTTCATGAAACCTGCTTTCCCTACAAAGCTAATCCTGAAAATCAAGCAGATACACCACTCGTTGTAGTACCGTAAGAGCAAGAGGGGGAAGTTGTTCGTGATTCAATGGAACCGTCACCTGAAGAGAAGCCGATGTCACGTGAGAATACTCCGATTGCTGATGATGCAGACGTTTTGGAGGCGGATGATACCGGAGCGTTCCCTTCGCAACTATAACAACTCGAGTTCGAAGGACAAGCGATGTTGAGGTGTAGCGATCGGGAGCGCAAGCTCCCCCATAAGTTGTTAAATTTTTTCACCGGTTACAGAGCAACTTCTGCTGGCTCGTATTCCACAGATGCTCCTCAATGCTACAGTGACATCGAAGCCCGCTGCGATCGTATGAAATGGCTCGAGGCTGTTGATGAGGAATTGCGATCCATGGAGGCGAACGGTGTGTGGCAGATGACGCCCTGTCCACGTGGCGTGAAACCTCTCAAATCCAAGTGGATATTCCGTGTGAAGGAAGACGAAGATGGCCAGGCCGCTCGATATAAAGCCCGACTAGCAGCGAAGGGCTACCTGCAGCGTTATGGAGTTGACTTCGAGGATACGTATGCACCGGTGGCGAAGTTATCAACCATCCGGACTGTGCTAGTTGTAGGCGTCCACAATCAGTTCCATTTCCATCAGATGGACGTTAAAACTGCCTTCTTGCATGGAGATTTGAAGGAGGATATCTATATGGATATTCCTGAAGGCGTCCAGGCTCCAGCAAATATGACCTGCAAGTTGCTGAAATCATTGTATGGATTGAAGCAATCTCCACGATGCTGGAATGAAAAATTCAACAGTGAACTAGTCAAGATGGGTTACAAGCGGTCCCGCCATGACTACTGCCTATACACACGATGCGAAGAAGGAGACGAGCTGTACGTTGTACTCTATGTGGACGATTTGCTAATCTCAGGGAGGAAATTGGAATCCATCGCACGTATGAAGGAGAAGCTTTCGACTGTGTTCAGCGTGACTGACTGTGGAGAAGCACGCCACTTTCTAGGAATGAGTTCTTCAACTTTCGCAAGAGGCGCACGTGGCAAGAGTCTTGGAGCGTTTTGGACTGGCTGAATGCAATCCAGCTAAGTCACCAATGGAGAAGGGACTGCAATTGCAACGAGAGGGGACGCCAACTGAAGAACCCTACAGGGAGCTACTAGGCAGTTTAATGTATATTATGCTGTGCGTTCGGCCGGACATCTGTTTTCCATTAGGGTATCTGGGGCGCTACTAGCAAAAACCAACAGAAACACACTGGCAGTGTTTGAAGCGAATCGAAGTGCTAATTGAAGTTCGAATGCAATGACGACCGTCCGCTCGTTGGATTTGCTAATGCTGACTGGGCGGCCGACAATGAAGATCGAAAATCAGTCACGGGATACGTCTTTAAGGTGTTTGGATCAACGGTATCATGGTGCAGCAAGAAGCAAACTACAGTTGCTATTTCGTCAAGTGAATCCGAGTATGTAGCTCTGAGCGCTGCTACTGCAGAATCCCTGTGGTTATCTGGAGTACTTAAAGATTTGAAGGCCAAGGATCCGAAAACACCTGTCACCATATTCGAGGACAACAGAGGCTGTATTGGAATGGCGAATAACTTGGAGACGAAACGAAGCAAACACATTGATGTTGAACACCATTTCATCAGGAACCATATTGCCGAAGGACGCATCCAAGTGGAATCTATTGGTACTCGCGAACAATTAGCTGACATATTCACCAAGCCATTGGACTCTGGACGCTTTCAAGAACTACGGATGAGTCTAGGGCTACACGATTGAGAGGGGATGATATCGAAGGAACCTGGAAGCCAGAAGCAATCGTTTAATTCCATCTCAGTAGTCCTGCTTATTTGACTTTTCATTTTCTGTTCGATTATCAAACTGTCCTTCAAATAAACCCCACGTTAATTGGAAGAGCTCTGCTTTTACTCATAAAATACATCAATCAAGCATTTACCTAGCAAGAATTATGTTATTAGGATGTGACATTAAAATTAAATAAGTTGAATATTGCTTGGTATTACAGTCAAAGTAAAAAACCAACAACCACCGCCATTTTGGAATCCAAGATGGTGGACCAAAATCCAATATGGCAGCCCCCGGACAGGGAATATGCATCTAAACCCATGCAATATGGGTATCTACGGAATGGGCTTGATGAGTGGAAGTAGAAAATTGACATCCGTAACCATCTTTGAATTCAAGATGGTGGACCAAAAACCAATATGAAGACCCCTGGACAGGGAATATGCATCTGAACCATCTTGGATTTGTGGAAGCCATCTTGGGTTGAAGTCCACAATTTTAATTTCTTCCGTAATGTTGACTTGAATTTCGGAATGCCCCAAACTCTAGAATTCAACAAATCTTCTAATCCTATGATTTTCGTTGATTTTGATCTTGGTTGATATTGATGCTGGTTGATTTTGGGAATCTAAAATCACGACTGATATTGGTCGAAAATCGCGTGTGATTTTCGTGCTGATGATGGCTTGTGTTATTGGTGCCTGTGATTTTAGGTGATATTGATCTTTAAAGATTGCTGATTTTGATTTTAGCCAACACTGCAAAGAAGCATCGATTCCTCTGACTTGACTTTGTTCATAAATTTGCCCTCCGTTATCGGGTATGTAGCAATCAGCTGAATGATATCCGCATCAAGCATTTTTACGCAAGCGGAATTTCGCCCATAGCGGGTTTCACTCTTTCATTTGTGAAGCTGAATTCAATCGTCAGCTTTATTTAAACGGACATATCCAGTTGTTTACTTGCAATGGTAACGACCAGGGTTACTTCCGCTCACTTGCTATAAAAAAATGTTTTTCGGAATTGTGAAATCATGAAATAGTATAATGTTAATTAGTACTTGTAAGTTACAAGAAGAGGCCGTGAAGTATATGTTTGACACATAAAATCTGTCAATATTGCTTTCAGTGTGTCACAATCAGCGATTTTACGACTCGTGAGCGCTCACTCTGAGTGAACGCTCACGAATCATAAGATCGCTGATTGAGACGTTCTGAAAGCGTAATTGACAGGTTTTATGAGTCAAACACATACTTTACACCCTCTTCTTGTTACTTACTAGTACAACATATCATTATACATCTAATGATTGCATAATTCCGAAAAATATTTTTTATAGCAGGTGAGTGGCAGCAACCCTGGTAACGACAAAAGCTAGCGAGCTGCAGACAATGCAGCAATTAAAGCAAGTACCGTAACAATAGTTGCCATCCAATACACTCGCGGTACCTGCTTCTTGCAACAGCTATGAGCGCACTAAAAAATGACGTATGCTAGCTATAAATTTCAAACGTCAGTTTTGCTGAGACCCCATTATTGTTTTTGTCGTTAGTTCGGTTAAAATGTCATGGGACTAAAACTGTCACCTCGCACATTTTTGTAAACTTACAAACTACAAAAAAGACATGTTAACAATAGTCATAAGCAGGTAGGGGAGCATCCATTAAGGATGTTACATGAAAGTCTGAAAAAAAGAAACGTCTCTTATGCCTTCTCCCCTTAGAGTGTGACTTACTTAATGTATTGGAGAATTCATTATTTTCTGTCAATCTAAGCAGCAACGGTGTTTTAAAGGGTGATACGGTCAAAATTTGGTCAAGGGAAAACGCGTGTAAATCGGTGAAATCGTTTATTTAAAAAATCAAATTAAATTTCTTTTTCAAGTTCAATTAGTATAAAATTCAGGAAAAATATTCAGTTAGGCTTCCGCTTTTCCAAATCCGAATTGCCGGGCCTTACGCTTGACCCCTGCCATCAGATTTTGTACAGCCACCTTGTCCACCTTCTTCGCCGCAGAAAACCAGTTTGCCTTGAACTGCTGCTCGCCCTTAGCAGTTTTTTTTGTCTTCTTTAGGTTCCGCTTGACAATAGCCCAGTATTTCTCAATTGGGCGGAGCTCTGGCGTGTTGGGAGGGTTCTTGTCCTTGGGAACCACCTGCACGTTGTTGGCGGCGTACCACTCCATGGCCTTTTTACCGTAATGGCAAGATGCCAAATCCGGCCAAAACAGTACGGAACAACCGTGTTTCTTCAGGAAAGGCAGCAGACGTTTATTCAAACACTCTTTCACGTAAATTTCTTGGTTGACAGTCCCGGAAGCTATGAAAATGCTGCTTTTCAAGCCACAGGTACAGATGGCTTGCCAAACCAGATATTTCTTTGCGAACTTTGACAGTTTCATGTGCTTGAAAACATCTGCTACCTTTCCCCTTCTTTTTGTTGTATAAAACTCCTGTCCCGGAAGCTGCTTGTAGTCGGCTTTGACGTAGGTTTCGTCGTCCATTACCACGCAGTCAAACTTCGTCAGCATCGTCGTGTACAGCCTCCGGGATCGCGCTTTGGCCGTCGTATTTTGTTTATCATCGCGATTTGGAGTCACTACCTTCTTGTAAGTCGATAGTCCGGCTCGTTTTTTGGCTCGATGCACGGTTGTAGACGATACACCCAGCTTATTTGTGGCATCTCGGAGAGAGAGGTTAGGGTTTCGCTTGAAACTACCGGCAACTCTCTTTGTCGTCTCAGCGGCTTCCAGTTTTCGATTTCCCCCCGATCCAGACTTCCTGGCTGTCGACAAACGTTCCCCAAACACTTTAATTACATTTGTAACGGTTGATTTGGCAACTTTTAGTGATTTTGCCAACTTTGCGTGCGAGTAGCTCGGATTTTCGCGATGCGCGAGCAAAATTTTGATACGCTGCTCTTCTTGCTTGGACGGCATTTTGACAACTGAAGAGTGAATTCCAAAATCAAAATAGGAGCAACATTCTAAACACACACACCTTCAAAATGAGGGGTGTTCAGGTTTTTTAAATGCAAAATTGAAAGAAATACGTCAAGTTGATATTGACCAAATTTTGACCGTATCACCCTTTATGGGGTTGTTCTCGATATGCGATTCACACATATGTAGCATTTGTTTGTTTACATTAATTTGCTGCGTGTTGCTCTATCCATTCCAATCGATAGAATTGTCCAAAACTGTTTCATATCGCTTTTAAAACACCCAAACTTCTCAAGTGAGTTTGACCATTGTCGGAAATCGGTTTTTATTCGGCAACCTTTCCATTTGTAGTGCGAATAGATCATTTCAAGAAAAACCTTGGGAGCGTTCCATTTTTCACTTAAAATTTATATCGGAGATGAACTAGCCAGTTGGCTCAAAATCTCCATAAAAGTTTAAAAAGGATAAGACTTAAAATTTACACTTATGTTCGCTAATTCCTCTGTTGTTCCTGGATCGATTTTCAAATAGGCCTTTGTCAAAATTAATTCCATGTCTATCAGAAATAAGTACAGTAGAATACCAGGGCTGTTTTTTTTTTTAATTATAGTCACTAGACTGATGCAAAATTTGAAATTTTCGAAATTTTTAATAATCTTATGGCAAGATTAAGCAACTGTATTGTGGGCAACACTGTATTCTGCAGTGTGACATAGTAGCCATGATTTATGTCCTCTATTCTACGCGCCATAAACACCAATGTTGCCTGCTGAACAGTTGATAGAGCATAATCATAAGACATCAGTGACTTGAATCATTAATAATTTTTGTTCCTTACATTTGATCGAAAAGTGGTCTTGAACAAAGTTGTAGTTGAGAATTTTTTCAACAAGCTCAGCTATCATTTTCTAAAGTAAAGTGAACTGGCTAATTTTGAGATAGATATGAACCGAAATTATGGTTTCTCCATAGAAATTCCAATATAAACTTCAAATGGTTTGCGCCAAGTCAGTTTCTTACTAAATGAGTTCAAATTTTGGGAGGCTAATCAGGGCCCAATTTGGAACCGTTTGAGCACTGTGGAGCGAAAATTTAAAATTTTGCATCAGTCTAATAGTCACTTTAACGATCTTGGGTCATTCGTGACTTGTTCGAGGGTGAGATTTGAACTCGTGACTTTGGCGTGAGAGGTATGGATGCTAACCACTACGCCGGGGTCACCCCCATACCAAGGTTATTTTAAAATGTTTTATCTGTAAAATTTAAATGAAAATTCATCAATTCAGAGTAAACAAGTCAATTTGTGTGTTTGGTACGATACTTTAGTTAATAAGCTACGGAACGAAGTCAATGAGAATGCGTGATATAAAGGTTTGCACCCATTATTCCCAAAAACAAAAGAAGCACTCCAACCGAATCATGTTTTATCTTCATCCGATAGGCCGAAGTGAATTCATTGGCATTTTAATGGCGTTTCAATGCGTTAGGCCGAGTTTAGAATCCGTACGCCGAGTTTGGCGTCAAGAAGCAGTGTTAGACTTTTGACAATATCTCAACGATTGGTATCTCTTTATCAAATCTTACTGTACGTACGGAAAGGTAAATAAATTTGAAAGTCATAAGTACTAATAACATTCTGTTTGGTGCTAAACTGCGCTAAATTAAGAAAGACTAAGTGCGGGTTGTGCTTGATAGGCCGGAAATGGGGTAGCTAACCCTACAGCATAAAACTTAATAAATAGGCATATCAAACTTGACCTCTCACGGCCATCATGAAAATCATCATAACGATGCAGATTTTGAAATTCTGTACTGTGATGCAGTGATGGCATAATCATTAGCAAATTGATATTTTCCCGCTCTCATACGCTCTCAATATCAATCCTTTATGTATATTGATTTCACAAGTTCCTTCGATATTGCGAGACAATTCAAAAGTGTAAAGTTGAAGCCGAGAGTTGAATCGACGCAAACATGATTCCGTTGCGCCTCGTTTTCCTAGAAAGAGAAGGGATAATAATGCTATCTGTTTATTGTCTTCAGCGATGGCAGACACGAATCAACTGCTGCCAGCCGTTATGGAAGTTTCGGTTACGTTCGGATGTAAAGCAAAAATCACGAAACTCAATCTTGCCACAGTTAGGTGAGATTTGCAGCTGATGAGATTTTTAGCTTGATATTCGAGGTGAAATTTGATTTTTTGATATTTTCCAACACTGCTGTGAGGTATGGGAGTTGAATCTTTTTTTTTCAATTGTTTTTTTGTTAGGCTCAAATGTCCAAAAGACTCCACAGGGCCGAGAACCATAAAATTATTTAATAATATCAATCAACTATTAAAGGGGACATAGTTAATGAGTCCTACTTATTCTTCCTTAGAGGTGATTTGAGTTTAGCTTCCGCTTTTATCCATGCCCTCAACTACATTGCTTCATCTTACTGTTTTCCCTTCAGCAACGCCCGCCGCTTCGCCTTGTCTTTATCCATTATCCGCTCCTTCTCGGTAAAGCTATCCCGAATTTGAGGTAGTAGTACGAACTTGAAAAAATTCTTCGGCGTCCGGAGACGTCACATCCATCACCACCACTCTTGTAGGACCTCAACCGAAACCTCGTTTGGCGATGCACTTCCAGTCACTACACCAGCGTACGCACTGGTATCTTCCTCATTCCTTTGTTGGTTTTCTTCTTACGTTTGTTGTTGTGCTGGCTGCTTCCGATCCTTCCGCTTGGGGCAGGAATTCATCCCCCCTCCGCCTTACAAAGGAAAAATAAACTTGTTGTTCCCTTGATAGAATATGTTCCCTTTTCGATAAAGAAAATGCAGCGAGTTGGGAACCTACATCTATTTATAGACCCCGCACACCTGTGTGCATATCCCTCCCCCCTCTGGTGGGAGGTCGTCCACTCTCACATATTGAACGGTTCCCTCAGCAGGCAACATGCGTACTTCGGCTAGCTTCCTGTCGACAGAATGAAAAAAATAATTGTCCACGGTTATTCAACAAGAAATCTTCTAAATTATAATTGATAAACATAGATTTTTCCTCCGCAATGCGATATGTAGTGAATAGCGATAATTTACACTGAATCCGCGTCCAGTTGCAATTTCATCCATAGATGGTCTCGCCGAGCCATGTGCGAAGCTGAAACTAATCGACAGCTTTATTTCAACGGACATCTCGAGTTGTTTGCTTCCAACGGGGCAACGACAAAAACGAACAAACTTCAAAGAATGAGTTGCTTTCGAAAAACAGACAATCACTCACATAAATTGTGAATGACAGAAGAGGCTGACTTCAAGCGAAGCTTGATGTCTCGGAATCTGTAAACATCGAGTGAATAGACATTTTCAACTGAAGCAAGCGATTCAAGGAAATGTTGGATTTAGCAGTAGTCCATTCAAAATTAGTCATTTCTAAAGAATCTTACAATCAACGAAGTTTAGCAGTCATTGAATTTTTGATTTAGGGCTGTTGAATTTGTGCTCACTTCATAGAACGGACGTTCACAAAATGAAAATGATGGTACGATTTGCATGATAATCAATTTGCCAGAATAATTATTAGGAAAATCAAAATTTTGTTTGACTGAGTTAGATGTCCAGAATAAAATGGTATCGGGTTTTTATTCGATGAATTTTGTTTCGTCATATCATGGAATAGGCGGATATCATCCTTAATTGAATTTCACCTTCAATGCGGTAGAGTTAGGACACATTGAGACAGTTGATATAAGAAGTTGATGCTGACGCTGACAGTTGTGTTTCCAGATCTTTTAACAGACAACATTTTAGAAATATTTTTTCTCAGAAATATTAACTTGGAAATCAAAAACAGATGAAATACGGGTCTTTTTCGCTTTATCCCAACTGAAACTCAAATCATTCGCATGTATATTGATCGATTTCAGACCTAGCTACTGTCCCAAAAGTAGAACGTCGTTCATAAATTTCTTTTCAAATATGTTGTAGAAATCATTTTTCTGGAGAAATTCTATATTTAAAATCCCTTCTTCTTCTTCTTATTTATATTTCAGTCTTATTGCATATTGCATATTAGCTTATTGCGTGCTCGCAACTTAGTGTTGTAGATGCACTTCCACAGTTATTAATTGAGAGCTTTCGATGCCAATACCAATGCATGAATTTGTATATTGTGTGGCAAGCACAATGATGCTCTATGCCTAGGGGAGTCGAGAAAATTTCCAACCCGAAAGATTCCCTCGACCGGACCGGGAAACGAACCCGCCGCCTCCGGCTTGGTAATACCGTGCCTTTACTGACTATGAGGCCCCGTCCCAGCTTATCAATCCAAGGATTGATTTATATTACAAATGCAGTAAAAACAGCCAAATTCAGGGAAATTCAGCGTCGGGCTTCCCAGGGGTTCCACAGATCGAAACCTATGTACATCGATACGGAGAATAAAATTTAAACAACGTATATGTAACAATTAGATACAGATCGCTTTTCCCTTATCACAGTAGTTAGGAAGTTGATTAGGTTAAATAAAAATTGATTATTTCAAGGTGATAGAAATTAATGAAATCGTATCCACGATCTCCACGAACAAAATAAACCTAGCCAGCTTTTGTGAAATCAAATCAGATTTAAAAGAACTTACGATGACAATCTTAAAAATAATATTTCAGTAGTCGGAGTGCACATACCTGCTCAAATGAAGTTATCCTCAGTTGCCAACGCAGACATATTTAAGTATCCTCGGTAAACGACGCAAAACTTTAACTTAACACAAATTCTTTACGAAGTATCCTTAATCCTATTATTGCATTATCAGTTGAAATATACACGGACAACAACACTTAGCTCACTGTACACACAAATTTCACCCCAAACTATCTATCCACTGTGGCATACCAGATGTGCCATTCAAAATGTTATAATCCACAAACCATTTGAAATTTTCTGCCCCACCAACTCGTAAGACAAATAGTTTCATGTAAAAACTCGTCCTTCAAACTACCGCCTAAACAATCACCACCCCACCAAACATTCAGACTCCACCAGTGGCACCTGCATCACACATCAGGTGCAATCTGTTACTCGAGCACTAATCTCTGCCAGAATCCACTTTACTCATTTTGTAGCTCTTCACCCGAAGGATCGACGAAAAAAAAAAAGTAAGAACATCTACTCAACGGGACAAAAAAGCACCTTCCGCACACGAAGCCAACCGATATAGCCGGACAACGCGTTCAAATTGCAATCCTTTTTGGGTCACCTCTCGTTGCATATTGCATCTCACTTCCACTTTCACGAGCACATGGATTGACAGCGACTCTCGCTGACTGAAAGGATTAACACAAATCGTTACACAAAAAGGTATTCAAAACGACTTTTTCCTGTATGTCATCGTCGTCAGCATCTGTCGGGCAGCATCCTTTCCTGCTATACACATGAGTCGTTATTTTTATTTCCCGTTTTTTTTTGTGACTCCGAAGCGTATCAGCTTGCACTGGCCCGCAGAGAAACAGCAAAACAAATCATCACTCATTCGCCTTAATGGCCATCACTCGGTCAGGACACCACACACAATCGGGGAAAGTGAGCTGCACCACACTTTCAATACTATCCGGAAATGAGAATTCCCTGTCGACGGTCACACTGTATCCGTTTTCCTACGTGCAAATACCACTACTGCTTCAAAAGTATCTCCGTTCAACACCAGGAGCTGCTGCTCTGAACTGACTTGCTTGCAGGTCAAAATCACGCCGGAAAACGCGTGTTATCGCAACCCCATCGCCGTGAGAACTGCCGCCAAAAACCGTTTCCAAGTGGCAAGTGTGGCCAGTGCCAGAAAATGGGCTCTAGCCAGTTGGGCAACCACCAGCACCAACAGCAGCAACGTCAGCGTCGGCGGCCAACCAGCCAGCGGGGTACCACCGTCGAGTGACGCATGATCAACGGTAGCCGTGACCGTGACACGAACCGTGCCACGAAAGCTCGCTTCCCCTTCGGAAGCGACAGAGTCGCCGGACGGTTGTGGAATGAACACCAAGGAGACTCCCGAAGTTGGGTTCGTGCTTTTCTCCTTCGAGTGGGTTGTTTCCAATTGAAATGTATTCATTTTGGTGAACGGTAACAGTGTAGCCGGAGTTTTACCTTTGTTAAATATCCTTTCCTGAAACTAAGGTTTTAAAATTGGATTCAACACGTCTTTTTTGTCTGCGACCATTAGCCAGCCACACAAACTATTTCACCTAGGGGAAAGATCTAAGATTGGGCCCATCGCTAAAAATCTGCTATTTATCAATTTTATCTAGATGAACGCCTTTTTGGGACGTTACTAATGTATATTTTTGGTTGCTATCGAAAATTTAGTCGACTGCTGAATTAATGTATGGGCCCAAATTAGGGACACTTAGGCTGACATTACCTGCATTTCCCCTATATAAAACATGCCCAATCGCTCTAACTCGACAGTTTGATTTCGACATCGTAGAAAGAAATTGAAAATGAGAAATTGGCTCGGCAAGACGAAATTTTGTGATATCTGTAAGTACGTCTGTGGACGCGCACCAAGCTTTCTCCGATATCTGGTTGTGGTTGTGGTTGATATCTTATGTGGCATATTGACAAATCCAACTTAATGCCGGCGCTGTAATCGTAGCGGTGATGAACTTGAGATCATGTTTTCAATAGCATATATTTGCAAATTTATCATAAGAAAACTATTTTTACGTGTTATAATTGCTATATTCAATAACAGACAGCAAATATGAACAGAAAAGTTGTGCCTCTCTACGTAAGTAAATTCTAGTTTTTAAATTCAAAATTATTGACTTCTAAAAGGGCTATTTGAATTTTGTGTTTCTGGTGGTTTGTGCGACTAGAATCGGCGGGAGGAAAATTAAAAATAATTATTGTGAGGCTATTAGTAGTGTTGGCTGATGTGTAGAAAGAGCTTTTGGAGCTAACTATTGTGTCTGAATTGGAAAGATTTCGTGTGTTTAAGTTTCGAATTCACTATCGTGATTGTGTTTGGTCATGTTTGATAGTTTATTGTAGCTTAGAATCGACCCAAGAAATGCAACGGTGGAAGTGGGACTTGACCGCGTGGATCTATTATTAGGTTTTTGCAAAATGCATTACTTTGTGCACAGAGTGGAAAGATATTTAGTTGTGGTTGTTTAGAGATGACTAGAGAAAGATAAGCATCAGGAATGCGCTCCCGGATGTATTGATTTGGTGAGTGTGTTTCAGTTGAAGATTGTTCTTACACATTTCTCGATTGCATTTTCGAGGGGACGTGTCTGCTTTTGTGGGTAGTGCGTTTGATTGTCGGTTTGGTGTGGTTGGTGGCTCGCCCGCGCGTTGTGGCGCCGCCATCAGGTAGGGGAAAATTTCTCCTATCTGATGGTGGTGTTGGCATGCGTGGGTGGGATGCTGGTTGCGCCGGATTGGCGATGGGATGCATTGTTTGCGGGAGTGGATGCGTCCCTTCGGGGGAGTATTCGAGATTTATGTATGTTCATCGTTCATCGTTTCATTTGTCAGAGTGATGACCACGGTCGCATGATGCATGTTCCTCGGATTTTTACGGTTAGGTGTATACGAATAATTCACTATGATTTTATTTCCATCTTGATATAGTTTGAGCTTGAATACATCCTAGGTCCTATTATATTATTATTATTAAATATTCATTGATAAATATTTATAACAGAGTCAAAACACAACTGGAAGAATCAACGTAACATCATTTGATTTTCTCTAATGTATGTTTAACGTTCATATGACAGTTAAATTAACCATTTTATTTTTCCTTTCTAGGATAGAAAGTTACATAACTTATTGATAAATTTATTTGTATATTTGTAAATACTTATTTAATCAAATTCTGAATCTGAATGATGAGGAAGCTTATTGTGTTCGCGAGCCTTCCGTTTAGGCTGGACGCATTGATTTAAATCTTTAAGTTTATTTTCAGCTCTTCGACATTTTTAGATTAATATTATAATGATTCACTATTTTCAGCCTTCGTTCAGGAAAATCCAAAAAATCATTGGAATGCATGTTACAATTGCATGAAAACTGTTAACTGTCCAAATAACCTCGATTTTTCTGACTATTGATGCATTATGAAAGTTTACCATTATTTAAAAAAAAAAGCATTCCATATTGCGTTAAGAAATTCCATGGTGCATAATAAAGTGTTTGTTTCAATTCCAATAAAATATCAGAAGTTGAAATCAGTTGAATGTATTGAGGTTAACTGAAATCGAGCTTATTTGTATTTTGTAGTACTTGTTTATTTAACATTATTTTATATATTGCATGACTAGTAAATTAGTTTTATTTCACATATTTAAAATCTCATTATATCACTATATAACTATCATTATATAACTATAATCTTCATTTCTAGAAAATAGTGGTCCTGTAGATCCTGAAGGACCAGAAGGTGTATCAAATAGCTTATCATTGCTATTTACTTTTTATTTTATTATAATATAATATGAATTTGGCCGGTTGCTTATGGTGCAGCTCCACTTGGTTATTTGGCTGAGATCATTCCTTTTTATTTATTTATACAGTAACCCCTCCCTATCTTTCAAACATCAATTCAGCTTATCGTTTACCAAAACGAACCTTGCTGCAAACCCTACCCTCTTACCCAACATCCCAGTGACTCCTCGTGGAAGTGCAGAGGATTTCTCGGCTTCCATCAAAACGAGTGTCACGTCAACACATTCCTACCCATTCCTTTCTTGACCTGCGGTCAGGCGCGGCTGGCGCTGGTATTGCCTAATTTTAGATCACCAGTTTTTACACATTGAGGATGATTGCTAGTCCTAAGCATCGTCTATTGGTTCACTGTGTAATTACAGCTGATCTGGCAATAACAGAGTAACAACCGTGGGCGGTCAATCATGCATGCTCATGCTCAAAATTATTGACTTCTAAAAGGAACTTAAAAATGAGGATGCTTAGAATTCTATAGATCACCTTCAACCAAGCTGCTTAAGCCACAAATAGCCTTTTATCAGAACTTTTGGTGACTTTGGTTGATACTTGCCTGGAAAAATTTTTAAACAAATTGTATTTTTATACAAATTCATAGAAAACCGATGTCATCATGCGATCATGTTTAACGACCTTTTCGACGTGATGAACAGCATGCACAAAAATTCTCAATGTTTCCAAAATCCTTTGTCAATAGATAACATTGACCATTATCACGAAGCCTTCAACTACATCGAGGATTACATAAATTCAAAATTTCAATTGGCTCCACACAGAAAAAAAATAAATTTTTATGTTTATGTTTAATAAATTTTAAATGTCGACAATCTCATGTAATTTTTATGGCCACAACATTAAACAAATCTCGATGAACATTTCAAATGGTCCTATCTTCTTTGATCGATTCTCTTAATCGACTTTCTCTTTTGATAACCACTGCTATGCAAACAGATTTTGCAACATAGTTTGATAAAGGAGATTCTTTTTTTTTAACTAGTTTTTTTTTATTTTTTCTAGGCTCAGTCGTGTGTGACACTTCGCGGAGCCAAAATCAGTAATGTTTGATTTAAATTTTAAATAGCAGTATTTCTAGGTTAGTACTGGGTACCAATTATTCTGGCGGGCTCGAGGTTTTAATGGGTAACAATTTCAATTGGAAGGATCTAGGTAGGAAACTGGTTTCTGAAGCCTCCTTCAGATACTACTCTCGGACGGTTGACCAAATCCTGGCTGGACAACAGGAGGATAATAAGAATGGGACACAATGACTGGAAATTGTTTGGAATGGAGGGGACGGTCACCTCAAACTCTAATATAAAACAAACAAAGGAATTCGTAGATTGCCTGCATGTAGGGAAGATCACGTGTTCCCAATACATCTCTTACTTCACGGAAGGGTTGTCTACCTCGGGCCACTAGGGCATCCAATAGTCGTGCTCTGGAGGCGTCATTACCCGGGCAATACCAAACTGCGTGATCGATGTCATCATAACCGGTTCTGCACCTACATATATTGCTGTCAACGAGGTTTATTCTATAGAGATGTGCGTCTAGCGAGTAGTGGTTGGAAATAAGTCTTGACATCACTCGAATGAATCCCCGACTTACATCCAGACCTTTGAACTACGAAGAAACAATTTGAATAATGGAATGTAACCACCGCCCAAGAGAATTTCTTGTCCAATCGTTTTGCCAACTTAAAAGAGAACTCTGACGTACCAATGGGAAAAATTCATCATATGAAATTCTTCTATCATAAATCTCGCCCACCTTTGCAAGAGAATCTGCCTTCTCATTGCCTGGGATTGAGCAATGTGAGGGGACCCGAAAAAGGTAATCATTTATGCGATCTTTGACCAGCACACTCATCTGTTCCCTTGCCTTTGAAAGGAAAAAAGATGAGTGCCTACCTTGTTTCATCGACCGAATAGCCTCAAACGAACTGAGACTATCCGAGAAGCTGAAGTAATGGTCTATGGGCATATCGGAAATCATCCCCAATGCGAAGTTGATTGCTGCTAGCTCAGCAACATAAACGGAACAAGGTTCCTGAAGTTTCCGAAAGGCGGTTGAGTATTCATTGAAGACGCCGAAGCCAGCGGATCCATCAATGCGTGATCCATCAGTGAAAAATCTTCTATTGCAATTGACTTCCCAACAAACAATTTGAGTTGATTAACAGCTGAAAACGCCTTTTCTTAGCTGAAGAAGCTTATTTTTGCCTGAATAAGCTCTTATTCAACATTGAATGTTTGTTGGGTTGTTGGTACTTTTCTAAAGGAGATTCTTATCTAGTATCCAAAACGTCAAATACAATAGGGAAATGTTTTGCAACTGACTTATTAACGGAAGAGAAAGTCGATGAAGAGAATCGATCAAGGCAGATAGGACCTTTTGAAATGTTTATCTAGAAATGCAGTCAAAGCAGCATAATGTCTGTTTATGCACTGTATTAATGATAATTTTGTCCTTTTTGGCTAGTAATATTACATACACCATATTTTCGACACGATCGAAGTGCATCCACTTTGATGTGATATTAAAATTAATGTTTTGCTGTGAAGTATTCTATAACAGGCTCTCTTGGGTTTTTGATTGCTTTGGAAAGCTTCAAGAACATCTTCAGGATATACGCAGAGGGTAACGGAGAAACGTTGATGGGGCTATACGATCAAAAAATGGTTCGAACAATAATCCCAACTCCATACAATTCAAAGCAAGCAACAAACGCCTGATTGTCCATAACGAAATCAGAAATGTGGCTTACGGCAACTGTCAATGTTTTGAAAATACAGAAGCCTTAAGCATTTCAAACAAGATGTCATTCCACTGTGTTCTTCCAACCAGAACGATTGATAGTTCTGCGCTCCGGAAATTAGCGAAGTCTTTTACCACTCGGTTAATTAAATTTCGACAGTTTTTTTCCCCTGGAGGGTTTTTCTAGTCGTGTCATTAGTGCATATCAGAAGTATCTCTAGTGATCGAAACTCAAAAGAATCCAGTGCGATTAGTGAATCGCGGCCATTTCCGCGTCATCGGTGCGTGGTGTCTTCACGCACACCGCCATAGACAATACCTTCGAAATCCAAGTAGCATTTCTTGTTTTATTGCACTCTATTAGTGGTTATTGAGATCAATTAATTATATGATTTCAGTATATATTTTTGCAGTATGGAGAATTTCAGAAATCCACTTATCACTTTAGTAATATACTCGTGCAATTTTTGTGCATCTAAAACTGCCCACAAAGACGGTAATGAATAAAAACTGAAAATTTTCATGCATTTCCAAATGGTTTCCTACCATTCCCATACATTCGAAAGTGACTGGCCCTCTGGATGTGGATGATGTCAAAAACAACAAAACATGATTAATTTCATAAAACCGCCAATAAAATTAATAGCTCCAGCACAACCTTTTGATAACCGCTATAAGATCGTCATACAGCTTAGTGGACCACTCTTGATAAGGTTTATAAAGCATGTTTGAGAATCACAATAAAGCTGTCTTAAAACCTTTTGTCAGGAAGCCTCATACTCTACAAAAGGTTCTCATAGCCTCTATAGGAGTAATATTGTATCCAAGCAGTTTTATTACGCTTTGGTGAAAATCAGTTATAAAGCCAATTTAATTTTTATTGGCTTCAAAGCAACTGCCATAAATTAGCTTGTTGTTGTTCTGTTCTGCTAAAACTTTTTTTCCAAATGGAAATCTTTAGCGGTAAAAATAGGTTTGAGTGTTGGTGTCAAGATCACCATGCAATCAATTTTGTTTCATGGCGACATTAGTGAAAATCTTAAAGAAAATATATTACTTTTTAGAAGTTCCAAAACATATGCGCTTGTTATCGTGTATATTGAGATAATATGAGCGTTAAATAAATGCGCCTCCAAGATAATTCAAGTTAACAAAAAAAATTGTTTCAGAAATCAAATGAATTTGATGGAATCATCTTAAATTTAAAGAAAATAGATCTCAATAAATAAATTCAAACCAATGCACACTGGAAATCATTTCGGATATCTAATTTAGCCACTATTTCATTAAAATTACTTGGGTTTTATTCCAAGGCTAATGGCATTTTCATAATGACAATATGGCGACAGAGGATTTACGAAATAAATTACATTTTCGGCGATAAACCTGATTCCTCTGCAATAATTCAGCAATAAATCAAGTTGGTTGTGACATAACCGTTTTAAACCTACCATAAAACTATCCCAACCTTCTTCTTTTTCCTTTAGATGGCGCTTAGATTGATCCTAAGAGGAAGAGGTGACAATTGACTTCTTACTCTTTAATTTCTATCTCTATCTCTATCTTTATCCACAGACAAACAGACGTAACTCTTTGAAAAAGTTATCCTTGAAAACATAGTATCTCAAAACATATAACCTCAGTAACGACATCTCTCAGGCTTCTCGCGGAAAACAAGCTTGCTCGGTATCTCGCAAACAATATTGCATTAAAGTTCTATAGAATGTATAGAAACGTCAAAGTGATCCGATGCCAGCGCTGCGGCGAGTAGTTCGCGAAACTCATAATATTCAAATCAACCGTTAAATGCGTGCACGAAGATACACAATGAAGAGTTACGTCTGTTTGTCTGTGCTTTATCTACGTCTATCTCTATCTTACGCACATCAACATAGCCAATCACGAGCTGGTTCACGTTTGACAGAAAAGTGGTTCATTTTTGCCCCCGTATTGTCTCCTCTTCTCTTAAGGCCCACGCACATTAGATCCGGATAGGACGCGTTGCGGCAAAGTGACAGCTAAATCAATTGTCTAACTGTCAAATTTACGTCAACGCAACGCAAACGGATCTAATGTGGGTGGCCCTTTAGGGTTGATCATATTTGACATCTGCTGGAGAAAATGTACAACTTGTAGTTTGTTCAAATATCTAAAAGATGGCAATATAATCAACACCTACATAGCTACCGTAACTGAACCATATACTAACTTTCGTGGGTAATCAGTGTTATCTATTTGAAAAAAAAAAACAACCATAACGTCTTTTTATTATGCCAGGTTTTGGTTGAATATAATTCTGTATTTTCTTCGTATATTAGATGTATTTTAAGCCAGATATTTTAAGTTGGTTAATAAATAAATTCTGCTTGGATACTAAAATATACACGCAAGTTGTCTTTCCGTAAAAAGGTACACTACGGTGATGATTTCAGAACATGCTTGTGACAGATTAGTAGTCATAAGTTTTTTTTTATAAACAGGTGAATAATTACGTTTTTAATATTTTTGCTGCATTCCTTGGGCACCATAGAATGATTTCCGCATAAGTATTGTTGAATTTAAAGACATTTAAAAAATCACACATTCACTAGAACCAAAAAACAGCTTGGTATCTTGAAGGTTGTTGGTAACACCACACCAGACCAATGCAAGTTCCGTCCCATTCCGGCCAGCATCGAGCTGGTGTGGAAAAACCTTAAGCCTTATAACAGTGCTTTATTAGTTCGATGAGTTGGAATTACCTTACTTTTTGTTCTGATTGTGGAAGATACAATATCCGGAAATGTTTCTCAAAAGAGCGTGTCAGCATTTTCGAGCACAGAATATTTCGTTAGCATGAGAATATAAAACAATGTTCACTGGATATTATAAGAACTATGATTAAGTTTTTCAGATTTTTTTTTTTCTTTGATGCGTCCCTTTGGATGGCTGGTGACCATCATTAATTTTTCAGCTTTAATACATTGTACTTTCCTTTATTTAACGTCGGTCTCTGTTCCGCAATCTAGTGCCAATCACCGACGGACATCGATTGCCATCCATTGACGACAATCGAATGTGCAGGAAGGCAGCTTCCACACCTGCGTAGGATATCGCACCCATTCAACACACACACATGAGCCGGGACCAACGGCTTTACTTCCCTTCCGAAGGAAGACGTGACCAGAGATTTTTATACCTCAGAAAAATCCCACCGACCTCGGCTGGGATTGAACTCAGACTCATTGGGGTGAGAAAGCAGTCACGCTTACCACTACACCACCGGCGCCGGCATAATACATTGTAAGGATTAAACATTTTGAAAAATTGTGCTAGTTGTTTTTCTTATCTATGGATTAACATAAGGAAAAGGCTTAACGACATTTGTAAATAAACTGTTCTAAAGCGCTTTCCTCACAAACTGAACGCCGCTTACGCAAGCCAACGCCACATCGTATATGATATACTTTTTCCCTTTCTACTATCCGATGATAATGTTGGTTTGCGTGACTGGCCTTTGAATTGTGAAGGAAGAGATCTAATACGGTTTGTTTATAAATGTCAATAAGCCCTTTTCTATCGTTAATCCAGATCTGTTGTCAACTAGCGCCATCTCTCAGAAATATTTTGCAACTTTGATAAGCAAGCGATGCACGATTTCTAGATTCTACGCATTAAAGAGTTAAAAGTTACCCAAAGAACAACCAATTAATTTCTTATTAGCATTTCCACGGAACTAAATTTAAAAAAAGAGGAGTATGGAATCAGCTTGTAGTTTTACTAGCTATTTTTATAACTTTAATCAAACTTATCCGGATTAAGAACATTTTGATATTTTTATTCTATAGCAATAAAAAATATTAGCTATAAATGCGTAGCTCTGCTTAACCGTGTGCTGAGTAGCATTAATAACCACAAAATAAAAACAAAACAAACGGAACTTCGAGTCACGTAGCCATTCCATTTATGGTGTTAATTTTATCAATTTCCCGAAAAACCCGAAAAACCTAAAAAAAATTACCATTTAAAATCGTGCAAACCGTAGAAAAAGGTGAACTATGCCTCTGTGTTATTCCGTCGCGATGGGAGGAGAAAGGTGTTTTGTACTGGCCAAAAAAGTCGGTGGTGGCTTGATTGTGCCACGATGAAAATTCTTGCCCCAATCCAAACTGGGAGAAGATCAATTGTGTATTGAAATGCGAGTTTCCTACATACGCTGAGGCAAGAATTGGAGAGAATGGAGGCAATCAACGATACAGAAGTTGACGAAAATGATGCACTGTATTAACCAAAAGCAAAAAAGGTGCGTTGCATGAAAACCGATAAGAGGCCGTTGAGTGTTGTGAAGGATTTCAACAGATTTCTAATTGATTCGATAAATAACGACCACTCAATGGCAGAAAAACCGACCGACGCAGATGACATGGTAAGTTTCATTATTGAAAACTCATAATTATTGATTGCTAAATCACTGATGTTATGTCTCATTGCAGGTTGTATTGCAGGTGGATGAAGTACCGGTCGTTTATATCGAGGAGCAAGATGTCCCAACAAGCATTGTTGATGAAACTCAACAGCCTTTTGCTTCAGAAAGAGCTGACGGCGATGATACGCAAGCCATTGTTGTCAACGGTGTATTTCCAGAAGTTTTGATGGAGAATCAGTTGAAAATAATGGCCGGCTTGGCGCAAATCATTACTTCGATGGAAATACTCTCAGCCAAGGTGTTGTCCATTGAAAAGCAGATGCAAGACTTGATGCAAGCTGAACCTCGCACGTCTGATAAGACAGTCGTATTCCAGCCAGTCAACACTCTCGAAGAGTTAAACGGTCTGCAAGAGAAACTGAAGACGGAAAGCAACATGACGCGGTATATCGAAAGACTGAGCAGTGTTTGCGGAACTTCCGGAAAAACTGAAGGATTGGATAGCGCATACCGGCTTATAGACTGCATGGCAACACGAGAACTCATACATACGTGTTCGTGGACGGGGCTTGCACAAGATAACTCTGAGCCCGGTGGATATCACGACCTTGACGGAGGCCCAACGAAAATCCCCCTAAAGTTTTACACAAAATTTCGCGAGCTTTTCTTCACACTAGTGAAGTTAGCTGATCACAGCTTTTGTGAAGTATCCTGTGAAAAGTTCCTCAAAGGAATAATGAAAAACAGCAAGCAAAGGCTAATCTCTAAGATGACGTCGACACACAAAAATAGGCCGAAGAAGTTGGTCTATTCAACAAAGAAGAAGAATGAAGAAAACGTAAACAATTGGGAGATTGCCGTAAAAGCTCGACGCAGATGTTACCAATGCATGATGATGATAATGTTGACAGACTGCATATAAAATTCGTGAAAATTAGCATTAAATAATAATTTTCATCAAGCCTGCGTATAATCCTTCCAATATAACATTCGAATTGAAGAAGAAAATGTTTTCACGATCAGACTGATGTGCATCTTTGACTTTTCCAGATGAAGTTTCATTAGATATATTCATTTAATTTCACAGCTCCATCAATGCTGCATCGTACATATGATGTAAACAGAAGTAAATTGCTCAATTACTCAAAATAAAGATGATTTGTTATCTTGTTATCACTTTACAAACCTTCGAGCACCATTTTATAGTATGGTGCGTGTTGAGTTAATTAAGTTTCGTTGCGTTTTCCGTCGAAAATTGTGAGTATCAATATGTTTACCTAAAAAAGGCTAAAATGAACATTTATTGAATATTGGCGTTCTATACAACCATTTCTTTATAATCACCAGCATGATACAATCTTTCTTAAGTAAATTCACTTAATTTCTACTTTCATCCTAGTGGAAATCGCACATATTCACCATTTTCCGAAAAATTCAGCTGCGCAGGAGGTAACCTCTACCTGTGGGTGCAAACTTGTTATGCATAATTTTCCATGAAAACATCTCCGATCCATACAGAAATAATAACAGTTAGTTTGCGAACACGTTTTCTTACACGATTCAAGCAAAAGTTTCCACCGGAAATTATTAGTTTTTCTTTATGTACCGATTTGCCCCAAAAATCGTCTGTTTTACTTGGAGAATTTGGAAACTATCCTCCTTCTAGTAGTTCTCACTTCGAAATGTAGGTGGCGAAAGCTTGGAAAAGAGTCACTGCAAGACGCCAATTAAGTTTATTCGAATGTTTCACCGTAAGGAATCGATATTTTTTTATTTTGTTTGATTTTACTCGGGACACTTTGCATCCTAGAACCTCCAAATTTGCTCCATCAACGACCACCAAACCATTTTTATTTATTTATTTGTCGTCAATCAGTGTAGACCGTTTTACAATTGTTGTCTTAAGTGCTATTTTTACAATTTTGTCTTTGTTTATATTTTTTATAATATGTCTTAAGAACAAGTTAAAACATTACTTCTAGTTGACGTTATGCGACGAATTAAAATATTGCTTTAATTTGGTTTTTGTCATTGTAAAGTCAATGTTATCGCAGTGCTTATTATATGTATGCATCATTGGGTTCAAGGGTCCAAATTTGGCATAATTCGTACGATGACGATTTGTAGCAAATATATTTCTGTTTCGTAAATGCCTAGATGGTGTATATAAATTTGAGGATGACAATAGTTCTATTGAATCAATTCGAAGTGATACGATATCGTTTACGAAAGAAATCATAGCAAATTCACGACGCTTTTTTAATGTTTGGATATTTATGAGCATACACCGAGCTGTGTAAGATGGCAGAGAAAATACAGTCCAACCTAACTTGCGGAGTGCATACAATAGAAACTGCTTTTGAACGGACTGCAATATTCTAATATCGATCTTACATAAGCAATGTACAATGTTTTAATCATATACGGATCGTGAAAGTTATAGCAGAAACGTTTTATGAAACCAAGCATGTTGTTAGCTCTGTTAATAATTGTGTTATAATGATCGGTGAAAGTAAGTTTTGAGTCCAAAATAACACCTAGATCCCTGACTCTATCACACTTTTCTACGATCTGGTTTCCTAAAGTGACTGTTATATCGGGTAGCTTTTGTTTTCTACTAATGGTAATGGAGTTACATTTTTCTATATTTAATTGTAGCAGGCTTTTTTGACACCAAGTATGGAATATTTGAATTTCCTCTTTGAATGTGATGATGTCTTTGGCATCTTTTATTTCCAAAAAAAAGTTTAATGTCGTCAGCATATATTAAAACTTTCAATTTCTTAATAATGAAAGATATGTCATTGACGAAGAGAATAAATAAAAGTGGTCCTAAATGGGAGCCTTGAGGAACTCCTGAAGTGAAGTCAACGGGATTTGATATCTTTCCTTTGTATTTTACTATTTGATGACGGTCAGTTAAATATGATTCAAGCCACTTGAGGAGTGCGTAATGAATTCCCATTTTTTGAAGTTTAAAAAGAAGCATGGGTATGTCAATTCGATCAAACGCTTTGCTGAAATCTGTATACAACACTTCTACATGGTTTCCGTTATCCATTGCATTCAAGGAATAATTAACAAATTCGAGCAAATTCGTAGTTGTTGAATGGCATTTAAAGAAGCCATGTTGCATAGTAGTTATTCTGTTTTTAATTTGAAGAAAGAGTTTTTCATTCACAATCGCCTCGAAAAGTTTCGGAATGCAAGAGATAATAGCTATACCACGATAATTACGTATGTCGGATTTATTACCCGATTTAAAGATAGGCACTAAAAACGAGTTTTTCCATATTTTAGGGAAGTTTCCGGATTCCAGTGACATATTGAAAATCGGACCGGTACGGTGTACGGTTTTAATTGCAAATGTACCAAATTCTTCCTATAATCCTGCTCATCAACAACGCTAACGGCTGGGCCGCAATCAACTTCCATGCGCATCTTGCTATTTTCAACTGATACTTCTATGAAGCATGGTTCATTCAAACGTTTGATGGAAGAAATTCTCATGCAGTCTTCCTCTGACTCAGACCCACTGTGTTTAAGATCCTCTCCTAAACGATTGAAATAATCTGTGCTGTCAGCTGTTTGAGTCGGAGAAGTCTCAGGAACATCTACACATTTTACATGCATCTTCTTCTTTCGTTTTAGTTCGTAGCAGTATTTTTTTGAATGTCCTTTCTTAATGCAAAAATTGCAAAAGTATGATTTTCTTGGGTTTGAAAATGATCTACTACGACTTCTACTCCTACTTTCGTCACGGTTACTCCTCCTTTCTCTGCTTCTATATCGACGTGAGTTATAAACCTTTCTTTGATTGTTGTCTACCATTGCTACAACCATTAGCTTATTATCATTCATCATTCTCGTTCGCACTCCAGCAACTTCCCGGTTTACAATATTTTTTTCTGCTTTAACCAAGGTTAAACCCTCTTCCTCAATTAATCGCTGCTTCCTGTGTTCCTGTTTTCCTGTGGAAAACCTCAAAAATCTGCCGGAAAATGAAGAAATTGACGAAAGTTTTATTCAGTCTAGGAGATTGAGTGAATGCAATCTTAACTTTTCTCTTATTCGGGATTTTTTTTCCTGGAAAAACCTGGGAAAACATGTGGCAAATTTACTCATCGCTGAGTTCCAGCACTTTATGTGATTTATGAGTTAACTAAACTCAAATTTGAGTCGTTCTCATTCGTCGTATACCAATTCTGCGATGTTTGTTTACAAACATTACTGAATTCAACAGCTGTCAGTGGTGCCCACAAACAAGGTGCCTTCCATTCATTTTGGCTTAAAAATGTTTTATGAAATTATGGAATAATAAGATATTATAATAATATTTTGTTTGTGTAAGCAACAAGAAAAGATTGTGGAGTTTGTGTTTGACACATAATACCAGCCAATGTTGCTGCATGAAAGTCGCAATAAGCAATTTTGTCATTCATCTCACCCACTCTTCGATCTTCACTCTTCGCGAAGAGGTGATCAGAAAATCGCTCATTGTGGCTCTGTCAAGCTAAATTTTGCAGGTTTTATGTGTCAAACACAAACTTTATAATCTTTTCTTGTTCCTTACACATACAAAATACCATCATAATATCTTATTATTCCATAATTTCCTAAAACATTTTTTTAGTCGAAATGAATGAAAGGCACCCTGCCCACGAATTGAGGGCCCGCAGTTATGTTAGCCCTTGTCAATGCAAGGCAAATGAGATAAGGATGCCACCGAGCTGGTTTTTACCTTTTCAAGCATACTTATTTATGAACAACCCAAATTTTACTAGGATCTACACGGCGAATGAGAACGACCCAAATTTGAGTTTAGTTCACTCATAATCGCCAAAAGTGCAGCGATTAGTAAATTTCCTTCATGGTTTCCTGCGGAAACCCTCAGAAATCTGTCGGAAAATGAAAAACAAACTTGGATGTGTACTTCGAGTGGGCTCACCGGACAATATGGGTACATCATTTCGGAACGGGAACGATGCGTAAAGGCCGGAAATCGATGATTCACGCCATTTTGGAACCATAGATGGCGACATCCGGTTTGTTAAAAAAAAACAGTCGAACACCCTACAATAAGGAATTCCAAAAATGACTACCAAGTTAACAGCGCCATCTCTGAAAAGATACAGGATCTCCACCAGTTAGTTCGTGATTCCAGTAGGGTAGAGCGCTACTTCGTCGTAATCGCCCATTTCCGTTCTATAAATCAGAAAAGATCAATAATATCAATGATTTCACCGTACAGAAATCAATGATAGGTTTGTTCCGATGCGTTAGTTCATTAGCTACTACATAAACCCTGTTAGAGCGCATTGTATGAATATTTACGCTCATTGTTCTCAAAACAAAATAAGCGCTCCTAGCCTTAGGCGCCTAATACATAGGTGACACAGGAGGAAGAAGTGTTAGTTTGTTTACTAAAATGAACTATGTCCATTTTGCTATGGCAAGTTTTGCTATAAGAAATGCTCCTCGTGTTTATTAGTGAAATTCACATCAAAACTTGATAAATTGCGTAGGAAACCAGTTTGGCACGGCATTTGTGAGCAGCATACACCTTCCGGTAGTATGAAACAGGTCAAAAGCTGTCCAAATCCACCCATAAAAATTTTTGTTTTGAATTTCTGTATGGCAGAATAGTGAACTTCTCGTGAACATTAACGGCAAAGAACTCACCAACACTGGGAGACCGTGAGTTCCTGCCCACCTCTCATAAAAACATCTCGCTCCTAGCCAATCCCCTTTTTCTATGTTTATTCGTAGGACGAAGAAAATCTAATGGCGTTTCAATGCGTTAGGACGCAATTGAATCTCGTAGAACGAATTTAGAATCAAGAAGTAGTGTTAGATTTTAAACAATATCTCAACAATTTGTAACTCTTTATCAAATCCAACGGTACATATGGAAAGGTGAATAAATTTACAAGTCATCTTTGACAGAAATATTCCATTTTTTTTAACTCGTTCAGAAAAGAGAGGTAAAGTGCGGGTTGTGCTTAGTAGGACGGAAATTAGATCAAAAACCCTACCTTAAATGTTAACTCATTAATGTGTTAAGCTTACTACCTGTTTTTATCTTATCAACATAACTCAGTTAAGAGCATCACAATTTAATATCTCTCTATCGTTGAAATGCAACTCTTATCGGTGTAAAACGAGAACACATATCATTTCAATAAACACCAACAAGCAACACTGAAATCTTCGTACGAGCTCTGGGGAAATCCTATCAACTAAAATCCTACCGATGGAAATGAATGAAAAGCTCCTTCTTCGGAAAGCTCTCCGGGAGACCAAAGCACGAAGTGCAGGCCGCTTATAACCGAACTTCCCAGCAAACAGGCGCTATCTGTAAACACACACCGAGCAACAGAGCCAGACTGATGGGAGACAGCGACAGTATAGGATTACACATAAAACATCCCTACTTTCAGTGGAAATCAACAAGACCTTGTCCTTCAAAAAGCGTGTGCGCGTTCATGGTGAAGCGCTGCAATGTCTGAACTGCTGCGGATATGAAACGAAGCGTATGGATAATTTATGGGAAGCCGACTCGTTTGAATGTTTTTTTTTAGCGGGTGGAAGGCATGGAACACAAGCAATGCGTGCGATACATGGGACATGGAACGAACCACGTGGAAATTATGGCTATCGTTGAACAAACTAAAGTCACGCCGTTAAACTTTGCTCTTTGAAGAGGATTGTTGTGCAATGACGAAAGTTGTACATGTTCTAAAATTAGAAATAATTGGCGAAGCTAGTTTCTAATCAGGATAATGGTTGAAATTTAAAGGTTATGAGAAGTCGAATTGCACTAAGTACTGTGGATCGATTGAATGCTTTTTCATTTCTGCTCTGTCAGCGGCACCAGTGGTGTAGTGCTAAGCGTGATCACCTCTCACCCCAGCAGGCCTGGGTTCAATCCCAGTCAGCGCCACCAGGATGTTCTGGGAAGTAAAAGCCGTTGGTCCCCCGGTTCATGAGTTTGATGGGTCGATAGGTGTAGGGTCCAGGTCTGGGAGCTGCCTCCCTGGCGCCGGTAGTATTGGTGCTCAGCACGGAAAACAAGATCGACGGAAAACAAACCAACGAAAAAAAAAATCTGCTCTGTACGGAGCAGCCTAATAGTTGTGAGTGGGAATTAGAACGCAATCCCCATCGACTAGCAGCACCTTTCCAACTTAGCGCAAACAATACCAACGCCTCGCAGATATTATCTCCATGCCGATTACGACACCCATAAGGCGTTTCTGATACAAAGCACGCCAACTTTAACCAATGTGGATTGTATAGTAGTAGTTCAGTGCTGTGCTGGAGAGAAATAATATTTTCTCTTTTGCACCATTATTCACCCACTAGTTTGAACCACCCATTAGTTTGAATGTAGAAAGGTAAAGGATCATGTTACCAATTCAGTTAGTTGTGGGTACTTTCAACCGTGTGGATTTAATCATATAATTGTTCCGCACGAACAACATGTCAACTTTTTCGTGCCACTTTTTTCATTTTTTGATACGACATGGCAAAAGATGAATATCTATAGGCTGTGTTACCCGGTTTATTTTACATTTGCGTACAGGGGCCTAAACGAAGATGTATTATGTTTTAAGTAATTGCACCAATATTATATGGAAATGGTCAAAGCTTAAAGAAGAATCAAGCGAATCGTGCTGAAGAATGTTTTGGAAAGGGAATATCATATATCTTTAAATAGTCCAGCTTATTCAAGCAATTACCTTACCTGATTCAGTTCAAAATAGTAGCATCAAACCCCCCATATTAAAGCTATATGATAAATTCCCACTTAAATTTGACGGATGGAAAATTTTAAAATAAACTTGCTATTTCAGAAGACTTATTTCTGACCGACAAGGAATCCATTTTGACAGACACTTTCTAGAAAATCGGCCGCTCAACATTCTGAACATCCTAATTTATTTTAGAAGTATCAAATTTAGGCGAAAATTTTCCAAATGCCTAAGTTTGAATCCAACATGTTAGTGCTAATATTTAAAATGGGCGAAATTCCGTCTTTAGCTATTAATTTCTCGCGAATTAATGCTCACACATGCAAAGTAACGACACTATCAGTTTGAGACATGTTTCTTATAACAGCTGGCATCGTTAACTTGCATGTGTGAGCTTTTATTCGCGAGAAATTGACGACTAAAGACATTGTTTAAATAAGCAATCTCGCCGTTTTGAAATGTTGGAACTGATATCTTCAGATCACCGAAGTCGGTAGGAATTCCCAACTAACCATAGGCACGTTTTTTCTCCTTTTTGGCTATATACGGGCCTCACCAGAACTTGAAAACACTGGTATAGCCGTTGTTCAGCTGTATATAGCCAAAAAGGCGAAATAACGTGCCTATGGTTACTTGGGTTTATCGGGTTTTTGAACAGCAGAACAACTCGGTAAAATTTTCAAACGACCGTTACACGTGAGAAATCAAGAAAATTTATAAATTTTATTTTTCATCAATAAACGGGGTAAACTGAACAACTTCTGTACAATTTCGGGATAAATTTTTTAATAATTGGATTTTTCACTGATTTTTAAACTTTCACTGAACAATTCTGTAGTTCAAAGTTTACCGAACGACGGGGGCCTAGATTAGTGTGTGAATCTTCCTGGAGGAACTCATATTTTTTTCTGGAATTCGAGGAACTTCTCTGTAGTTCCTGTTATTTTACTGGAATTATCGTTCTGTGAAGTTCCCTATTTTTTTCTGAAGATTTCCTATCTTCTTTGCACTTCCCTGGAATTATCAGGACTTCTAAAGTAAGGAGCCTTCTTAGATTAGTCGGTAAAGGCGCAGCTTCTAAGCAAGACCATGCTGGAGGTGCCTGGGTTCGATTCCTGGTCTGGTCTAGGCATTTTTCAGATTGGACAATTTCTTGACTTCCCTGGGCATAGAGTATGATTCTACTTGCCATACAATTATCTAATGCAGAAATGGTACCAGACATTGAAGGCTCTCAGTTAATAACTGTGGAAGTGCATCTAGAACACTAAGTTGAGAGGACGCAATAAGCTAATATGTATGCAATAAGCAATAACAATAATACAAATAATTTACGCAGTTCCAAGATTGTCACTAAAGTTCAAGAAATTGTATTGACAATCAAGGAACTACTCCAAATTTATAGAAAAAAAATTCTTCATGATCTTGAAACTACTGTGAATGCAAAGACTTTCCAAAAAAGTAGAATAGTCCGTGCTTAGGGCACGAACGGAAACTTGACGTAGGACTGTGATTGGTCGGTGCATTTGATTTTGGATTGGATTCTTTTGATTGGTAAAAAAGTCTGTAATTTTAATTCTATAATTTTTTAAGTGGTGGTCCAAAAAAGGGCCATTTTTTGTTTTATCTGGTATCCCTCAAATGGATTGTAGCAGTGTAAGATAGAATTATTAGGTATGGAGGGCTACCGAGCGATGAAACACTACAAGGCGGTTCAAGCCATGCTGGACAAACTGAAGGGGGAATATTACTCCCACGATCTCGAAGCAAACAAGCCGATCAAGGTGGTGCTGCGTGGCCTCCGAGACATGGATACCGACACACTGTCAGATGAATTGAAGGCAACCGGCTTCAAAATTTTCAAGATGACTCGTTATGACGCCACTCATAAGTATCGTGAGCAGCTGGTCCACCACGAGAAGAATTCAACGTGCATGAAAGATCTGCACAATGTTCGAGCCATATTTCAAATCGTGGTGAAATGGGAATTGTACAAACCAGTTCATCGTGACGTCACTCAATGCACGAACTGTTTACTGGAAGCTGATCCCATATGTGCCAACTGTGGGGCAGCACACCGAACCACGAACAAGAGTTGCCCGAAACGAGCGGAGTTCGTCGCAATCCGCTAAAAGGCTTCCACAAGCAACCAACCAGGCCACAGAATGGTACCGGAAAACAACGGGCAGAACTTCCCTGCCATTGGCCTACGGCGTCCGATTCCAGTGCTTCCACCACTCCCACTCAACAACCGACTGGCTGCTGGTGCAGCCTCGATCTCGTTGCATTTGCATCCCGCAATACCTCCAACTCCCCTCCGGGACTATCAAGGCGTCACGATGATGCACCATATTCACCCAGCACGTTTGCGCAGTTGTAAAACCCGTTTCGACCAGATTTACACTCTAGGCCTTTTAGTCGTCGAGTATGGCCTCTGATGTGTTGAAGCTAGTCAACAAGAACGCTTGCTTGCTCAAGAACAAGAAAATCGAGTTCGTTGAATAACTGAAACACATCTGAAGCCCGAAATTTACGTCCATTTCCCCGATTTACGGCTTGTGAGGCTTGATCGAACCAACTCTGGATGAGGAGGAGGAGTGGCTATTGCCCTAAGGAGAAACATCTGCTGTCGGCTGCTGCCGAGCTTTCAGCTGAAGATCATCGAAGCCGTAGGGGTGGAAGTGTCTACTCCTAACGGCCCCATCACCATCGTTGTGACTTACTGCCCCAAACTATTATTATTATTTAGCTTTATTAAGGAGGCTTTCAGCCTTGGGCTGGTTCGCCTCCAATGCCCCAAACTAGTCAACATCAGGGACGGGTCGGGAGCAGAGCTGCGACGAGATATTGTCAAGCTAACACGACGACGGGAAAATTTCATCATCGCTGGTGACCTGAACGCCAAAATAAAAATAACACCAATCCCATTCCAAATCTGGTTCCACCGAATCGTCCCGATGATTCAATGGTTCATCTGATAACTCCTGTTGAGAAGGCTGCTGAGAATTGGTCAACACTTCGTCAGCTCCCATAATCTCGGACAAAATATGATTAGTGCACATGAGGCTGCTGTTGTTGAAAACGCAGCCAACCTCCATTTGACTCCCAACAACTTCCTCGAAATTTCAGAGATTTCAGCTGATGAATTGTTGGCCTATATCAAATCTTCCAAAAACATGAAGGCCCCAGGTTTCGATAACATCTTGAATCTAAAGCTCAAACATATGAGTTCTAGATTTTATGATTCAATCAGTTCTTTAGGCTTGGCTACTTTCCCTCGTGCTGGAAGTTAGCTAACGTAATACACATCCGGAAACCTGGGAAAGATGCTTCCTCTCCTTCCAGCTACAGACCTATCAGCCTTCTCTCAGGGCTATCAAAGCTTCTTGAAAAAGCGATATACTGGCGTCTTCTAAGTGCTGTAAATTCTCAAAATCAGTTGAACATTTTTGATGAAAATTAGGAAAGCTGCTATCCGCTATCAAAGGGAACCTTCTTCGAAAGGGTGATATCAGTTGCTTAGTCATTTGACAAAGGCATGGATTATTCTTATTTGAGAAACGCTTGATATCATTCAATTGAGTGTAACCTACGCATAAACGGAGCTCTGGTCGACATTCCAGCGAAAAAGCCAAGCCAACCCGACACCAACCTGACTTCTACCAAACCCCAACCCGATTTTGATCCGATATAAACCCAAAATTGAACCGATAACAACACGGCATTGGGTTGACATCGAACTTAAATTCTCTTCAAATTATGGTCATGTGAGATTTCGTTTTCACAGAATTGATTTAATGGTTGTATTGGTCCATCTTCAATCGAATGATTTGAAAATTAACACCACAGTCTAACATCTGCCGACGAAAATAATATTTTACTTCAGGAGCAGTTTGACAACTACTCACCAACTGTCTAACATCTGCCGACGATGTAGCAGATGTATCTAAAACATCTGCTATCGAATTGTTGGAAGGCTGAAAAAGAGTTCGATAATGTCTGGCATGATCGGCTCGTGTACAAACTTCAACGATACGGTCTTCCAATTTTCCTTGTGAAGATCATCCAAAATTACCTTTCATACAGGACATTTCAAGTCTCTCTTAATGGCATCACTTCTGATGCCTTCAACTTTGGCGCCGGCCTTCGGCAAGGAAGTATCCTTGGGCCCATCCTCTTCAACTTGTTCACCTCCGACATTCCGGCTCTCCCAGATGGTGGAACGTTGTGTCTGTTTGCAGATGACACATCCATCGTCTACAAGGGAAGAGTCATCGGAGCTCTTACGGAACTTCTGAGAGGATTGGATGTCCTATCGGAGTATTTAAACAATTGGAAGATACGTATCGACACGGCAAAGCCCCAGGTCATCATATTTCAACGTTCCTAATCAGCAAGACGTGTTCCGTCTGAAAATAATAAGATCTGCTTAAACGGCTCAGTGATGTAATGGTCCAAAGGAGGTTATGTACCGCGGACTTACACTAGACAGCAAGCTTCTTTTCGGGGAGCACATTGATAAAACTAACACCAAAGTGTAACATCTTGATAAGATCACTGTTTCCGATTATCAACAGGAAGTCCACCTTATCCCTGAAAAATAACCCAAGTAACCAAATGTTCTGAAAAAAGGCTATTTGTGGCTTAAGCAGATTGGTTGAAGGTGGTCTATAGAATTCTAAGCAGCCTCATTTTTAAGTCGTTTGAAGAGCATTCTAAACAGCGTCTGGTGGAACTTGAACGGAACTTTAAGAAAATAAGTTATAAAACGGTTTTGTCCTCTACACCAATTCTACATTTAGTTCGCACTCTAAAGTCAGGTTTTTATGAAAGTTCATATCTGTATATTAAATATTACGTGTATTGATTTATCAGCATTATTAGTAGTTTTGGAGCTGTTTGAAGAATTAAGGGCTGAACACAATGACAGCGGCATTGCGGCAAAGCAACACAGCGGCAAACGCGCATTGTACTAAACCGCTTTTACCGCTGTTCCACTGCCGCTTTGCCACATTTCAACCCACAATGCATGCGCAAATAAACCTTCGTTCGTAAACAAAGAGCTTCTCGGTCTGTGAAAAGTGTTTTTTGAACTAGTTTTCTCGAGTTTTCCTGTGTTTCCAGTGTCCTGTGTTCATGTTAAAAACGGAACACATTGCAAATATTGTGAAAATTGTGCAGGGTGTGCGTAGACCTGTGCGCCGATCAAAATATTTTCGGCGGCGGCGTGATATGTTATTTTCTGCCGGCGGCGGCGGCGTGGCGGCGTCACGCCGTTTGCTTTTGGCGGTGGCGGCGTGGCGGCGTTGGTCGGCGTGAGTTTATTTTTAATGATTTAGAAAAAAATACATTCCAAACCATTCGCACATGGACAAAAAATGCTACCCAGAGTTGAGTTCATATTACTCAAAATCGCTAACTCGTAGGTCACTCATAGTTTGAGTAAATTTTCTGACACTTTCCCGGGGAAAACTTCTGATGATGATGATGGTCGCACCTCTTACCCCTACAAAGGTTTGAGCTGGAAGATTTATCTTTAAGATAATTAAATATGGCATTTTAAGCAGGTTAGCAAACAAAATTGAACTGGTTACAGTTACTGATATAAATTCCCTCTAGAGTTTACAGTTGCTTCACAGCGATATAAATGATGAAAAGCTCAGGCGTCCACTTTTTGTCCACTTAAAATATTCATAAGTATTATAAGCAATCATGAGTTAATGAACAATGCCCCGTAACGTGGGTAGATCACCTTTTCGTGGTACGTTACGGGATGTAAGATCTACCACCGATTCCTAGTCCTGACTTCTTCAAACTAGGGATACAGGATTTTTCAGTAATCCAAGGAACACATCTTAGTCCTTGTTACTTTTTATGTCTTGTTGATAGAGACAAGAGTCGGCTTTGTCTACCGAGGATGATCTTGAAACAAGGAAAAAATGAGTTAGTTAGTCTTCATCTATGTGATTCCTAATCTTCTATTCGTTGTTCCCTAGTTTGAAGTGGTTAAGACTAGGGTTCTGATGCATGGTCATTATCGGTGTCATACCTTAATTTTGTTGCTAAGGAATCCAATTTTGACTGACAAAGGGGCGCGCCTTTGGAGGGTGTTTCAACACTCCGAAGGGTATAAATAGCGGGACCTTTCAATTAGAGTCGGATCCTTGCAATAAATGCAAAAGTGGCAACTGTAAAAAAAAATCGAATACTTCATCATTTCTCAATAGTTATGGAGTAATACGACATGTACTAAACTAAGGACACGGGATATACTACAATTGATGAATTTACTGGTCGCAGTTAGTGTTAGGTCCCGAACAGAGGAAAAAAATAATAATGAACAATCAACAAAGCATCCCCGCAATCTGATGCTAACATAATTTTCAGCAATGTCAGGAATGCTCATGAACCCTCAACATTTGTCAGAAAACCCAACAAACAATTTTAGCTGCAGACTTGTTTATACAGGAAAAAATTAGCTGTATAAGCCAATTTTTGTCTTTATAAGCTAATCTGCAGCTAAAATTGTTAGTTGGGAACTTACTACTAACTCAAGGTATCTTCCAAATAAGCTTCAAAATTGCATTGAAAGCTGAGGCTCAAACCTTTGTAGACTACTTTTTTTTTAACTTTTAATATTAAATCAAATATTAATAATCCCTCATCACCATCAAGGCAAACAAAAATAGTTTTTGCAGTGCTACAATAATTATTAAAAGTCATTATGAAAGCTATCCATACAAAATAATCCGTGAGAGATAAGTTCCTCAAGATACATAATATGTCAATTTATAAAAAAATCACTGGATAACTGTTCAAACGACAGATTTAACGTTTGAAATACAGTGTCTTTTAAATTATGTAAGTGTTGCTGAACGTCTAGGCATCGAATTGAAAACATTTATTCCTTTAAAAACAATGAATTTTGTGAAGCAGAAGTCAAGAAATGTGGTGTTCTTATTTCAACCACGTTTCTAGTATTACTATGAAAGTCACTTCGTCTTTCAATTCGATCACACTAATATCGAGGCAGCAAATCGTTAACTACTTTAAAAATGAACACCATAGTCTAATATACATCAAAGTTGAGGAAGTGAATCTATTATATCTCAATATCAAGCGCATTATATTATTCTGCAAGCGCTGTAATATCGATATTTGTGTTCAAAAATCTAGATGAGGAGATGATTGATTTGTATAGTTGTATCAACAATCAATACGAAACTAACGATTGTAAATTGGCTCACCACTTGACTAGCAAATCGACTAACGTAGCCCATTCTAGTGTAAATTCCAGTACTACACTATGTTTGTTTTGATTCGCTATGAAAGTTTGACAAATTAAATGAGGGTGATCGCGCACGGTAGGACCCGATTTTCTACGTTGTGTGATAATTAATTCAAACAGACCGATTTATTGGCCGTCCTGCCATGGCGGAGGCATTAAACTATATATTTATTGTTTGTTTTTATATACAAGTACATCACATTACAGTAGATACATGCTAAAAGTGACAATTATAGATGGACAAGGGGTGACATCTATGGACAGGTTCAATAACTGTGTTATGCTTACCCGACCAACCGTTCGTGAAACTTCTTCAAAGTGCTTTATACAGAAATAAAGATTTATGTCGGCAATTCTTTACTTTAAATTTTCTATGATTTCGATGTACACATTTAAAAATCTTTATTGATCGATACTTACATTTAAGATTATTTCTTCATCGGTCATATGATAGTAATCTATAAAGGTGCCATACTAAATTTCTTTTAATTTCGATATGTCACATGGAATTTAGTATTCTTTACATATATTCATCAATAAATATTTAAATACTGATATCATCGCAACTTTGAACTTTAACAAAGAACAACAAAGATTGCCATCGATGCACATTTATAATCTCCTTGTTATCGATTTGCATCGCTGGTTAAAGAGAGTTCGAGACACACCAGGTGACAGATAACAATGTTTATATTATTTATCGACATATTCGGCATTTCATCGGAAGAAGCAATCTGCCGGTAAATGAATGAGAAGACCGATGGCCACGACGCAGCAAATGTTTACCATTGTAGTTCTTCAAGTTTACGTCTATATATTTAATAACCCGTGATAGCATGTGTGGTGGGATTCTCGGCATTTGGAACCCAATGAGTAAAATTGATACCTATTTGACCTCTTTTATACCCCGTTCACATTACAGCGTATATCACGTGATATACGCTGTCTTGCAATGAGCACTCATACATCTAGTTTTCACTGGAAATCCTATGTATGAGTGCTCATTACAAGACAGCCTATATTACGTGATATAGGCTGTAATGTGAACGGGGTATTAACCTACATGGCTGACTGGTTGATGGTTATGACAAATAAATATTGAATTCATGTATGAAAAGATTTACAGAAATTTCAATACACCACATACTAGAGTGTGTTTGCCTGTCGTTAATAAGATCATCAACAGCAGCCGTGGACCCGAGAATTAGCAACCAACAACGAAATCAGTACACCCCAGATGGCATGGGATCGAAACTAGAAATTATGCAGATAAAAAATCACAAATAAAATCAGCAGGTGTATCGATATTTTGATTTTACAACAGAAATCGATATTTTGATCTGGCAACACAATCGATACTTTAACATTGGTAACAATTGGTAGCAATATTTTGAGACAGATCTTTATAAACGATTCACGATTAGACTTTTAGCATCTTTACAATTATTCATGAAATGGTGTGGATCGCTATCGATTTTTCTTATGAATGGCTTTGAAGATCGATGTATAGAAAATTAAAGAAAATTAACGAAATGGTTGGTCGGGGGGTAAAGGCGGTAATCGTTGCTTGCACGAACAGAGGGGTTCGTGGATTTTCCAATGTTTTGAGGGGTGCATCGATTAGCTTGGGACCGAAGATAGTACCAGAGCTGAGCCAAAAAGTTGAGCTCGTTTCTTCGGGACCTTGTGGTCTTAGAGTTACCTCTATGGTTGTATTTTACTGTATTTTTCAGTCGACATAGAATTCCATACTTCTTGGCAATTTTCTTGATGACATTGTCAATGTGAGAGTTGAACTTAAGTGTGTCATCAATAATGACGCCAAGATATTTAATCACTCGAACGCGATCAACAGTCCCATCACCAATTACAACAGAGACGTTCTCATTTACTCGATTCCGCGAAATTATCATAAATTTAGAGAACGCAAATCTTCACTCGGGTGAAAAACGGCATCATCTTAATCCTCAGCTGCAACTAGAGCTGAAAAGAATAACACAGTATCATCCTCGGCATCGTCTGCAAAAAGATTAATGTCACAAAATCGTAAAAACACGTCGCAAGTCATTAATATACATAATGAATAATAGGGGCCTTAATAAACTTCCCTGGGGCACTCCAAGGTTATTCCTCTACGCGATTGGAAACAGAATAATTAAAAACAGTCCGTTGAGTTCTGTCAGACAAATAGCTTTCAGAACATTTATATGCAGTGCTCGTAATTCCAAAGCGCTTGAATGATCTTAACAATAAGGGCCTAGAAATTGTTTCAAAAGCACGTTTTAGATAAAAAAAATAAACAACAAAAATTGTACCTTTACACTTCACGCTATTTTTTCACTTCATTAATACCAAATTCAACGTGGTTTCACAAAAATGACCTTCCCGATATCCCGATTGTTCTGGTATCAAAAAACTATTACTATTTAAATATACTCCAACAGCTGGCCTTCAACAACAAGTTCTAAAATTTTCTCTAATGTGTGCAACGTGTTGATTGGACGAAACTCTTCGGCTTTAATCGTTCCAGCAACTTTTTGAATAGGAACCACTAAGGATTCGTTCCAAATTTGTGGCACATGTCCAGTTTGCAATGATTCATTAATAAGTCCAGCAAGATGTGGCCAATGATATGAAAGCAATCTAGCATTTACATTGTCTACTCCGGCCGATTTTCATAATGAAAAACAAATAACTAAGTTCATCAAATGTAATTGGGTGAAAACCTTCAAATCTACACCTACTAGTAACTTGAAATTTTATTTCGTCAGGCTCATCGACCAATTGAATGGATTGATTAATCAATGAAATACGGTCGACAAAATAATCATTAAATTAAGATGCAATTACTTGTTCTGACTGTTCTAATGTGCCATTAAAAGTTATGCACCTCGGTTTGAAATTACAAGGTTTTAATAAAGATTTCCAAATTTTCCATAGCTCTTTGCCGTAGTTTTGATGCTGATCAATCTTCCTTTGAACATATTCACAACGAGTTTTCTTTATCGACTGTGAATACTTATTACGCGCGATTGTGTACCTATTACAATGATTGTCGTTATTTGATCTACAAAATTTTTTGTATCATTAGCCCCTTTCTGTTTAAGACGCAAAAGATCCAAATTGTACCAGCTGTTTGAGTTTTTCAAAGAAACAAACTTTTGCTCGACTAGTTGATTGGTACACGTTTTCAAAGCGTTTTTAAGAACAGCTGTAGATTCATCTAAGTTACCGGCCGCAAATGGAAAATCCACGCTCCTCTCAACAAGATCGGAAACAGCCTGTTTCGAATATTTCCTCCAGCACTTCAATTTTACAAAATTATCGTTATCGTTAACATGGTCTAAGACATTAATCACTAAGGTATCATGATCGGTTATTTTCAAACCAGTATCCGTAACTGAACAAATAGAATCAAAATTGGAGTAAACGTGGTCAATTAAAGTTCTACTGTGCCTGGAAATACGCGCATACTCATTTACCGTCAGCTTTAAATTGAAAAACTCAGCTAAACGCTTCAAATGATTCGAATTATGGTTGTCACGCCAATTAATATTAAAATCACCAGCTAATATATTTATTTTACTAGAATCAAGGAATGTCTCGAGCCAGTTCTTTAAAACTTCAACAAAACGCTGGTCACTAGAACTGGGAGAATGATACAAAACATCGTAATTTGTCATACCACGTACAACTGTAATGCCCAAGAACCAGTTGCCATCAATAACTTCGTTGGTACGAAGGTTGAATTGAACTGATTCTTTGACATAAATAGCAACACCGCCAGTGTGTCTAGAATGTGATTAACAAGCAGCAACAATATATCCCGGAATACTATACTGATCAAAAGTTTCAGTTTCTACAATATGAGTTTCTGGTAATAAAACTTAAGCAGTTTGTTGAAAACCCCGCAATATTAAAATAAAATAAAAAATCGAACATGGGGAAAAATTAAGAAAATTTTACACAAGTTAGAAGTGTACTAGTAGACAGACTAAAACCACTATCAGTTTTTCTCATATTCGAAAAGTTTTCCTCGGAAAAGCGTTGGAAAGTTTACTATGAGTAACCTATGTTTTCGCGAATTTGAGTAACTCTTACTCAATTTTGAGCCGTTCTCATTGGCGGTGCAAGCGGAATTTGATTAGAAAAATATGTCAAGTGCTTGTTGGTGAAGTCGTTTGGCAAAGTGTTACAACTCTTTTATTAAGCATAAGAAAGGTATGTTATCCACCCCTACATTAAAAAGCAATCTGTTGCATACGTAACATTTTAATGGGCCCTAGGAATTCCTTCACGTCCTTCATTTATTGAGCATTACTCGTTATTAATATGTTGATAGCGATAATTGATATGCTTGTATTACTCTGATACATATGTGAATGTACACGCATTCACGGGAAAAAAAGAGTTCCCATATTCGTGAACCACATTAAGAAAATTTTGTTCTGGATAGTTGGCCGTGATTTTTAGTTCATGGTCCGTTCCCGTTTTTCCCGGGAACGGATTTTTTTCCGAGTTGTAGTTATATAACTTTTTATTTATGTATTTGAAGATGATGTATTTCGGATATACGTTGAATCCCGGACAACTTGAACCTGTAAGAGATTAAAAAAAAGCTAAAATATCAACGTGTTGTTAATAAAAGTCTCTTATTCACATTTATGTAAATCCAATCCGAATGATTCATTCCTGTGTGCTAGATCGAGAAAGTGCGAACAAACGTCAAAAAACTAAATGACAATCGCTGCACCACACACAAGTTCTAATTTCAACGCGTTCAAGATGCATTTTACCGAAAAGGTGCTACGGATTTTTCATCGGCGTGACATAAATTTATTCGGCGGCGTGAAGGATTTTACTGCGGCGGCGCGCCGGCTCAATTTCATCGGCGGCGGCGGCGTATGAAAATCGTCGGCGGCGGCGGCGTGGCGCGGCGGCGCGGCGGCGCGGCGGCGCACAGGTCTACGAATGACCCAAGAGTGTTAAAGTGACTGAAATAAAAAAAAAAAAAAAAAAAAAAAAAAAAAAATCATCGCTGGTGACCTGAACGCCAAACATCAAGCTTGGGGCAACAGTCAGCGCAATCAAAACGACACCATCCTGAACAACGACCTGCAGAAAGCGCAGTACAACATCTTGAGTTCAGACACTCGCACCCGGTTGAGTCGGTCCGGTGCTCACGCTATCATCGACATCTACATCAGTAACATGATCCACATCTTGCAACCGGTTGTCTACCAAGAACTCAGCTCGGACCACTATCGGGTGGCGGCCGAAGTTGGTTCCTCGGTGAACCGATTCGAAGCTTCTCGGTGCAACTACCATCGTGTCAACTAGGCTCAATATCAACACTGAGTCGACACAACTACGCTGTCCGACCGGAGACGTCCGAAGATGTTGAGCGGTGTCTACATACCATCGAGGAGGCGATTTCCCGGGCCAGGGAACAACACGTGCTAGTGTACAGACAGTGAGTAAAACTCTGCACCTTGACAACTCTACTAAAGACCTCATTAGACTCCGTAACACCATTCGTAGACAGTACCAGCGTACTGGTTTGCCTAACTTGAAGACAAATTGTAATCGATCAACAAAGATCATTCAGGCCAGGATGGTGGATCTAAGAAATAAAGATATTGCTTATTGGATTATTGATCCGTTCTCTCCCAAATTGTGCTAAGCCTTTCTGGAAGCTAACCAGAATCTTAAAAAATAACACCAATCCCATTCCAAATCTGGTTCCACCGAATCGTCCCGATGTTTCAGTGGTTCATCTGATAACTCCTGTTGAGAAGGCTGCTGAGAATTGGTCAACACTTCGTCAGCTCCCATAATCTCGGACAAAATATGATGAGTGCACATGAGACTGCTGTTGTTGAAAACGCAGCCAACCTCCATTTGACTCCCAACAACTTTTTCGAAGTTTCAGAGATTTCAGCTGATGATTTGTAGACCTATATCAAATCTTCCAAAAACATGAAGACCTCAAGTTTCAATAACATCTTGAATCTAGAGCTCAAAGATATGAGTTCTAGATTCTATGATACAATCAGTTCCTTAGGCTTGGCTACTTCCCCTCGTGCTGGAAGTTAGCTAAAGTCATACCTATCCGGAAACCTGGGAAAGATCCTTCCGCTCCTTCCAGCTACAGACCCATCAGCCTTCTCTCAGGGTTATTAAAGCTTCTTAAAAAGCGATATACTGCTACTTAAAAAGCGAAATCTGACGACGAAAATAATATCTTACTTGAGGAGCAGTTTGGTTTTCGAAAATGTCGGTCGACTACGCACCAACTGACTCGAGTAAGAAATATTCTCAGACGGAACAAGTCTGTATCTAAAACATCTGCTATCGAATTGGTGGATGTTGAAAAAGAGTTCGATAATGTCTGGCATGATCGGCTCGTGTACGAACTACAACGTCTTCCAATTCCAAATTCCAATTCTTACAGGACATCCTAAGTCTCTCTCAATGGCATCACTTCTGATGCCTTCAACATTGGTGCGGGCGTTCCACAAGGAAGTATCCTTGGGCCCATCCCCTTCAACTTGTTCACCTCCGACATTCCAGCTCTCCCAGATGGTGCAACGTTGTCTCTGTTTGCAGATGGCACATCCATCGTCTACAAGGGAAGGGTCATCGGACCTCTTACAACCAAACTTTTAGAGAGGATTGGATGTCCTGTCTGAGTATGTCAACAGCTGGAAGATACGTATCGGCACGGTGAAGGCCCAGGTGATCATATTTCAACGTTCCCAATCAGCAAGACTTGTTACGTCTGAAAATAATAAGATCTGCTTAAACGGCTCAGTGGTGTAATGGTCCAAAGGAGGTTATGTACACTAGACAGCAAGCTTCTTTTCGGGGAGCACATTGATAAAACTAACACCAAAGTGTAACATCTTGATAAGATCACTGTTTCCGATTATCAACAGGAAGTCCACCTTATCCCTGAAAAATGACCCAAGTAACCAAATGTTCTGAAAAAAGGCTATTTGTGGCTTAAGCAGATTGGTTGAAGGTGGTCTATAGAATTCTAAGCAGCCTCATTTTTAAGTCGTTTTAAGAACTTGAAAGTTCCGATACCATAATTGAAGAGCATTCTTAACAGCGTCTGGTGGAACTTGAACGGAACTTTAAGAAAATAAGTTATAAAACGGTTTTGTCCTCTACACCAATTCTACATTTATTTCGCACTCTAAAGTCAGGTTTTTATGAAAGTTCATATCTGTATATTAAATATTACGTGTTTTGATTTATCAGCATTATTAGTAGTTTTGGAGCTGTTTGAAGAATTAAGGGCTGAACACAATGACAGCGGCATTGCGGCAAAGCAACACAGCGGCAAACGCGCATTGTACTAAACCGCTTTTACCGCTGTTCCGCTGCCGCTTTGCCACATTTCAACCCACAATGCATGCGCAAATAAACCTTCGTTCGTAAACAAAGAGCTTCTCGGTCTGTGAAAAGTGTTTTTTGAACTAGTTTTCTCGAGTTTTCCTGTGTTTCCAGTGTCCTGTGTTCATGTTAAAAACGGAACACATTGCAAATATTGTGAAAATTGTGCAGGGTGTGCGGGAACTGAGGATATTTCCTGGCAGGATATTTCCTCGCAACATCGTCGGTGGTGGGTGAGACCGTCCAATCATGTGCGGGAAAGTGAAGGTAATTTGTATCATAATTTATTTCTTTTCGCTAAACTATGGTTTTTTGAAAGGATTCTATGAAATAGCTTTCACCCTGATGCAGGAAAAGGACCCCGAGTACTTCGTCAGGTCAGTTCGGATGAATCCAGAAACGTTCGACAAACTTCTGCTGATTCTGAAAGCGCACTTGGAAAAGCATTCGATTAGGAAGCTAATAAACCCGGAGTGTCAACTGTCAACTGTCATGCTGAGGATATTGCATCATAGAGATCCAAGCATCACGTGCGGACCACGGGCCACACTTTGGCCTTCCCAGGGAGGAATCTACCACAAATTCAAGAAAATTTCAATAAAAGGCTTTCTATAGTATTTTGAAGTCACCGTTGTTCATGACACCAGAGTCGGCTGAAAACATTTTTAAGGCTCTAGTGGTGTTGCATATTTTTTTTGAAAAATCACAGTAACCATCAGTATGCTCCGCCAGGATTCACGGATACAATCGACAATGTAGGAAATGTGGTTGATGGAGAATGGCGCTTATATGTTGGTCCCTCAGTTGATCCTCTACTAAATGTTTCGGCTGATTCAATTAGTCGAGGACATAATGCTCCTCGGACTGCATTTGAAGTCCGCAATGTTTTAGCGCAGTATGTATCGGGGAATTCTCGTTACGAGCACATTCATTGATCAGTTATGTTGAACAAAATTATTTTGTAAAACAGCAAGAGGACAATAAAACCATTCTAAATATTTATGAGTACCATTCTTATTTCTCAAGGTTCACAACCGACAATACACAACCGGAATATCATTTATACAAAACAACCACACGTATTTAAGGAGAAAAATCTATGGTCTAGGATCTGTTCCATAAACTAACTGGTAGCAACAAAACAGTTTAACAATTTCTCTTCGGAAACGTCTTCCACGAAATCCGTTTTCTTTACGTTGAAAATTTCAATGTTTTGATTCCGCAATGCCGTGCCGCGCTTTGTTCAAAATATTGGGAAAAAGTGCGTTTTAGTACAACGCCGCGTTTGCCGCTGCGTGTTCATTGTGGGTTGTCAAACGTATACCCATACTTTGGAAATTTGCGCATGCCGCTGTGCCGCTGTCATTGTGTTCATCCCTTTAAACCCAGTCCATCTGCGTGAGAGCACCAGCACGAGCCGCTACGTCATCTGATATATATTAAAAGTGAGTTGTTGTCCCGCCTACTGTTGGAGTTTTCAGTTCCAGCTGACTGACTTGAATACGAAACACAACACACAACAACCATTTTAAATTGGTTACTTTGATAATGCTCGATGAATGTAGAAAAAAATGGGTGAAACTCAAACAATTTAGTTCTTGAAATATGAAACTTTAAATGAGTATATACTCAGAAAATATCATAAGCAATAAGAATTCCACATTGAATTTGTGATGGCTATATAGGAAATACATTTCATAAGTGATGGTTTGAGTGCTTTTTCAAACAGGCGAAAACACGAAAATTGTTTTTTAATATGTTTGTAAAATATGTAACGCATACTATATAAAAACTGTATACGATATCAACGGAAATACCCTAAGCTACAATATCGAACCAATGTTTCTAGTTTGGAAAAAAACGCAGCGACTAAATTTAATCTTTACATTTTACTATCAATGTTACCCGCATTATCAAAGATATTAAATGTTATTACTAATAAAGACTTGTGTGGATTGCTTCATGTGGGCTATGACGGACCTTTTAAGAAACTTTAAAATCAAAACTCGAGTATCTGCGAGTTTCTGCTGTATTGAGTCGGAGGTTCAAAAAGGAGGAAATGGACATGGCGCTTATTCAAGAGCCATGGTCCAACAGAGAAAAATACAAGGGATTGAAATAAACGCATGTAAGTTACTATGACGAAAAGCAGACTACACCTAGAGCTGCTAAACTAGTTAATAAAACATTGAAATGCTACCCTATTACAGAATTCATCAAATGGGACATCGTCGCAGTCATGGTTGAGGTACCAACCACCAAGGGAAAAACCGAGATTGTAGTTGTTTCGGCTCATTTTCCTGGTGATGCTCCTGAGATCGCCTCATTAGTTCAATATTGCAGAGAATACAACAAGTCGTTCATCAATGGCTGTGATGCAAATACGCATCATATCGTGTGGTGTAGTAGGGACATCAACAGTCGAGGTCAGTGCTTTTTGGAATTTCTCTCATCTTATAATATAGACATATGTAACAAAGGAAATGAACCTACGTTTTCAAATGCCATTCGACAGGAAGTTTTAGACTTGACATTTTGCAACACTGCAATTTCTGAGAAGATTCGAAATTGGCGTGTGTCAGATGCAATCTCACTTTCTGATCATAAACACATTATGTTTGAATGGGGTGGAGGTGATTTACCATCTTTTGCATTTAGAGATCCTAGGAAAATAAACTGGGATCAATATGCACAGTGCAAAGATTCAGATATATTTACAAACGACGTAGAGATTGATTCTATTCAAAATTGGAATCATTTTCTGAAAATGTAAACGAAAGAATTATAAATTCCTACAACAGTAGCTGTCCTATCAAACGGTCGTCTTCTAACAGGGATGTACCGTGGTGGAACTTGAAATTGGAACGCCTTCGGAAAGTTTCACATAAGATGTTCAATAAGGCGAAAATCACTTCTGATTGGACTCAATACGTATAAGAAAACCCTATCTGAATATAATAATGAAATTCGGAAATCTAAGAGGGGATCTTGGATTCAAATGTGTGAAAATATAAACAGTACTCCTATAGTCGCGAGATTACAGAAAACTCTTGCGAATGACCATACGATTGAACTTGGTAATCTTAAATGTCATGATGGAGGTTTTACCAGATCTCTCTCTGAAATTTTAAATTTTATGATGGAAACACATTTTCCAGGTTCGGCATTGTGTGTGGAATCAGATAATTCTGATTCTGTTGGTGAAATGTGTTCTATAGAGACCTCGCCAGTGTCTCAGAGAACAGAAAACACCATACCAGATATAGCTGATGAAATTTTCACAATTGCCAGAGTGGAGAATGCTGTGAGATCTTTTCAGCCTTTTAAATCTGCGGGTGTGGATGGCATATTTCCGGCACTAGTTCAAAACGGTGAAGCAAGGTTGCAAATACTCATTTCAGCTAAAATAATGTTTTTCGGAATAATTAAACCAAAAGATGGTATGATGACATATTTTATGTATAACTTACAAAAAGAGGTTACAAAGTATGCGAGTGAGTGAGTGATTGTGTGAAAAATCGCTGATTGTGACTCTCATGAAGTGAAATAAACAGGTTTAATATGTCAAACACATTCTTTGCAACCTCTGGTTGTATCTTACCAATTCAAAATATGATCATAGCATCTAATTATTTCATAATTAGAAAAAAAAAACATTGTTTTAGCTGAAATAAGTATTTGCAACCTTGCGGTGAAGCAATGCTGATTCCGTCTCTAACTAAGATTTATAAGGCGAGTTTAAGATTAAACTACATTCCATCAAAATGGAGGTTGGTAAGAGTTATATTCATACCGAAAAACGGCAGGCGTGATAAAACGCAGCCAAAAGCATTTTGGCCCATTAGTCTCTCATCAATTTTACTGAAGACTATGGAAAAGGTGTTGAATGACTTCATCAATTCAACTTACATGTTAACGTATCCAATATCTAATTTTCAGTTTGCGTATCAATCTGGAAAATCAACAGTTACTGCTCTCCATACTTTGGTTACTAAAATCGAAAAATCACTTTCAGTTAAAGAAATCGCACTTTGTTCTTTCTTGGATATTGAAGGAGCTTTTGACAATACATCCTATTCTTCTATGGTTGACGCCATGAAGAAAAGCAACTTCGACACGCACATCGTCAACTGGATTCATACAAGGTTTCGAAGTTGTGGGCTTTGCGGATGATATAGTCATCGTAGTTAGAGGAAAGTTTGACGCTATCATTTCAGAAAGAATGCAACAGGCTCTAAATTTTACCCAATCTTGGTGTATTAAGGAGGGCCTAAACATAAATCCGTTAAAAGTAGTAATCGTTCCTTTTACTGGAAGTTCAACCTAAAGGAGTTCAAGCTTGGAGGAGAACAAATCCATTTTAGTGAACAGGTCAAATACCTAGGAGTTATATTGGATGTCAAGTTGAATTGGAATGTTCAAATTGATTCTGTGATCAACAAAGCAACCAGTGCCCTGTGGTTATGCTCCAAAACTGTTGGTAGAAAATGGGGCTTGAAACCAACAATGACAATGTGGATTTACAAATCAGTAATCCGTCCAAAAGTAACTTATGCTTCGTTAGTGTGGTGGCCATACCGCACAGAGGAAGCTGGCAAAACTACAACGACTAACATGTATTGCTATAACGGGTGCGATGTGCAGCACCCCATCAAAAGCGTTAGATGCAACTTTCAATCTACTGCCCTTGCATGAATAGGTGCAACTCGAAGCGGAAAGAAGTGCTCTAAGGCTCAAAAGGTCTAAAAAAAGTCATGCCTGGTGACCTGGTTGATTACCTAAGCATTTTACAATACTTCAAAAAAGGACCAGTGATGAGTATGAATGGAGACTGGATGAAACCAGAGGACAATTATGACATTCGCTTCAACGTATGTGAAATGTTGCGTTCGGATTGGGAAGTCGGTGGTCCTAGCGTTCGTCAAGGCTCAATCATATTTTTCACAAATGGCTCAAAAATTGGAACACAAACAGGTGCAGGAATCTTTGGCCCTGGGACAAATCTAGATAGAGCTGGAATTAGGGCGTAACAGCTTTTGTAAACAATGACTTCTGTCGATGATTTCTAGGAACTCAAGGCACGCCCACGCAGACCAACATAACCATCGGATAGGAGAAGTCTTTCCCTACCCGATGAGGATGTTGGTTTGCGTGGGCGAGTCTTGAATTTCTAGAAATCATCGATAGAAGTCAGTGTTTACAAAAGCTGTTAGGCCCTAATTCCAGCTCTATCTAGAAATATTTCAGTAGCAATGGGACATTGTCCAACAGTGTTTCAAGCGGAAATCGTGGCCATACGTGTTTGCCTAAGGAGAAAATATAGATGTGCAAATATCTGTATTTTTTTCAGACAGTTGTAGCGACAGCTGTGCAAACAGAATTCAGTAAACTTATATTGGTTTCCTGGACACTATGGCATTGAAGGGAATGAAAGGGCAGACGATCTCGCAAAAATTAGGTTCCAATTCACCGTTTATTGGCTGGGGTAGAGCTGTCACTTTCTTACTCCCGGGTTCCAGCTTCTTGCATTCATAAGAAATGATTGCCGGCAGATTTTATCCATAATGTCACTACCAGACAGTGGGAGTTAGGCCAAGGGCGCATCTTCAATTTAATCTACGATTTCACATACTATTAATAACCTTTAACACATGAGAACTTCCTATCGATCACAATGAATTGTGCAAATGTTTAGGATCAACAAACATTTTCAGGCACAAAGGAGCAACAGGATCGAGCTGATAACGTTTCTTAATTCCAAGATCTGAAGACTGTTTTGAATAATTTGTTTAGGTAATGGGCAGCAACAACGGACAGATAAACTACTTACAGCTTCTATTTATTAAATGCTTGATATAACGATTGCCAGCAACGCCGGCTGGGCGTATCGTATGGCTTACCCTCCCTACTAACAAAAATCCACCCTTCCCGTGACACTTATGAGGGGTCGTAGAGTTCTCTGCATCTCTCTTAAGTAAGCGGGCAGGACAACTCTGGTCTGTTGGAGGGAGACATATCCTTTATCTAAGAGGTAATAATTAATCACAAATTACTATCTAACAGCAACGGATGAAGGTGGGTCTCCTTCTTAACAACAGTTTGGAGCTCGTACCACCTACGACATTGTGCAACCTGGTGTATGCTATGCTATGCTAATAGCGTGCAATTAAACATTATTTCACATGAGAATCAAGCGTTTATGCACACCTTTATACCATCGCTATTTAGGAAGCAATGATGATAATGTCTAATAAACGCTGAAAAAAAAAAAAAAAAAAAATAAGTTCTGTTACAACACTTGTAAGTCGAATAAAAGCTTCTCGACATGCCTTATTCAACACCAAATATTTCAATCTTGTGGTTGAATAAATTCTCCAGTTTGTGGGAACAAAGCCTGAACAGAAGGTATTATTAAAAATAGTACAAATATTATTAAGCATGCAGTTGAATAAAATCGACAAGAAGTCGTTTCAAATTTAAATCGCTGAAAATCAGCTAAATTTTGCTGATTTTAGACTTGATGACAGATCAGCAATCGTTTCAGCAAAATAATGATCCTGAATTTTTCAGCAATTCCAACTTCTGTTAAAATGACAACCTTTTACTGAAATTTAGCAATATTTCTTTACTGATCTTTCAGCAATTAAAAATTCTGACATTTGGTAGCAAATTAAATTCAGTCAATCTTATTTATATTCATTATATGAGCTTCCAGCTTCTGTAAATAAACGTATAATAAAGATAAAATCGCCAGACTCTTTTCCAAGTATCATTTATTAAATATAACCAGTGTCCGAGCCAGTGTCCTTACCTACATAATTTCATTAATTTGCAGTTTTTTTTATCTCTTCCCCCTCCTCCTGAATTTTCTGCGGTGTACGAATACAAAAATACTTGCGACTGTGATGCTAACAGTTTGACATCTCTTTGACTGAGTGTTAGTTTATGTCAGCTGATTTTTTCGGTAAAAATGTCGTTTGCTGTTTTTCAGTAAAGCATTGGATTGCTGATCATGATCCAGCAATCTGTTTTACTAATATTGAAAACTTAAATTTGGTGTGTAGGTTATCACATTTTTCTTTTTAAATAAAACACACCCCACATTCAGTAAGGTAGTTGAAAAACGCATATATTAAATTCGAATATCCAATGAAATAACGATGAAGAGCCAGATAGGCTAATTAATTAAAATGTTAAATCAATGCACAATCATAACCAACAGCAATAAACATAATTTACAATTACTGAACTTGTTTATTACTGTTCAGCCTTTTTTGAGCCGTTGATGGAGCAGCAACTTGTCGTGAGTTGCGTGAATTGCACCTTTGCAGATAATCAACAAATAGTTAAAGCACTTTAAAAATACAGAATTCCAGAGCAACGTCATATAAATAAATATAAAAAAGAATTATTGAACAAAATATCGATCTTATTTAGATTTTTGAAGAAACCACTTTGCAGAAACTTACAGTTTTTCCTATTCAACAGGCGAACACTCCACCACAGTACCTATTGGCATACCCAAAGCTCGTGCTCACTTTTGGATCTAGTTCGAAGCACATTTTCCACATCATTGGAAAATATGCCTTCCGCCGTGGAAATTGCGCTCCATCACGTGCGCTTCCGGTGATAGCACTGGAATTGGTTTGGTATGCGCAACTAGTGCGACGTGTCGTCCACCTTCAATGGCGCTAGAAACTTACACATCTCATACACTACACAGCACGCCACACAAGGGACTGTCCCCAAAAATGTTCACCCAACAGTATAGACCCAGCTGATGTTCGGCACGGTGCATCTGGAAGAAAACCTATTTTAAAAAATCTGTATCGATGAAACATCCACTAAACGAAAGCTAAGGCTCATCCCTTTCGTATAAGGCTAGTTTTTAAATGGTATATCGGGAGTTTTTTAACCATACGTTTTAGTTAAAACTTTCCTTATTTATTTGTATAGATTTTTCTCCATTCGTTTACTTAAATCTTTGGTGTTTATTAGTTAAGTAGGTTTCGATTCTGCACATTGTAGTTTCATTTTTATATCTGTGATCTTAACATTTTTACCTAGGGGATGAGTACTTAAGGGGGAGTGTACCCCATTAGGCATAAATACGTTAGGCATACGGACGTTTGGCATACGGACGCTAGGCATAATGGACGTTAGGCATAAAGTCATTAGGCATAATGGACGTTAGGCATAATATACGTTAGGCATAATGGACGTTAGGCATATAATACCTTGCTGCTGTGCAACTCTAGAAACCTGTTTCGAGCATGGTGAACATAAGGCTAAGCGTTGAATAAAAAATGATACAAGTTAAACAAGCATAGTTTCTTTAATAAGCACAGTATGTAATCCATTATTTATCACATCATAAGTGACGTAGCTACATATTTACTTAGATCCAAGATTAGTAGCGATAGCGGTTAAGTAATCTGGCAATGAAAACTCAGCATACTTTTGAACTATAACTTGAAATCAATCGCATCTAGAAATAAAAAAAAAATCACACATTTGATGTAATATATTCTTACACACATATTACAATTGTCAAAGAAGAAAAGATTTTCCTCAAAGAACAGCTCATGAAATTAAGAAAGGTGAATTCTGTGATTTTTCATTCAATAACAAAAAACAGCTAAGGTTGAATAAAATATGATGCAAAAGAACAGCTCATGAAATGAAGAATGGTAAATTCTGTGGTTTTTCATTCAATAACAAAAACACATACCTGCTGTTTCCAGGATTTCGATACAACGATTCTGTTTTTGTTGTCATCAGAATGAAAACTAGCGGAACCGTCTGCTGATGATGTGATATGAGCGATACTTCCATGAACAATGACGAGTTGCCGAAACAAACAAGGAACTGTGGCAAACGTACCATCTGTAACCCAATACTTTGCCTGCCCAAGACGTCGCAAGTTTTCATGAGTTCCAAAAATTAAGGCTCTTTCATTATTGTCACCGAAGTCAGCAATCAATAGACGGTCCCCATTATCATCCTTCTGGAATTCATCGGGTAGATTATGCCTAACGTCCATTATGCCTAACATCCATTATGCCTAACGTCCTTTATGCCTATCGTACATTATGCCTAACGTTCGTATGCCTAACGACCGTATGCCTAACGTCGTGTAACCCTTAAGGGGGCTAGATTTTGATAAGTTCTTTAGTGGAAATGACACTGATGAAAACTGCACATTGTAGTCGAAATACGTATCTGTCATGGATATTAAAATGGAATTAAATTGAAGTTTTATTTAAAGCATTCCTCTATCAACATAATTTCATAACTTCAATATTTTTTAGTGTAAATCACATCCAAAGTAGCTATTTATGCAAAAAGTTACAAAAAGAAAATTTTTCCAACACGATTCTTAGTTTATTCTACGACGCATGCCGAGTTGCGTACCAAATTGCGTACACTCAAAAGAGTATCAAAAAGTAGATCTTTTCAGCACTGGTTGCTGAAAAGTAGCACTTTACGACACTGTTATTTTAGTTGTGAAATTTTGTGTTATTCAAAACAGTGAAACTTTTCAGTAATGAGATGTGATGTGATGTGAATGGAACCCACCATCAGTGCAAGGATTACCAATGTCTGCAGATACTTTACCGGTTGTAAAGTTCTGCCTGATGATTTGTTGCAGCAGGGTGAATCAGCTTCATTGAAGTCCTTTGGAAGACAAAACGACCAGATGGCCGTGAAAAGGGACTGGCAAATCCACGAACCCTCGTCCAGTCAACAAATCCTTTGATTCCCTTAGGCTGCCCCCAACCCAATATATAATATAATGTTTTAATATGTATGATTTACAGTAATGTTCCACCACATGCTCAACAATGTACAGACAATCTATTTAGCGTTCAATGATGATTTCAAAGACACAAAAAATGGGATGCGTGGAGAAAACTCCATTAAGATTTTTTTCAAATTTAAGAGAATCATGTAAATTTAGTTTAAATAGATAAAATCAGATACGATCTCACCAAGCTAGTCCAAATGAATCCACAGGAAGCATCCGTGCGGTTCGCTTGATGGGGATCAACATAAACTAGTCCCGTCCTATGTAGAACCAGTTTGAAGTGTCCAAATCTAGTGAGCCTCCGGCTTGGGATAAAAGATAATCGGCTTTAGTCGATTGCTGGATCCTCCTGAAGGTAACCAAGTATCTGGTCAAGCAACTTGCAATCTCTTGACGCGAATACGACAAACAATGGAATATCTTTGTTCAAATAACGGTTCCTCTTCGTTTTCGAAACCGCATGTAAGCGGCAAATCACAGTCAGTACAGCAGCATGACGTACAGCCAGTATCCCTTGGGGAAAGGATGCAGTTCTCGTAGGGCTTCTTCTGCATAGATGGTTTGATTCCTTTTGAAACGGATAATTGCGTTCTTGGCCATCTTCGAAAATGTTAAACGGATTAATAACCAAATAAGCATAAATAAAACTCAAAAAAAAAAACACGCGCAGCCTACTCTGAGACACTTTTCAGTAATGAGTGCTAAAATATGAATTTTGGCACTCAGTGCTGAAAACTGTCACTTTTAGAAACTGTGTTGAACAATATAAAGGCCTACTTTTCCCGACTTAAATAACAGTGTCGTAAATTATTACTTTTCAGCTCAGCCAGTGTCGAAAAGTTCTACTTATCGACACTCTTTTGAGAGCAAAAAATTTAGTATGCAACTCGTTGCAAAATTAGATTTTTCAGCACTCGTCGTAATTATCCAACTCGTATGTAGAAATGCTCCTGTTGGTACATTTTTGAACTAGCCTCAAATGAAAAACGAGCATTACAGATTTTGCTTGATAAGTGCTTTATCGATACTTATTTTTTTTAAATAATATTTTTCCACCAGAGACACCGTGTCGGGTATGTGCTAAGTTCTAGTTCGTTTCACACCAAAGGAAGTCATCTTATCGATATAACAAGCACTGGGAAACAGGAGAGCACGCACGGTGAGAAGCAGGTGTACATTGTACACATGCAAAAGTTGGGGTGAGACATTGTGTGACAGGAAATTTAATAAGTGCCTAAGTGTTTCCCACAGCTTGTCCTAAGTGGGGTTTTCTCAGTAGCACATTACGAGCATCATCATCATCATCATCAACATCCCGATCACAATCTATAGATATAAATTTAAGTCAGTCGGGGCTCACATGCCTTTCCTCTTCCAAGGTACAAAATAGAAATCCGATTGCCCATGTGTAGGTAGGTACACCACTAACCGATAATTGCTCGGTGGAATGGAACGTCTTTTCCCAAACGGTTGATGAAGATACGTGCCTACGTAAGTGTGGAAATACGTGTTTCCTTTTGAGGAATGTTATCCGACAGAGCTGTAACCTACACGTTCATGATAACTTGTGCAGCTAGGATTTGATGAATTGAATGTTCCTATAATAAAAAGATGTTTGTCGCTGTGTTTTGCTAGTTAGCAGAGAAAACATACTTCCCATGATGATATGCAGTGAATCTGGCTATGAAGCAAAACTGGTTCTAGGTTTAAAAGTTTTCAGTTCAGTGCCATGGCTAGAGGGTAAGTTTTGATTAACAAATTCATACTTGATTGTTTAGTTAAGATTTTACTCATCACATAGAGAAAAACTTCCAATTTCCACACGCTCTTGACGCTATACCTGCTGGCTCTCAACTGACAATGGCAAGTTAAATTGGTTGGCACAGCATCAAACTGGAACGCCATGGTCACAATCGTCGAACTTCACACAAGCAACGTTCCGAAATCCATACACATAGGCAATGTAGTTCATGAAAATTTTCCCATCATAATCTAATAACTGCACGCTAAAAAATACTCATGTAAAGTTCGGTGCTTTGAAACCGACACATTATGGCATAGAAGTCAGTTGAAAAAGCACAAGCAACCCTTTTTGCTTACCTGTCATTTTTGTCGGCTATTATAATGAACGTGAATGATAAATTGGTACAGGATAAAAATGTAAGTTTTTCTAAGAGTGTAGATTACAAACAATCTCTTAGTCCACTGCCTGGCATCTGAACACACTTTCTTAAAATAGAATTTATGCTGCCTCTATGCTATATCCCAAATTTTCCAACAGTAACAACCGTGCAGTCCTTTATTTCTCCCATCATAGTGTTCCTCATCCAATGCTGTCTTTTAGTTGTATGCAAATCGTACAATTACCAAGCCTTCTCAACTCTCGTACGAGTATATTGCAAAATCAGATTTGGGGGAAATCACTTTGCCTATCGGACAATTTGTTATGCTTTACCGTATTGTACGAATGCTGAATCCAGCAGCCCTAAAACTAGACGACGACGATGACAAGACTTTTTGAATCAAGTTTATCTTTTGCTTTGCTGTTTTCATTTTTTTTTGTTACGCTTGCAACTATTGGCGGAGAAAGAATTTTAAGTTTGCGAAAGCCAAGCGATGGAAGTTTCGTCTCTTCCCGTGAGCTAAGTGTACGGCATAATCTCCTGGTTTGAATAGGAATATTTCTGTAAGAGAAGCAGAACAAGTTGGTTGCGAAGAAAACTTTCCACCATTCAATTGCTGCCTGGAACATCTTCCGGTTTGGCGCCGGGGGGAAGTTATTCCGGAGATTGTCAGTGACTTATATTTAATTTATCAGTTTTTTTTTCGATCTTAAAGAAATAGTTTTGAATGGATGTCAACTCCGATCATATCGAACATCGAAGCACGGAAGGTTTAAAGTTATCCGTTGCGATGAATATAAAGTGATTTGACAGACTAAGGCCTATCGTGGCCGTAATTAAAATAGATCTCATTACTATTTCGAAACATCATGAGAACAAATATCTACCCCACAGATCATAAAAATAACACTCCCTGTGTAATAGACTGCAAATGAATGTATGGGAAAAATTGGACCATCAAATTTCGCTAACAAACCATATACAAAATGTTTATTGCCTCCAAAAATGACCCTATGCAAAATTTGAGCTCAATCGGACATGATTTAGGGGTGGCGCAAACGCGTCGTGAAATGTCGAGATTTGGTGTTATCTCGAAATTTTTTTTTTTCAAAAATGGTCTTTCTGGGACTTAGAATTTTTTTTCATGAGTTATATATGGTCGGCTTCTAAAACTGTTCACAATTGTCTCCAACCTGCTTATATATCGAATTAAACCACCATTTAGGATCTAATACGAAATAATTCACTAGGGTGGTCCAATTATTCTTTTTTTTTTAAAGTCCCAGAAAGTCGATTTTTGAAAAAAAAAAAAAAAAAATCGAGATAACACCAAATCTCGACGTTTCATGCATTTTTAAGACATTTGGCATCAAAAATGTTTTTTTGATTTCCGAGAGTGGGAGATTTTCGAGAGTGAAAAAGTCAAACATTGACGCGTTTGCGCCACCCCTAAATCATGTCCGATTGAGCTCAAATTTTGCATAGGGTCATTTTTCGAGGCAATAAATATTTTGTATATGGTTTGTTAGCGAAAATAAAAATTACCATTTTCGCTGGCAGTCTACTGTGCAATAATATCGAATAGATTATAGAGTGATATTGTGTCGCCAGCATTAAATTAAAGTTCGGAAGTCTGACTTCCGAACTTTCTACCGACCTATGTCTTGGAGGTTAAAGAGAAGTACAACCTGCTTGGTTGGTGGTCTAACAGTAACTAACATTTATTTTCTGAGAGAATACAAATTAATAATAGCATGGCTTGCTCCAATGTCGTTCTTGTTTCTACTTCAACACTCCTTCTCAAGGACGATGTTCTGCAAGCCAATCTCCTCCCGTATCTTCTGCAGCTTAATTCGGCCTAGTGGTTTTGTCAGCGCATCCGCTAACATCTCCTCTGATGGACAATACACGTACAAATCCCGGACAAAGTTATACCTGGTATCGATGTGCTTTGTTCGTCTCGTCACTCCTTCGGCACTCAGCATACTGATACAGCTTTGGTTGTCTTCGTAGACGGTCACGGGTTGCTGAATATCCTCGCCTAGTCCTCGCATTAACTTGAGCAGCCAGAGAAGCTCTTTGGTGGCCTCCGTAAGAGCGACATATTCCGCTTCGGTTGAAGACAAGGTCACGCACTCCTGCTGGCGAGCTGTTCAACTCATTACTCCTCCGCCAAGCTTGAACATAAATCCAGAATTGGACTTTCTATCCGTACGGTCGCCCGCCCAGTCAGCGTCAGCGTATCCTTCAAGATTGCCTTTTCCTCCCAGTCGCAGCTTTAGTCCAGCAGTACCCTTCAAATACCGCAGGGCTTGTTTCGCTTCCGTCCAGTCCCGTTCCGTTGGTTTGCTGACTTTGCGCCCAAGGATGGACGCCGTGATTGCTAAATCGGGTCGTGTGCAAACAGCAACGTAGTGCAAAGCTCCCACAAGGCTCTGGTATTTGTCGATGGTCAACATTTCCTCGTCCTTTTTCTCTATGGTGATAAACCCGGGGTCCATCGGAATCGGTGACGATTTTGATTGTTCCATCCCAAACGTGGTAAGCATCTTCGAAATGTACGTGTCTTGACACAATAGGAAACTTCCATCAGCATCAAGTTCAACACGAATCCCAAGGTAGTTGCTTACATCACCCAGACACGAAATCTTGAATTCCTTATCCAGGTGCTTCCGTACTCGTTCGTACTCCTTGACGCCGTCGGTGACGATCAACATATCAACCACATACAGTAGGATGAAGGACAACTCACGACCGGTCTTTACGAATAGACAGCTATCGGCTTCCGTTGCTTCGTACCTCAGCTTCTTCAGAACATCGGTAATGGTCTTGTTCCAAACCCTTCCTGCTTGCTTCAGGCCGTACAAGCTCCTCCTCAAATGGCATACATCCGTTGGACTTCCGCTTTCGTACCCTGGTGGCTGACGCATGTAAATTGTCTCCGAAACTTCTCCATACAGATGTCGACATGCTTCACCTGCATCTTTCGGCGTGCTGCTACCGACAGGAGCGCCCGGAATGTGGCGTGTTTTGCAACCGGCGCGTAGACCTCGTCGTAGTCAGTACCAAATTTTTGGCTGTACCCTTGAGCGACAATTCGGGCCTTGTATTTTGCTACATTCCCGTCCTCATCCAGCTTCTTCTTGAAAATCCACCGGCAGCCTACTGGTTTCCAATTGGTGGGAAGGCTGACGATATCCCGTGTGGAGTTTTCCTGCAGCGACGTCGCTTTCTTCCAGTGTTCACGCTCTGCAACCGACAGTGCTTCTGCTAGCGTCGTCGGCTCGAACGATTGCTGACTCATCAGCTTGCTGGTTTCAGTGAATCGGTTCGGCGGTACCCCTTTGATTGACCGACTTGAGGCACGTATCGGGATACACGTGGACAATGGATCTCTCGGTGCGTTCAGGGGACGTTCATAGGCATTGTGCTGCTCGGTGAGCGTAGCGTCCTCGTATGATTCGTTGGATGTATCGTATTGATCCTCTTCCGCTTCGGATTCCGAAACAAGTTCTTCATCATTGTCAGTTGGCTCACCGAGAACGTCCCCTGCAACGATAGGAAAATTATTAGTTTTTGAATGTGTCCAGTGCTTCTGTCCAGGAATCGGTACGCTTTTTGTTGCACCGAATAACCAACGAAAGTCATCTTCTGCGCTGCTGCATCCAACTTCGTCCGGTTTTGCTTCGGGATCCACACATAAGCGTCTGCACCAAAAACTTGAAGTTGACCCAGATCCGGTTTTTCTCCCCACCATGCTTCGTAAGGTGTGGTCTTCAATGACCTGGTCGGAAGTCGATTTTGAAGATAGTTCGATGTGTTCATAGCCTCCGCCCAGTACCTCGTCGGAAGCCTTGCATCCAGCAGCATACACCGCGCCATTTCGTTCAAAGAGCGGTTCTTGCGTTCTGCTGTGGAGTAGTGAACTGCTGCCTGATTCCTTCTCTCTTGAAAAAACTCTCCAGTGACCTGTTCTTAAACTCACCACCATTGTCGGAACGCACAATCTCCGGCGGTCGGCCAAACGTCGTCTTCACTTCCATCACAAAATCTCTCACCTACTCCTCAGCATCCGATTTCTCCCGCAGGAAAAACACATTTGTGTAGCGAGAATAATCGTCGGTGACGGTGAGATAGTACCGACATCCTCCTGGTGTGACATTCTTCATCGGACCACCCACGTCCATGTGGATGAGGTCCAAAGGCTCTTTCGATCGTTTCTTAGACTTCTTCGGAAACGGAAGTCTCGCCAATTTTTCTTTTTGGAAGCACTCGCAAACAGACCGTTTACCACAGTCTTCGGTTTTCATTCCGGTTACTAGCTCCTTTTTCACCAGCATCGTTATCTCGGTGACCCATCTTCCTGTACCACACGTGTTGGCAGTTTTGCGTGTGCGATTTCACCCCGGTCTTCAAAGCATTGTGGGCGTTTTTTATGACGTACAAACCACTGGACACAGTTGCCACTGCTGCAACTTGCGCTCCTTTCATGATTCTGCAGTTTTCGATGTCGAAAATCACCTTTCTGCCTTTCGCTACCAGCTTGCGCACTGAGATCAGATTCGTCTCTAGATTCGGTACAAACAGGGTATCTGAAAGCGTAATTGTTCGTTTGTTACCTTCCAGATCACAGCAGTCCACTTCGCACGTTCCTTTGCCCTTCGCATCTGTCATCGTCCCGTTGGCTAATGTGACGTTTTTCTTTACTGCTTCGTCCAGCTCAAGGAAGGATTTCCTCTCGGCGCACATGTGCGATGTCGCCCCAGAGTCAACGATCTAGTTTCCGGTTTCACCAGTCCCTTTCGCCGTGAAAGCACAGTTGTCATTTTTCGCTTCTCGAACCGCCTTCGCTTTGGATGGATTCTTCCGGTGCTCTGGTCGCTTCTGCTTTCTCCTTCTTGATCGCTTGCTAGCTTCCGACAGTCCCGCTGCTTACCACCCGGCTTCTGGCAATAATGACAGACGATTACCTTCTAACCAGATCCAGCCTTCAGAATGGTCTCCGCGTTGTAGCTACACAGCTAAAAAAAAGTAAAGTAAATTTCCGTTGCTATGATGCACATAAATGGAGCGTCATAAATCATACAAATTTACATTATAAATCGTGTAAATTTATGAGACATGTCATGCAATATTCCATATATTGTATGCAACTTTCCACCTTTGTTTGCAACATTTCTTGCAAGCTGCTAGTTTACGTGAAAAGGAAGTTTACATGCATGAATGTTTGCATGCATGGATGTTTACATCACCAGTAAAATTCAGATTTTTTTAGTGTGTACCATGTTTCGTCACTTCGTCGACCAGCTTAGTTTTCACGAGCTCCAGCGTCAATTCATCGTCCGCCCGACTCGCCAACGCGGTCGTCAGTGTGTTGAACGATTTTGGTAGACTACTGAGCACCAACGCAACCTGCAGCTTTTCGTCCAGCTTCAATCCTGACACGGAAAGACGTTCGAAAACTTCCTCCATTTCGTTCACGTGCTTCCTCGCCTTCACAGTACCGTTTGGAAATCAAGTTCCGCAGATACGATACCTTCGATGTCATCGTCGGCTTCTCGAAATGGTCCTTCAGCTTGTCCCACGCTTCACGAGCCGTTTTCGTCTGCTTGATGATTCCATGCTGGTTTGTCTCCATCAAAATACCGATTGTCGCTCGTGCACGCTGGTCCCCAGAGTTCCAGGCTTCGATAGCGGCCGCATTTCCCGGGTCACGTTCCGTCGCAGCTCGTGCTTCTGGTCTTGTTCCGGTGACGTATTTCTATAGATCTTCACGAATCAGCAGCAGTTCGGTGCTGAACTTCCAGCTGCTGTAATTCGTTCCGTTCAACTTCGGGACTTGAATTTTCTCCATTTTACCTGGGTTCAATGAAAATTTTCTTCCGTTGTTGATCCGTTTCTTGGCAACCCAAGCGCTGGGCCCATAACCTCTTGGAGGTTAAAGAGAAGTACAACCTGCTTGGTTGGTGGTCTAACAGGAACTAACTTTATTTTCTGAGAGAATACAAATTAATAATAGCATGGCTTGCTTCAATGTCGTTCTTGTTTCTACTTCAACACTATGTGACACTTGACATTTGACATTTGACATTTCTACACAAAACAAACTGTTTTCTTTGAAAAATCTGGACTTCGATCATTTCGATTGAGTACATTTAAAGTTTTACCGTGAAATATTTATCCTCAGCAGCAATGGCCAATTCGATTATACAAACGGTACGCCATTAACATGCCTCGCCCAACACCGTCTATCATGCGCTCTATGCATACTATTTCCTGGGAATTCCAAGAACGGAACTCGCCCGGATCTACGGGAAATCGTTAGCGACCATCGGCCATTGAATCTCCAAATACGAACAAAACGGTTTTTATCAGCGGAAACAAAGATGGCAGGCGTATAAGAAGTTCAGCTTAGAAATGAGGGAATGGCTCGTTGAACTCTATCATCGAGAACCTGTGTTGTTCCTTGAGGAGGCGAAACAGAGATTTCACCAAAAGTTTTTCATAACGATTAGCGTGTCATCGATATGCATCATCTTGCATGCAGCAGGACTAACGTGGAAGTGTATCGAGCGGAGAGCCATGCAAATCAGGGAGGATGAAATTACAAGATTCGTCCGCGACTTGCTATCCGTGCCTTGGGATCTTAGCAATCAGGTTTTTTGGACGAATTCAGTTTTGATAACCGAGCCAAGAGTTTCCTTTTTGTGTTTCCTCGGCGTAGGTGGAGTGCTAGAAAGCTTCGGAACTGAGGGAACTTTTAACAGAAGATTTTTTTTTTTCGAATGCTGCCGGAAGTTTGCCTTGAAAAACTGTATCCAGCTTTACATTCTGTTTGGATTCTTGACGGAGCAAGAATCCATTGTGATGTGAATCTGATACGCTACCTACGTTCGATTGGCATAGTTCCGATATTTTTGCCTCCGTATTGTCCGTTTTTCAACAGGTAGTATTTGGCCTCATAAAACGGTTTTTGAAAAGACAACACCGAGAGGGTTCTCCAATATTTCACGGTATCTGTGATGCTGTTACTAGATTTATAGTGTATCCAAGTGCCAAGATTTTTGAGCACTGTGGTTACCTACCCGGTGGTACATTTATGCCGGAAAAGGCCTCCAGCAGGACATAAGTATTTTGGATGTTGATATTACAAAAAGATGAAGGAGCAACTTTTTCGATTTATTATTCTCGTAAATAAAGAAAATCAGTAATCAAAAACAAATAACATTTCATTTCAGCATATCGAATCGAAAGAAATAAGAAGTATGTGACACTTGGTCTACGAAAAGGTTAATTTCCATCACTTATGATCCACGTCTTCACAATCTGCTACGCTGTCTGCAAGGCTCTGACTGATTTCCGTTTTCTCCGGACGAACAGCTTATTCCATGGTGTTGAATAGCTCGATCCCAACTAATCCTCTGTTCTCCAACTCCTGTATTTTGGCCAAAGCTCCATCCAGCATATTTTTAGCGTATATTAGAACTTGCTTCACGTTGCCAATTTCTCTCACCCATCCACTGTTTTTATTTTGTGCAACAATCATTCCTTTATGTACGGCTTCCAATCGGCTCTGCTCTGAAGATGCAACCCATCGAAAGTATTTCGATAATTGCATCGGAGGAGTGGTAGAATTTTTCATTTCCGCTTGCTTGTGTGCTGGCGAGGAATGAATTACGTTTGCCCATAAGAGCCACAAGCTGTAATGTCCTTGCAGGTGATTATGTTTATCTCGCAGTTCATCTGCCAAAGCAGAATCGCCTCGGACAGAATGTGCTCCAGCTCGATCTGGATTTTGAGGTGAAAGCAACTTCCGAGAACGGCTTGATGTTTTTTAACATTTTCAACATTAGTTGACCAGTGATGTGATGTGATGTGATGTGAATGGAACCCACCATCAGTGCAAGGATTACCAATGTCTGCAGATACTTTACCGGTTGTAAAGTTCTGCCTGATGGTTTGTTGCAGCAGGGTGGATCAGCTTCATGAAGTTCTATGGAAGACAAAACGACCAGATGGCCATCTGTAATCACGTGAAAAGGGACTGGCAAATCCACGAACCCTCGTCCAGTCAACAAATCCTTTGATTCCCTTAGGCTGCCCCTCCCCAACCCAATATATTATATAATGTTTTAAAATAAATGATTTACCACATGTTCAAAAATGTGCAGACATTTGGCGTTCAATGATGATTTCAAATAAACAAAAAATGGGAAGTGTGGATAAAACTCCATTAAGAATTTGCCAAATTTAAGAGAATCATGTACGATTTCACCAAGTTAGTCCAAATGAATCCATAGGAAGCATCCGTGCTATTGATGCATTGTAGTTCCAATCAAAGACGGTTCGCTTGATGGGTATCGACATAAACTAGTCCCGTCCTATGTAGAACCAATTTGAAGTGTCCAATCATCGAAAATGTTAACCGGATTAATAACCAAATTAGCATAAAAAAAACTCCGAGAAAAAAAAACGCGCAGCCTACTCTGCTTATGAGCACTATACAACAACTATACAAAAACTAAACAAATGTGACCAGGGATGTGTTCATAACTTATTATATAAATAATGCTCATGTTTAAAGTTTGCCATACAAGTACAACATTAGTTGACCACACGTACACATAAACTCGCACAGTTTTTTTCCCATCCATCCTCTCAATATCCTGGTTGAAACGGATTCAATTGCGTACAATGTTACGAATTCATCGACGTCATTAACTGTGGGCTGTGCGTTTTCCGACCATCGGGGAGTGTCCTGGTCAAACACCACCTGCCGTTCTATTTTAGCCAACGCAATGTTTCACATACAATCCACAATCTCGGCTTGGCAATCTTGGTCCATTCTTTCGGAATCCAAACACATAAAGCAACCAACGATACAGACAATATGGTTGCTACGACTACCATGACAAACTCGCTCTGTATCATAGCTCGATCGGAGTGGTAGAAGGATAATGATATATTGCTTGCTTGCTTTGTTGCAATATACACGGATGAGGACATAGCTTGATCTGAATCGAGAAAAGACATAACAAAAAAATTCCCATTAACACACGTATATCATCTTCTACTTCCCCGAGTGAGCTGTGTCGCACGGGCTGCTTGTCATGAAAAAAAGGAAGAAGATTCTATCATTATTGCTTTCCACTTCTGACAGAGCGTTATCATTTGTTGATCGCTTGTCATTTTGTCATTTGGAGATATTTTTGATTCCTTGCGCACAGCTAAAGAACTGTTTCCAATAAATTTCTACTAGCGTAACAGTCGCTACACAACTCATTCCGTTAGTGTATGACGTAAGTTATTTGCACATAATGCAACACATATTGGCTGTACTAAGTCAACCCCACTTTTGTTCTAAAGCGTCGTGTACTAAATCAGTTGCGCCTACGCGTATGCTATGCATCACAGCTCGTTAACCCGCTACGAAACCCATTGATACTAGCATAGAGCCTAGAAGATAAAACAAGTATAAGCTTGACCTACTACAGCTAACGAATCGGAGGCGTTGCAAAGCAATACTTTCTCGATACATATTTAATCTACCGATTGAGAAAATCAAAAGAATCCAAATACAGTCAAGATTCCTATAGTACGGTTAATAGAGACCGCACTATAGGAACCGGCATTAACGAATACACGTAGCATATGGGATTAGATTGATTGATTGATTGATTTATCTTTATTAGGGAGGCTTTCAGCCTGGGGCTGGTTCGCCTCCAATAATATGGGATTAGAGCTAATTGGGACCAAACACTGATTGTACGCCAATTTGAAGAGATAACTTCCAGCAGAAAGTTGGCCACCTTTTGGGAAGATTCAGTTTCCGGTAGGACACAAGTCTGGTCCTGTGGAAGATCCGGAATATCCGTAAAAGTGGTCAATTCATGAAACGGATCCTAGAGCTCCGCGGATTTTTCGAAACCACTCATATATGTCTTATCAGAATGAATTCGGAGTTGTGACCGGAACATGGGCCCTGGGGACCACGGGACGGTTCACCGGAAGATCCGGAACATCCTTAAAAGTGGTCATTTAATGAAACTGATCCTAGGGCTCCACGGTTTTTTAGAAACCACTCTTATCACAATAAAATCAGAGTTAGTTTTGACCAGACATTTTATACTGGAGACCACGGGATAGTCCACTAAAACATCCGGAACATCCGTAAAAGTTGTCAATTCATTTAACTGATCCTAGAGCTCCGCGGTTTTTTAGAAACCACTCATATCTTAGGGGCTGTTCAAAAACTACGTAGACAGTTTAGCAGGGGAGGGGGGGGGGTTGATAATTATCCACGGGTCAGACAAATTAAAAAAAAAATTTGTATGGATAATTGTCTACGCAGGGGGAGGGGGGGTCAAGAATCCAAAAAACCGTCTACATAGTTATTTAACAGCCCCTTATCAGAGCTCTCGGAGACGAACCAGCCCAGGGCTGAAAGTCTCCTTACTAATGATATATAAAAAAATCTTATCAGCATGAATTCGGAGTTGAGTTCAGAAAAGATGGACTCTGGAGACTACGGGATGGCCATCAAAAGATCCGGAACGTCCCTAAAAGTGCTCAATTCATGAAATTGATCCAAGAGCTCCACGATTTTTTAGAAAGCACTCATAGACATCTTATCACAATCAAATCAGAGTTTTGACTAGAGAATTTATACTGGGGACCACGGGATGGTCCATTAAAAGACCCGGAAGATTCTTAAAAGTGATTAATTCATGTAACTGATCCTAGAGCTCCACGGTTGTTTTTTTTTTCAAAACCACTGATAAATTAATATTAATAATAACTCATGAAGACGATGTTTTCAAATGGTTTATTGATTAAATTTTGATGTGATGAATTAAAAATATAAAAATTGAAGCTAGTCCCTCGTTAACTTGTAACTCTAAAGAAAGATCTCCAAGAAGTCAAGGGAAATAAGTCCATGAAATACAAGGAATAATATTCAAAAATTCCGTTAAAAGTGTCTAGAAGTTATTAAATACTTAAACACCACGTAGAAATCATCCATGATAATAAATAAAAAAAAATATGTCTATGAGCAGTTCTACAAAACCACAGAGTGCCTAGATCAGTTTTCATGAACTATCCACTTTAACGGATGTTCCGGATATTCCGGAGGACCATCCAATGGACCCTGTGGTCCATTTTTCAGTCACAACTCCGAGTTCATTCTGATGAGTTGTCTATTATTTTCCAGAGGAACGATCATGGTCTCCAGGGTCTATTTTCCGATCATAAGTCAGAATTCATAATTATAAGACGTCTATGAGCGTTTACGAAAGAAAAAAAAAATCAGAGTTCTTGGATCAGTTCCATGAATTGACCTCTTTTACGAATGTTTCGGATCTTTCGGAGGACCATCCACTGCACAATGGTCCCAAAGCCGTATTTAGGAAGACAACAATGTTAACGCCCAAACCGTCAGTTTTAGGTATATAGTTCCTTCGGGAAAGTTTCTTCATATTATTTGGCCGATCTTTTTATGTTAGTGAAATTAGGATGGTCCACAAAATTTGAGATTTGAAAATACAAACTTTTTTTTTATTATTATTTGAGATAGACCAATGCAATGTTCTAAAAGTTGTAGAACAATCAATTCGAAGCAACTTTGCTCAAGACACCAAATTTCTATCTCTTATGGTTCATGAAAACAGATTTCTTCGAATATCTTTTCATATGTTCTCGTAAAAAACTTGTTTTGGTTACATTTAGAACTTATGATGACGCATATTTTTGCTGAAGCAACCACTTATTCGAAAATTAATGGAAATTTTCTTCGAAAAAATTGTTCTATTAAAATGACAATGTCTCTAAATGGAGCAAACCGATTTTTAAACTTTTGATTTCATTTAAAGGATTGTGTTTTTTAATTATTGGTGAAAAAACTGTGAGAGCGTTTTTTGTTTAAAGTATTTAATGTAGCCATAAGGAGATATCAAATTAGTAGCTTCTGCAAACATATGCGTCATAAAAAGTTCTAAAAGTATTATGAGCAAAGTTCTTACGAGAGTTTAGGGTGGCCCCTAGAAAATCGGCTTTATTTAAATATTTTTTATACGTTGATCACCAATAAAAATATTTAAAGAAAGTCGATTTTCTAGGGGCCACTCTAACCTACTCATTTAAAATTATCACTAGTCATGAACCAAAGGAGATAAAAATTTGATGCCATCAGCAAAGTTGGTTCAAATTGATTGTTCTACAACTTTTTAGAACACTGTATTTGTCTATCTCAAGTAATAAAAAAGGTTGAATTTTCAATTCACCAATTTGAAGGACCACCCTAATTTCAAATTGTCCAAAAAATACGAAGAAACTTTCCTCAAGACACCATATACCTAAAAGTGATGGTTTGGGTGCTAATATGTTTGTCTTCATAAATACGGCTTTGGGACCGTTGTGCATTGGTCCCTAGGGTCAATTTTCTGGTCATAACTCCAAATAATTCTGATAAGACGCCAATGAGTGGTTTCGAAAAAAGCGGACCTCTAAGCTCAGTTTCAAGAACTGAATTTTTGTAGGGATGTTCAGGATCTTCCTGGCGAACCATCTCGTGGTCGCAAAGGTCAATTTTCCGTCTAAGCGTTCATATTCCGGTCACAACTCCAAATTCATTCTGATAAAACGTTTATGAGTAGTTTCGCAAAATTCGCGGAGCTCTATGATCAGTCTCATGAATCGACAACTTTAACGGATGTCAAAATGATTGCACTAAGACGTCTATGAACGGTTTAGAAAAAAAAACATGGAGCTCTAGGATCAGTTTCATGAATTGACCACTTTTACGGATGTTCCGGATCTTCTATAGAACCATCCTGTAGTCCCCAGGGTCCATATTTAGGTCACAACTCTGAATTCATTATGATAAGACGTATAGGAGTGTTTTTGGAAAATTCACGGAGCTCTAGTATCAGTCTCATGAATTTACCACTTTTACGGATGTTCCGGATCTTTCGGTGGACCATCTTGTAGTCCCCAGACTCCATATTCCAGTAAAAACTCCGAATTCATTGTTATAAGACGTCTTCGAGCGGTTTCGAAAAAACACGGAGCTCTAGGATCAGTTTCATGAATTGACCACTTTTACGGATGTTCCGGATCCATAGGTGGACCATTCCGTAGTCTCCAAATTCATTCTGATAAGACGTTTATGAGTGGTTTTGAAAAATCCGTGGAGCTTTTGGATCCGTTTCATGAATTGACCACTTTTACGGATATTCCGGATCTTCTGGTAAACCATTCCGTGGTCCCCAAGAGTCCATATTCCGAACACAACTACGAATACATTCTGATAAGACGTTTATGAGTGGTTTCGAAAAAAATGGCGGAGCTCTAGGATCAGTTTCATGAATTGACCACTTTTAAGGATATTCCGGATCTTCCACAGGACCAGACTTGTGTCCTACCGGAAACTGAATCGTCCCAAAAGGTGGCCAACTTTCTGCTTTACAACTTCTCAAACGACATCAGGAAGTTATCTCTTCAAATTGGCGTACAATCAGTGTTTGGTCCCAATTAGCTCTAATCCCATATGCTACGTGTATTCGTTAATGCCGGATCGACCGTACTATAGGAATCCAGTGACATCAGTACTATAGGAATCCGACAAGAACGAATCCGCACTATAGGAATCTTGACTGTATGCAGTTTTTTTTTAAAGATTTCGTGCGTTCTGTCGATACACGTCAATCATTTTGTATAGGAAAACGGTGCGGTTCGATGGTGGGAAAAAGTGTTTGTCCTATGACAGATTACAGATTTCAGCATTATGCTTTTAGATTAGCATTGTAAGTCCCTCCTACATGGCCCTCATCAGCGAAAAAACCGGGAAATTATATTTGAGGTGGGACATAGCAAGCCGTTCCTTAGCATAATTCTCCGAGTAAAGCTGGGTTTAGACTAGGCAAGTCAAACGATCAACTCAGTTGAATTCAATTGGCTTGAAAACTTGAGCCTGGTTCAACTTTTTTCAATTCAAGTGAGTTGATCAAGTCAGTTGAATGGCATGGTTTACACGTTCAATTCGCGTTCAAGTCAGTTGAATTCAACTGACTTGATCAATTGACTTGCCCTGTCTAAACCCAGCTTAAGAGGGATTTACAATTTCAATCCAAAAGCTTACATAGTAATGTGTGATAGTTTCAGTACCCCTTAACTACCTCCAGCAAAAAGTCGTTTAAGGATTCGTTGAATGGTTGTCTTTCAGACACGTTTTCCATCCCAGCAGGAGTTCAGCAAGGCAGTCTGCTGGGCCCGTTGCTTTATAGCATCTACACTTCCGACATTCCTTCGCAGACGGTTGCGTGTTTTTCCTGTTCGTAGATTATACCGCAATAGCCGTCAAAGGAAGAATGCCTCGCGAAATAACGAACAAACTTCAACGATGCCTTAACGCCTTTGCTGATTATGCAAACACCTGGAAAATAATAATCAAAGCCTCCAAAAATCGAGCAATCATGTTCCTCCACAGGCAATCTCCCAAGCTAAAACCGGCTGCATCTTGTACTGTAATCATGGATGGCACAAGGGTTGAGTGGTCTGCCGAAGTAACCTATCTCGGGATGTTGTTCGATGAGAAGCTCCTCTTCCGCTCGCGTATAGAGAAGCCCGTAGTTAAGTGTTTCAACTTGGAGTTAGGAGGATGTGCTGTACTAATACCAACAGGAAGCTTTAGTGCGATAATTTATTAACTAGATAAAGTTCTGAAGATGATAAATTCATAGTTCCGTTAGGGTACGGTAGTGAGAAAAAGAAGCTGAAATTCAGTGAAAGACCATCAATGCGATAATACTAATCAAATGCGCACTTCTTTTGCCTTGCTCAATTTCTACTTCTGTTCAATTTTCACATTGCCGTACTCTAACGGGGAACTATCAATCAATCCTCTTCAGAACTATCTGTAGCGAAGCTCTCTAGAAATCGTAAATTTTCCATATGAAGTAACAAACATTTTGATTGAATGTTCCAATTTGGTTAGGTGTATGTATTCGCTGATTTGCCACAGATCCCACCTCTCGAGGATGAACAAACTAAACTGGCTGTCTACAAACAAATCATATCCCCTACGATATTCTACGCAGTTCTGGTGTGGGAATCATGTGCACATACTCATAGAAACAAATCCAGGTTGGTCAGAATAGAGTTCTGAGGATGAACCTTGATAGTCCATTTGACACTTCAATTTCAGTCTAGAGGTGAACATTCCCTTTACAATTTCCGACATTAAGACTAGGTTTGTACAAACCTATAACACATCAGATCAGAACATGTTTGATAAGCGATTTGTATATAGTAGGTTAGGTGTTAATAGTAGCTGTAGGTTGTAAATAATAGTCATAAGTAGTCTCCTTTTTCCAATTCAAAGAAACCAATCCCACCAAGGAGGATATTCTCTAAACAGGCCTGATACGACTAGGAACTGTAAATAATAATTAAAATATCACAAGAACTGAAGTTGAAAAGACACATCTGTGTCACTTGAAATTCAAATATGCAATCCACACAAATACAAGACATAAAGATCATTTAAGTCTAAGTGTTTTGCAGTGGCAGGTAGGGTACAGAACTAGTTCGGCCTAATCGCCCATTTTGGGCCTATCGATCAGAAAACTTCAAATAAATCCATGATTTCAGAGTAAACAAGTCAATTATGCGTTTGGTACGATACTTTAGTTAATAAGCTACGAAACGAAGTCCATGAGAACGCGTGATATGAAGGCTTGCACCCATTATTCCCCAAAACAAAAGAAGCGCTCCGACCGAATCCATTTTTATCTTCATCCGATAGGTCGAAGTGAATTCATTAGCGTTTCAATTGCGTTTCAATGCGTTAGGCTGAGTTTAAAATCCGTAGGCCGAGTTTGGCGTCAAGAAGCAGTGTTAGACTTTTGACAATATCTCAAAGATTGGTTTCTCTTTATCAAAGCTTACGGTACGTACGGAAAGGTAAATAAATTTGGAGCCATCAGTAATAATAACATTCCGTTTGGTGCTAAACTGTGCTAGATTAAGAAAGACTAAGTGCGGGTTGTGTTTAATAGGCTGGAAATGGGGTAGTTAACCCTACTCTATTTTTTAGTCTATGAATGGGATTTCTTGATTTGATGACTGCACTGCGCTCTGTTAACAACTGACGGAAAACAATTTATTTGTAATTTACGATAGATGTCGCCACCAGCAATAGCAGTGCAGTCTGATGGAAAGCTAATGTATAAGCTGCTCGTTTGTTGAGTTAGGTCCACTGCAACAGTTTTTGAATAAATAATTTTTTTCTGAGGGCATTCCTGAAAAAAGTATAATTGAATAACCATAACAATAGAGCAACATTGTTGGAAAAGGAGTAAATTCCATCCGGTAAAAAATCTTAACAAAAAATATACGAATGATCTTTCTTGTTTCCTTACTTCATTTCATTTGAATTTCTTCACGCAAAACAACACAGTCATGGGTCCACTTGCCCGCTTGCGAGAATCAAGAAATCACCATATAATAAATTAGTAATCTAAATTCGCTACGCAGTGGTTTGTCCTTCTGTGCCTAAATTTGAATAACAAATTTCGGTCATACTCATTGTTTTCATATAGATAGCCAAAAAAAATGTCCCGCCAGCCAACACACTATCGCCCAACAGAAAGTTCATAAACCCACAGCTGTTGAAACACACCTCACCTCCATGAGCGGAAAACTCATCTGAAAAAAAAATGTCTCGATGCACAAGTTCTTGAACATTCACTCGCAAACCAAAACGACCCACGTGAGCAATGCGACCGAAAGCCGGAACATTCATATTGCTATAGCTAGGTTTGATTTTTTCCCCCGACCATCAACAGAATTGAGGTGGAGGAGAATCCCACGGTCGTTCCGAATATGCATAGCATACCTTCTCGAATAAATTAACTCGAAACCGGCACGGTACGGCTTTATGTAGTCACCTAATAAGAGGGAATAATGCCGAAAATTTTCCGGAGTGGGCGAGTGAGATGAACGCGAACGACAGAGTAAAGTGTTCACACTGAAAGCAGGAACTTTTTTTTTTTTTCCTTTTCATGTTAATTCAGCCGTATAAAATGATTATCCAAGTTCAACAACTTACGAGCGAGCGAGCGAACGAATGAACAGTGGAGGTTTCACACTACTGTTCTCAAATCCTCAAACGGTTATAGTTTGCATTGTGAAAGGAAAGTGACGGCGCGGTGGGAGGCAGAAGTTACGCGGGTTAAATTTGGAAAACGAGCAGGTTGACACAAATTTCATATTTTCACCACTTCCTTGAGTGGAAAATGGTCCTGATCATCCAAATGGTAGCTGTACTTCTGAGTAGATGTTTGAAACTTTCCGCTCATACCTATATTGTGCATGAAGATTGAATATTTCATTTTACGAGATGATAGGCGTCAGTTTGTCTCGCCACAGTGGGTTAAAGTTCATTCGTGAATTGTAAAATATTAGGGGCGTGTCATGCGAAATCTTGGAAAACTTAAGCAACCAGGCCAGGGATGCAATATGTCCTGATTTACCCTGAATTTTTTTCTCCTTTCCGAGAAAACGATAAAAGCTTACTCATTGACTTATTTATTTATTTATTTATTTATTTAATTGTCTGCATCAACAGGCTGTGTGAAGCCCCAATGATGATTTAAGTAACTTATACAGGTAAATCAAAAAATAAAAACTAAGAATAAAATACATAAATAAAACACACAATTATTCACGGTTAACTGTGCCAGAAAAGAACGATGAGAAGTATCTTCGTAGCAGCTGTCGAGGCATATGGAAATCGAAGATGCCCGAAACTCGATTGAACACTCGTTGCAGCCCACCTATTGCACCGTTCATGCCATAGTTTGTGCGCTGAAGTGGCAATCTCAGCATAACGTTGTTACGTAGCGCACGGGGTTGGACGTTAATGTTGACTTGCCCCAAGATTGCACTGCAATCAATTCTACCTTGTAAAGTGTCCGCAATGAACAGGGCCCTAGAGGTGTCTCTTCTAGTTCGGAGAGGCTCCAGATCAATCAGCTGGCAACGACTTTCATAGCTGGGCAGATGAAATGGGTCTCTCCAAGGCAGCTTCCGCAGAGCGAATCGAAGAAAACGGCGTTGAACGGACTCAACTCTCTCAGCACCATTGTTGTAGTTTGGACTCCAGACCACAGAACAATATTCCAGAATGGATCGCACCAAGGAACAGTACAGTGACTTCAAACAGTAGATATCGGAGAAATTCTTTGCTATCCTGAAGATAAATCCCAATGTCCTAGACGCCTTGTCGACAACGTACGAGATATGCTGCTTGTACGTAAGTTGAGAATCTAGAATAACACCCAGATCTTTCACATGGTTCACACGGTCGATTACAGTGTCGATAAGTTTGTATTCAAATGTGATTGGTTCTTTCTTCCGAGTAAAAGTGATCACTGAACACTTAGTGGTGTTAACCACCATTCGGTTCAAATTACACCAGCTGGCAAAGGCTTCGAACTGACGTTGAAGGAAGTGACAGTCATCAATCGAGTGGATTCGTAGGTAGATTTTAAGATCGTCTGCATACGATAGTCGTGGGCCTTCGATGACCAAGTTCACGTCATTGAAGTAGAGTAAGAAAATCAAAGGTCCCAGGTGACTTCCTTGAGGTATTCCTGACGTAGCTAGATAGATATTGGACCGGTTGTCACCAATGGCAACCATCAGTTGCCGATCAGTGAGATATGAACGAAACCATCGCAAGAGGTTGCCGCTGACCCCAAGTCTATGCAACTTGGCAATCGCGATGACATGGTTTAGCTTATCGAAGGCAGCTGACAAGTCGGTGTATATGACGTCTGTTTGAGTCCTCTCTGCCATGCTTTCCGTAAGATACGATGTCAAACACAGCAGATTTGTGGAAGTAGAACGACCAGAAGTGAAGCCGTGTTGATCACCACTTAGATACTGCTTACAATGAGAGAGTAGAGGCTCCATGATGACTAACTCGAATAACTTCGAAACTGCGCTCAACGACGTAATTCCACGATAATTGTCCACATCCCGTTTGCTGCCCTTTTTGTGGAAACAAGATGGAAATGTACCACTCGAGATGGACAAACGAAATAGGTGAAGCATGGGCATCAGCAAGCTGGCGATATGCTTTTTCAGGAATACGGATGGAACGCCATCGGGTCCTGGATTGAAGGACGACTTGAGTTGTGATGCGGCAGTGGAAATCATCTCGACGTTGACATCCATCGCACCCAGTGTTTGACCGTACAGTGGAACATTACTAGCTGCTTGGGTAACGTGTTCGTCAGTTAATCTCTCATTCGTGAAAACACTGGCGAACTTCTCAGAAAACAAGCGACAGATCTGCTGAGGAGTGGAAGCAACTGCTCCATTCAACACCATTGAAGAAGGTAGGCCGGATTCCTTGCGCTGCTCATTTACGTAATTCCAGAATGACTTCGGGTGCGACTTGAGTTTCCTCTGAATCCCTCGTTGATATCGCGAATAGCATCGACGGCTAACTCGCTTGAACTCATAATTGACCCTAACGTAGTGACGTTTCAGCGAAAGCGTACGATACTTAGTGAATTTTCTTAATGCAGCTCTCTTGGTTGACTTCAACCTACGCAGTTCACTCGTCTGCCAGGGAGGATGAGAAATTTTACGGTGAACTCTTTTCGGAACGTGCCTGTCAATGACATAAGCCAAGACATGTGAAAATGTTTGCGCAGCGGTTTCAACATTATCAGGATCGAGGATGCTCTCCCAATCTATACTAGATAGCACGTTGACGATACTACGGTGATCGGCTTTCCGGAAATCGTATGACACGGTCGTGGAAATGTCGTTAAAGACCCGATCGTGATTGTCAGCAACAGTGACAACCAAGGGAGGGTTATGATGTACTTGCTTTACTAGTGGAGAAGGTGCCGTGGAGATGAATGGAGCGGTGTCCTGAACGCTAACGAAGCAGAGGTCCAGGCTACGGTTGTTTTCGTTGACTACGTGGTTTATTTGAGATAGTGTTGCTGTACTATAGCAGTCGAGAAGGCTAACTGATCCTGTATGAAATACAGAGTGTACAGGGTCTGGGTAGAGAAAGCCGCTGTAAGATGGTTTCCAGGAAACACCGAGTAGATTGAAGTCACCCAGAACGATTATCTCATCAGTTGGTGTCGCACTCTCCATTATGGTGAAAACGGACCGGCAATGGGTATCGATAAGTTCGTTACTCACTTACTCACTTTTGCTGGTTCAACGTCCTTCAAGATTTGAGATGCTATACAAAGTTGCACCAGCTAATTCGGGTCGTGGCTGCTTGTCTTCAGTTTCTTGAGCGTATCACTTGGTTTAATCATCTCCTCTGAATCTTGTACCGGCCGGATTTGAAGAAGAAGATGGCTCAAGAAAAATGCGAGAAAGTAAGGTAGAGTAGGTTTAATCCGGCGCAATGCTAACGTTATACAAAAAGGTTCAGTACCTCACCCTTGACCTCACCAATCTTGAAAGAGACATAAAAGCTGACTAAAAGTAAATCGGTATAGTCGCTATATTCATAGTCTGGCGGATAGAATCTCGGGAACCAATTGAGCTGTCAAATAGCAGAACCAATCGAGCAAATCACGACGAACAACAGAAAAGAGCACATCAGCTATTGCGAACAAAACTTCGGAAACACTTTTCTCATGACTCAAGAAGGCTAGTCTACGCAAACTAACACCATCTTTGGGTTGGAGAAAGTTTCCGCTATCCGATGGTGCCGGTAATTGGCGAGGAAAGAATAATCAACGTTTTGTTTATAAAATTTGATAGTACCTTTTCAATTGTTGGTCTAATATACATTGAATTGGTTCCGCTTTTTGATAGATCGAAATTCTATCCACCAGACTATGAATATAGCGACTATAGCCTCTAGTGTTGGGAATCAAACATCTTTGACAGCGGTTTGTTTACACTTCTATACACACTTAAACAGAGACCCTGAGTTCGGTAAAAAAAAATACTGTCTTAGATCGGTAATGCTAAAAATTACAAGTGTTTCGGTATTTTCTCGCTATATTGCTGAAAACTGTAAATGAAATGACCGAATTTCGGTAATTTCATTATAATTTACCGAAAACGGTAAACATTTTTACCGGCAGGTCTGTAAATCAGCTTTATCACTGACTTCGGTGAAATATTTTACTGAAGTTTCGGTAAACAAAGCGTTCCATTACTGAGTTCGGTAATGGTCTAGGTAAACGTCAAATCCACCATATTGTTATTTTCGATCAACTTTAAAAGCGTTCGTGCTTGTGAAAAATAAAAAGGTGAAATTATGGAGGCTGTTATACAACACCAAAATGAGTGAATCGTAGATATTTTCCGCAAATAATTAATTTTCGTTATCTAAATAAATACCGATTACAGATGGCCGATGTTGTTGCTTGTTTTTTTCTGTCGGTCCAAGTTTCATTCCCGTTGGCGACGATCTGGAAACAGCATTTGGAATATTCTTCCAAAGCTTCCTTGTTTTCAGTGTAGCGCCGAATCCTTCCGTCAAAAACGGTTTTGTTCATTGGTGGTGCAATTTGCAACACTAACTTATTGATCACGACAGCAGCCAAATGTTTACATGGGTTGCAGTGACCGCCACCTTGAAACAATATTAAAGCAAATTACAGTTGAGTCGGTTACCTTTTTAAAAAATTACAGATCTCTCGGTAATTTTCGATTTGCATATCGTCCTCAAAATTACAGTTCTCCGGTAAAGTCGACTACAAATCAAGCAATGCACATCGGTAAACGTTACCGATCGTTCGGTAAATTTGACAGCTAATTTTGCTGATCCAGTTTACAGATTTTTCGGTAATGTTCTCGATTACCGAAAACATTACCGACCGTTCAGCTGTTGAGAATTCGGTAAATGAATTACCGAAGTCGGTGATTTTTTCTAAGTGTGTAGAGAACAACTGGTGCAAGTTTGATCAAAGTAGTCGATCGCGTTCAGAAATAACGTCAAATGAAACTAGAAAGAAGAAGAAATATTGTGCACAAACACCTGGAAAATCCGGAGTGGTCCGGTTCCAAGCTGGCTAAAGTGCTGAAAATGTCGAAAACAACAGTTTGTCGAGTGCTCAAAACCTACACGGAAACCCTGAGTGTGGGAAGGAATATGCGGACCTACAAAAAACTGGAACCAGGGATTTTCAGCTGTGCAGCAAGGTGTTGAGGTGCGTTAAAGCCAACCCCGGCCTTTAGATCCGAGATGTGGCCAGAAGGTACAACGCCAACTTTTAAACGGTGCGGAACATTCTTGCCAGGGAAGGATACAAGTAGTACAAAGCCAGTAAACATCCGAACCGGCAAATGAGGCAGAATTCCGTGGCCAAAAAGCGTGCAAGGCTCTTGTACGACCGTGTTTTGATGAAACACAAGGGCTGCACTTTGATCGATGAACATATGTCAAACTGGATTTTAAGCAGCTTTCCGGTCAAAAGTTTTACATCGCGACTGGACGTGGGGATGAGCCGGGAAGATTCATGTTTGTGTTTGCCGACAAGTTCGCGAAGAAGGCCATGATTTGGCAATCGATTTGCGGTTCTGGCCTGGAAACGGAACCATTCGTCACATCCTCGACGATGACATCCCAAGTTTACATCGAAGAATGCCTAAAAAAGCGTGTATTTCCGTTCATCCGCAAGCATAGGGGCAAAGTCATCTTTTGGCCCGATTTGGCCAGCTGCCGCTACTCCATGGTGGGTCTGGAGTATGCTGCCAACAAGATCGATTTTGTCCCCAAGCTAATGCATCCTCCGAATTGCCCGGAATTTCGACCAATCGAAAAATACTGGGCAATTTCAAAGCAAAGACTTTGACGAAGTGGTGGGGCAGTCCAGGACATCCAGCAAATACGGGCAAAATGGAAGAAATGCGCTGATTCTGTGTCCGTTTCCACTGTGCGGGTGCTTATGGGCTCCATCAAGAGTACGGTTCGAGATATCGTTCGAACTGGAGAAATGTAACCATCTAATGCTTTGAAGTTATAATAAAAGTACTGTAAAGCAACCATTAATGGACTTTTTAAACTTGTTGAATTACGAATTACAGGTATTTTTGTGCGTACCATTTTACTTTTAATCAGCCTTTATTAACATATAGCGGACTTAGGAAAACTCGTCCTCCATTAATAAGAACACTGTTCCAGTAGTTGTGGTAGTTGCTAACTTTGGTTCCTATATTAGGGGAACGCATTGGTTTTTAATGGATTCCACTATTATAGGAACACTACCGCAACTACAAGTTCAAAGGAGTTAACATAAGGGAAAATTGATTGATTTCCGTCATATTTGGGCTAATTTCAAATTTCAAGTTACCAAATCTATACATTTTAGGAGAGCTAACTATGAAATAAAATTGCTCTGGTTTTCCACCACTGTTCTGGCATAAACCTCATACCGTCACTATTGGTACCAGTAACGTGCGCAACAGGGGGGCAGAGGCTGTCAAGTTAAAACATAGAACGTTATGGAAATTGCACACTGATATTGATCATCCAATAGGCCCCATTCTGAATCATTTTTTTCTAGCTGAGATGGCAAACTACAGTGAAAACGAATCTTATTCAGAGTGCGAAGCTTACTGCCTCTCCGAAAATCCGTGCTCACTCTCCGTGCATTTTGTCAGCCTTTTTAGGATGATCCTCTCCTAAACTTTTCCGAGTGTATCCAGCAGGCATATAGGCCTATATGATGATGGATGCCCCGACGGTTTTCCTGGTTTCGGAAGCAACACTAGCTTCTGTATTATCCACCTGTCAGGGAAGTAAACCTCGTCCAGGCATCCTGAACATGTCCGGGAACGCCTGAATCGCCGCTTTCAATGCCACGTTGAGAATTTCATCCGGACCGGGAGCTTTCTTTACCTTCAATCCTACGAGTTCCTCGATGGTGACTTTGACGTTATATCCCTCTCACTCTCTCCGTACGGGGTAGGTGGCCAGGTCGTTGGGTCATGCTACGGAAAAAGTTCTTCCAGGATGATTTTCAGCTTCCTGGGCACATTTCAGCGGGCATCGTTTGACCACCGATCTTCGTCAACCCGGCACGTTATGCGTTGTCCCAGGGGTTGGTATCAGTGTCTCAACACAGGTCCTTAAAGCAGATGACTTGCAGAGTATCTTTAGTTTATACGTTCCTTTCTGTCTGTTTCTGTTCTTGCCCTCTGAACACGTTTTCTGGATCTGAGACAACTAGCACGAAGGGTGCTAAGTGCCTCGTTCCACCAGTAACCTGGACGCAGTCTGTTATCTGGCTCCAGTTTCCTCGGTATGGTCGTGTCACATGCTCTCACTAACGATTCCCCCGATTTCCACATGGATTGCTCTAACGAAAAGATCATTGACGAAAGCCTTCGTCAACGGCGCCGGTGGTGTAGTGGTAAGCGTGATTGCCTCTCACCCCAGCAGGCCTGGGTTCAATCCCAGTCGGCGCCGCCGGGATGTTCTGAGGCATAACATCTCTGATCACGCCTTCCTTCGGATGGGAAGTAAAGCCGTTGGTCCCCGGTTCATGAGTTGATGGGTCGATAGGTAGGGTCCAGGTGTGGGAGCTGCCTTCCTGGCACGTCGGTAGCATTGGTGCTCAGCAGGGAAAACAAGATCGACGGAAAAAACGAACCAAAGGAAAAAAAAAAAAAAAAAAAGAATGCCTTCGTCTTCCAGTTCTAGTCGCAAGTTGTCGTCCTCCGTACTGCCAAAGTATTCCGTTGGCCAAGGCAATATCGCTGATAGCCTGATGGTCTCTATGTGTATATTCCTCGCACACTCTCCAATTCATGTTTGCCAACAGCGACGGGCTACAGAAAGTGTCGTCGATAATGGATACCTCTGCGAAAAGTGCTGCTGGTGCCTTTGTTGGACAGCTCAACTTCCAGTTTTACCAGAGATTCATGAGGGCTGTGTTCTCTTGCGTTGTAACATCTGCATTCTCACTCCTCTGCCCAAGCATTGAAGTCTCCTCCCATCAGCTCTTCGGTAGGTCCATCCAGCATCTCATGGAACTGCTCCATCCTCCATCTAGGGGGTGCATGGCAACTGCATATGAAGATACCGTTAATCTTGGCGATCACAAATCTTTCAACTACTTCTTAAATGGGGTATCTGTCCATAACTTGTATTGCAGCCATCCCAGCTCTATCCGCCACCCAGTTACCGTTATCGAGAGGGACTCGATACGGTTCCGCAATGATCTTAACGTCGCTTTTTGTTTTGGTTGTCGAATGCCACAACAACTGCTGTGTAGTGTCGCAACGATTGAGGTTTATGTGGGTTACGTCCATTACTGTTGGTCTGCCATCGCCTTTTTGCATGCTAGGCATGCTTGGCATTTGAAGCCTCCCGTCGTATGATCGTTTCCGTCCTCTTTTTTGCAGAGCATGTACCTCGGTTGTTTCGTGCAGCCTCTTGCAATGTGTGACCTTTCGCTCCTGCACAGATCAGACCTGTCAGGGCCATTGCAGTTCCTCGCCTGGTGACCGAAACCCATGCACTTGAAGCATCGCTCAAGTTGCTGGAAACCCGAGGAGTGGCTTTTAGCCTTGATCTTGCCCGTCTCCAACAGCTTGTAACTGTCGAAAGCCGTATCACCGCTGTTTGCATGCCACCGTACACCTTCCTCTTCCGGATTGATATCCCTACATCTCCCAGTTCACAGTGCACACTTAGATTTTTTCGCCGAGATAGGCACCACCGAGCAGCTCGGCATTTTTTTTTGCTGGTTCTCAGTGAAAAACTTGCCGAGATTCAGCTAACAAACGGGAATTTTGCCGAGATCTCAGCTAACAAACATATTTTTTGCTGAATTTCCAGCAAAATAAAATGCCGAGCTGCTCGGTGGTGCCCATCTCGGCAAAAAAATCTAAGTGTGTGCATATTCAACGCATTTCTCAGCTATTCTTCTGTAGTGATCTAGTCCACATTCCAGCACTCGACCACTATTTCCAGGGATAGAACTCTTATGCTCGCCTCTTCGACAACATACTTTTCGACGAGATTCTTGAAGGCTCTTGATCGAAGGATCCTACTTGATATTGCTATTCACACATGTAAAATTGTAGCTACGAGTTGACTCAACACAAAAATGATTCCGTTGCACATCGTTTTCTTAGAAAGAGAAGCATGATTTTCTAAAACTGTCTACACAGATAGAACGAAGTTACTGCCAGCAGCAGTGATGGAAGGTTCGGTTCGTATTCAGATGTACAGCAAAAATCTTGAAGCTCAAACTCACCACAGTTTGGTGATTTTTTGTTAGCATGATATCTGAGCTATCACAGCTTGTAATATCATCCGCTGTTGTTTGCTTGTTGATTTTTGTTTAGGAGCCGTTCATAAACCACGTAGACTTTCTAGGGGAGGGAAGGGGATGCAACAAATCTACGCTAGTCTACGAGAGGGGAAGGAGTATTTGACAAAGTCTTACTTACCTTACCCATCAGGCTAAGGCCTTGTTATCCTCTGCTGTCTGAAGAAGTCGTCTCCAATCTACTCGATCCATGGCCACACTTCGCCAGCCTCGTAGTCTGCGAAGGGTCCGCAGTTCACCTTCTACTTGGTCGATCCACCTTGCCCTCTGTGCGCCTCCTTTTCTTGTTGGGTCGCTTTCTAGAACCATTTTCACTGGGTCGTCGTGCGGCATTCTTACGACGTGCCCAGCCCACCGTAGTCGCCCAATTTTTGCAATGTGGACGATGGATGGTTCTGCAAGCAGCTGGTGCAATTCGTGGTTCATTCGCCTCCTCCACGTTCCGTCATCCATCTGCACTCCACCGTAGATGGTACGCAACACCTTCCGTTCGAAAACTCAGAGGGCGCGTTGGTCCTCTACGAGCATAATCCAGGTCTCGTGGCCGTAGAGGACCACCGGACTAATCAGCGTCTTGTAGACAGTCAACTTCGTGCGGCGGCGAATTTTATTCGACCGGAGCGTCCTCCGGAGTCCACAGTAGGCACGATACCCTGCCATAATCCATCGTTGAATTTCTCTGCTGGTATCATTTTCGGCGGTCACCAGTGAGCCCAAATACTCGAACCCATCGACCACCTCGATTTCGTCACCGTCAATCTGAACTCGGGGTGGAAGGCTAACATTGTCTTCCCTAAAACCTCTTCCTTTCATGTATTTTGTCTTTGATGCGTTGATGGCAAGCCCGATCCACCTAGCTTCAGCCTTCAGTCTGATGTACGTTTCCGCCATCGTCTCAATGTTCCGTGCCATGATGTCAATGTCATCGGCGAAGCCAAGAAGCTGGATAGACTTCCTGAAGATCGTGCCACTCGTGTCTATCCCAGCTCTTCTGATCACACCTTCTAACGCGATGTTGAATAGCAGACACGAAAGTCCATCACCTTGCCGTAACCCACTTCGAGATTCAAAAGGACTCGAGAGTGTCCCCGATACTCGAACAACGCACATCACTCGATCCATCGTTGCCTTGAAAAATCGCGTCAGTTTATCCGGAAATCCGTACCCGTGCATAATCTGCCATAGCTGATCTCGATCGATTGTGTCGTATGCGGATTTGAAATCGATGAACAAATGATGTGTGGGCACGTTGTATTCGCGGCATTTCTGTAGAACCTGCCGAATCGCGAAAATTTGATCCGTGGTAGCGCGGGCACCCATGAATCCCGCCTGCTATTGCCCCACGAACTCTCTCTTGTAAATGGTGACAGGCGGCGGCATAGAATTTGGGGGAGTACCTTGTAGGCGGCGCTCAGCAGTGTGATCGCGCGGTAGTTGCAGCAATCCAACTTGTCGCCCTTTTTGTAGATTGGGCATACGACACCTTCCATCCATTCCTACGGTAATATCTCCTCCTCCCAAATCTTGGCAATTACCCAGTGCAGCGCTATAGCCAGTGCTTCACCACCGTATTTTAATAGCTCACTTGGTAGTTGATCTACACCAGTTGCTTTGTTGTTCTTCAGTCGACCGATCTCCTCCTCAACTTTTTGAAGATCAGGGGTCGGTAGCCTGTCGTCTTCTGCGCGTACTCCAAGGACTTTTGCCGTGCCACCTTCGTTTTATGCTGCTTCTCCGTTGAGGTGCTCGTCATAGTACTGCTTCCACCTGTCAATCACCTCACACTCGTTCGTGAGAAGGTTACCGTCCAAGTCCTTGCACATATCGGCTTGCGGCACGTAGCCTTTGCGCGAACTATTGAGCTTCTCGTTGAACTTCCGTGTGTCTTTTACGCGGCACATATTTTCCATCGCCATGGCGATCTCGGTCTTCCTGCTGACGCTTCTTCCTTCGGAAACCCGATTTTTGTCTGTTCCGCGGTTGTCTGTATCACTCCACATTCAATCTCGTGCGGTGTTGCAGCATTCTCGCCCATGCTGCATTCTTCTCCTCTACTAACAGTTTGCATTCGCCGTCAAACCAGTCATTTGTTCGGTCCGGGATTGCAGTTCCTAGTGCCGCTGCAGCAGTACTACCTATGGCTGAACGGATGTACCTCCAGACATCTTCATGAGAAGCTGCGCCAAGCTGCTCTTCCGTGGGTAGTGCAACTTCCAGCTGCTGCGCGTTGTCCTGGGCAACTCCGGCGTCCCGTAGTTGCTCAATGTTGGGTCGCGGCGTTCGACTTCGACGGGTGTTATACACCGTCGAGAGTTTTGAGCGCATGCATACTGCAACCAGGTAGTGGTCCGAATCTATGTTCGCACTGCGGTACGTGCGGACGTTGATAATGTCGGAGAAGAATTTCCCGTCGATTAGAGCCTGATCGATTTGGTTTTCTGTGTGTTGGTCAAGTCATCTCCAGGTGGCTTTGTGGATATCCTTGCGGGGTAAAAAGGTACTTCGAACTACCATTCCTCGAGAGGCTGCGAAGTTTACGCATCGTTAGCCGTTGTCGTTCGATGTGGCATGCAGGCTGTTTGACAAAGTCTACGTAGGTTAAATTTGTTTTTCAAAATATCTATACGATAATGAAATGAGATTCTGCTCATTGACGAGATTTGATCTTTTGATATTTTTCCAACACTGACCATGATAATAGTAAAAAGTATTTCTTCATAGATGAATGCGCATAGTTCAAAGTGCCATGACAATAGTTAAAATGCCCATGATGTTTCATCAAGCTACATGAAATGAAGAATACTGAGATGAAACTGTCAGGAGTAAAAACATGTTATGTTAGTGTCCTCTTTCACGGTCCCTTTCATCCAACAAACACCCCCCGTATGCAAGGTGTTTTTGTGGTTATGCTGTCCCCTCGATGGAGTTGAAACTTTACGTTGTTTTAATCAAAACAATCACACCCAAAATCGAAGATGTCCCACTTTTTAATAACTCGAGTAACAACAAATCAATTATTTTTTGTTCGCTGTGCAGTAATTTTTTCACCGATAATAGTGCTGGACATGTCTGAAACGATGGATGATTCTGGAGAAGTTAATGCTTGTATCGGCATGATATATCCGATAGCTAATATTTTACTTTACGGTTCGTTAATCGATTAATCGAATATTAGAATAATAATCGGACATCACTAGATGAATGTGAAACGTCATTTCAAATATAAGGGCTGTTCATAAATAATGAGACAACCCATGGTAACTGAAATAAACACGGTTGACCGGTTGGTACATGGTAGTTTTGACAATGTACTAACAGATAAATTGACTTTAGAAATGGTCGATTTAAGGCATAGTCGGTTCAAACCTCCTACACTATAGTCACAGATAACATAAGACATCAATAATTCTTATAAAATCCAAGAGGTATTCTACATAAAACATCGTTCATTCTTCCTAGCTATAGTACACTTACAGCACATACAAACAGACGTAAATCTTTCTCCTCAATCGTCGTACCCGAATTTAACATTCAATTTAAATATTATTAGTTTCGCGAATCACCCACACAGCGCTGGTATCGATCATTGTCATTGTTGCGACAGGTGATGAGGTTTCGGACCATCCAGTTAGCGAAACTCGATTTTTGTGGAGTTTGCTTTTAGCTGCAATTTAATTTTTAATTCAATTAGCGTTATGTTCACAATTGGTAGCCCGTAGGCATAGTAATTCATTAGTTTAGATTAGTTTTACCTAGTTACGTTAGGATAAGAACAATTAGCTTTAATGTAGTATATAAATCTTACATTTTTAGTCCCTTCTGTGTACTTGTCCTGTGTAACAATTAATAACTTGTGCCTAGTGTAATTATTTTCACGTATGTGTCTCGCGAGCAATCTGTATGTACTGAGTGGGCTACGGACTTGTGGATGATCGGTTGCTGATCATGAGTCGATCGTTTTGACACTCCGCAGTTGGTAATATCTGCCCGCTGTTAATTATTCGGCCGGTTGAGCACCGTCCTGAACAGTCATGTTTCTATACATTCTATCGAACTTGTATGCAACATTGTTTGAGATTTAAAGCAAACTTTCTTTCCGCGAATAGCACGCGCGATGTCGTTAGTGAGATCTGTTACGATATTTTTATGAAAATTTATTTAAATAGTTACGTCGGTTTGTCTGTGCTGATAGTATCTGCGTTACAGTTATTACTGTTCAGCGTGCATTGTTTACTTAGATAATATCACTGTTACTACTACACCTAGTCTTCGTGTTTTATTATACTGCTCAGACGCAGGATACTACGGATACCGTGAAGGAATAGCAGAATATAAATTAAAATCTTAATTAGTGGATCGGGCGAAAATGGAAAAGGAAACACCAATGAACTACGTTCAGTCCATCAAATAGTCTGCTTTATGAGGGGTCGGTGTCTGAGAGATAATGTGTTTTACATCCCTTCTTAACATAAATGACTAGTTGTTTCCGGCAGCAGCAGAAACAGTAAAAACTGTTGAGAACACCTGTTGTTTCCGCTAGCCTAATCGGCTTAGAAGATCTATAAAGGGTTAATGATAATGTTTGTCTTCATAAACAGTACTAATCGAGGTAAGTAGAACACTTTTCAACCACTTTTCTAGTAAATTTATTTGCTGTTTGGTAAATGTTATTGTCTTGCCAAGCCAAGATTGATAAGTTTTAAATTGCTTGTATATTTCACAATCGATCAGAGAACCTTATTGTAAACCACGTGTTGAATTCATCACAGCTACATACATACAATACAGCACAGCAGAAAACTAATACGAGTTTTCACCGGAAGAGCTAAAAGGCGAAAAAGTGATAAAACTTCAATAAATCGTTAAATACCGCTTTTTGTCGACTTCTGGGATAATGTGTCCATTGGCACGGTGTAACCGGTGGGTAAAAGTGGTCCGTTGAGGGAAACTTACGGAACATTAAAAAGACAACTTGTTCGCTACGTGCTTGCCATCAGTTTCGTATTTTCCCTTCTATATGCAATATACTGCACCGCCTTCCATCAGCAAAAATGTCTTCTGCAGTCGCCCGGGAGGAAAGACACACTCACACGTCATCTTACAAGGGTGATACAATTACCGAAGGAACAATTTTCCTTGAGCACACAGCACACATACACATACTTGCCTACTCTCTAGCACGTTTCGTCGGTGAAACAAACGAGTAAAACTGTTCCAGCAAGTAACGTAACGAGCTACAAAGAAAAAAAGTTACATCCAGCAATCCCCCCGTAAGATATACGAGCGGAAGTGGACGGGAATCCTTGCAAGATGTCAAACAGGATGTGGGTTGTTGGACACAGTTTTCCGCTCTTGAGAAGCTGGTGATTCGATATTATGTTACTTCTCGATTAGTAGATACGAGATCATCGGATCAACTGCAAGCTGTAGCTATGTGATATATTGTGTGATATCGATAGCATTGAAAATGAAAGTTTGTTTTCCTAGTTCTTGCTTTGAAGTCTAGAATCAAGCGTTCAATTCATTTCGAATAGGGGAAATCAATGTACTATCTGCCTAAATGCTTCTAATTTCGACCCATTGAGAAAATGGATCCCAAGTAACAATTCTGCTTATCATTTGTCATCCACTTTGATTTATGATGGTTTTTAATGGCAATGAATAATCCAGTTTGTTTAAATACAGCATTTTACAGTGTAAAACGTTCCTGCCTAGTAGTTCACCTTTTCGCTGGTTTAAAAACCTTTTACAGTCTGTCGAGAAGTCAAAAAACTGTCTTTTTTTTAAATTAAATTTAATGTAGTTCCCAATCCCACCATAAAACTTTTAGAACAGTCAATCATAAACTTCATTAGCAATTTTTTTATTAATGTTTAAAATACTCTATAAATCTGTTCTATCATTATAAAAGCAATCTTAAAACCATTCGGTTTTAAATTAGAGTAAAATGCATATATTGTTGACTTTTAGGCTTTTAAAAGTGTAACATAAAATCTCCTCTGTTTACAAATTGAACTTTAAGGATGGATCCTCATAGTGAATAGAAACCAAATTTATGACAAGGATATCTCGAAGGATAACCGAAGTTGGAGGAAAAATTCAAGCGATGCTAACGACTGAAGGGAAGTCGATTTCAGTAAAATTATGTTCTTTAGAAGAACCAGCACGTCCGGCGGAACGGGTACCATCAACGACTGAGCATCAAGTGGAGAAGAGTGAAGTGAGCGTGGTCCTCAAATTCATAAAACATTGTCAAAACAGTCTGAAAACAGACCAGCCTTCTCCAGACCTTGCGAATAGATGAAGATCGGAATAACTTGCGTCAGTACCGACAGCAAACCAGTGAAACTGTCAGTTAGCGGACACTAGTTGGTTTCCGATCCATAGATGCGATTTTATTCGGCGAAAGGGTCATCACTTGAAAAAAAAAAAAAACAAAAAACCGTACATTCCTGCATCGTTTGATGGTACACTTCCAGAACCATCTGGAAGAAGGGGATGTTTTCGGGAATGATCGAGGTTACAGCTGTGCGAAATGTGAAATGTTGTGAAGACTTTCTGAGTAACTGCTTCCAAGCTATCGGGAGAGAATCGCGCAACTATCGAAAGATAAACAAACTTTGACGTTTAACATTTTGTAGGCAACATTGCCGCCATAAGTGCTGCCATAAATCTGATCGGGTTAGGAACAAGCAAAATGGCTTTAGATAAATACAATTCAGTCTACAAGTTTCCATTTCAAAACCTTATGAATTTGTTGAGGATTTCTTGAAAGCAAAATAACTTTTTCACAAATGGCTTATGAAAATCAACTTTTATGCCTCCGCCATATGCAAAAATCATGACAAATAAAAATCTCGGCTAAGCTTAATGATCGATCTGAAGAATATATTTGTTTTCTTAATGTTAAATAATTAGTAAAATCGATGTTTTCCGTGGGCGGACTCACGTTTTTCGATGTTTTCACGTACATTTCACATCCAATTTTATATGACACCTAAAACTAGGCCACTTCATGAGAACTATTTTATAATTTTGGAAATTCGGCAGGATTTTTATACGATCAGTTTGTATTTTAATTATTTTTTATAAGATCGGATGGTATTTATGGATCCTTTTTTATCTTGATTGTTGTTTTTCTAGTGATCTTAGCAATCAGCTAAGGTAAATGGCTCGGATAATGGTTTTAATCAGTGTTGGGAAAATATCAAAAAATGAAATCTCATCAACGCTCAAGTTCACGCTTGATTTTCGTAGACAAAAATCAACAAGCAAACAACTGCGGTTGATTTTGCACCTGTGATATCGCAGCTCGGAATATCGAGCTAACAAAACTCACCAGCTGCAAATCTCACCAAGCTATGGTGAGATTGAGTTTAATGATTATTGCTTTACACCCGAATGCAACCGAAACTTCCATAACGGCTTGCAGCAGTTCCTTCGCATCTGCCATCGGTGAAGATTTAAAAAGATAGCATGCTCTCTCTTTCTAAGAAAACCATGTGCAATGGAATCATTTTTGTGTCGAGTCAACTCTCAGCTTGATTTTTGCACGTTGTGAATAGTGTCGCAATATCAAAGGAGCTCGTAAAATCAATATCAAGCATGATATTTTGTTCCAATATCACGTGTGATATTGCGAGCGCATGAGGCTGGTTTTAATTGTTGCCAAATAGCTTTTATTTTAGCTTAAATACGGTTTTGAAATGGATCTCAATGCGTTTATCGTACAACCATTTTGCAGTAAATAAATCTTGAAGAGCTTCGAAAATATACCCTTCAGAACCTTCTCCAGTGTGGGCCAACTAGGCAGATTCTAGCATCTATGAGGTTTTGGTGCATGCATCAATGGTAAAGCAGTCTTGACCAGGGTTTTATGAATGTTGTTTTATAGTAGTTTTGTAGTATTTCATAAAACTTAAAATGTTACTTGGGATGTAATGTCGGCAATAGCGACCAAAAATATCTATTAGTACCGCCCAAATGACGCGTTCATCTAGATAACATTGATAAATAGCAGATTTTTAGCGATGGGCCCAATCTTAGATCCTTATGCCTACATTAGATCCATTTCCCCTATGTATTTTTTTTTTTAACAAATGATGAAGAAAATTATCACCTGTATGTACACTTACACCTAAGTATTGTATTCCTCACCTCGGTGATTTGCACAGCAGAGTGCACAAATGTTACTGAGATTTCTCAAATGAATAAGGCAAACATGTTATTCAAAATTCAACCAGGGTTGCTTCCACTCACTTCGTTGTAAAAGGTGTTTTTCGAGCTTGTGGAATAATGATGTTTTGTGTTTGCTATAATGGTTTTTCGTGCTTGTCAGTTGCAGGAGGAGGTTGGGAGGTATGTGTTTGACACAAGGAGCCTGTCATTTTCGCTTTTAGTGCGTCGCAGTCGGCGAGTTTGTGACTCGTGAGCATTCATTCATAGTGAGCGGTCACGAGTCGTAGAATCGCTGATTGTGGAGCGCTGGAAGAGATAGCGACAGGTTTTGTGTGTGGACACCTTGTTTGCTAACTTTTCTTGAAGCTTACTAGTACTAATTACCATTTTCGATTCTAATGATTTCATAGTTCATAGAAAAACAATTTTTTTTATGGCTGGTGAGTGGAAGCAGCCCTGAATTCAACAACTACATATTACGAAAAACTCATGTATATTTCAGTGTTTTGAGACTGTCCCATACGGGCGTCTCTTGTGACATTTAAACTCTTGCATAATAGATTTAATGAAAAGGATATATTGAAATATTTTTCCCAAGTCGGAGCATTTATATTTTCATGTCATGATTGTTAACGAGTCATCCTTCACGTCACTTAACGTGTACAATAAGTGCCTCTCTGTCTAGCATATAAAGCATTTATTTTTAATCCCTTAATAAAAAATATTGCCCTTTTGATTGAGGAAAGTAGGAAACACTTTCCAGGTGTATCTGAATAACCGAAAGGGCGTTTTCTGGTCGCTCGGAAGTAGAGTCGACATGCTGTTGATTTATTTCCTATATGCTCAAGCTTGCTCGTGGGTCTTCAGGTCTACTTTCATTTTCTTGGAGATTACAGATATCCACAGGACTGTTTTATGGCCATCCAATAGCAGAATCGATATGGTGATGGAATATTTCACCTATGCTCATGATCGTATGCAATTTAGATAACATCGTGGATCTCTAGGGCTACTTTCAGGAACTGACAATTTTCCCGGTGACTCCGGATACCCAGCGGACCTCTTTCTGGCCACCTGGTATGGCTATGCTCATGATTGTATGCAATTTAGAAATTCTGAATTTCCGTAGAGCCACTACCCATATGATTTACCGTTCCAACTAGCCAACCACTGGACCAATCGGTTGCTTGTCCATTCCCTTTAAAAGTAGATAGTCATACCTTTCAAATAGTGGCTCATTTTTGCCTTAATTCTATCCGAATAAAAGAAAATCAAAGGTTACGCTCAAATGACCTGAGAATACTTTAGAGCAACGATCAAATTATTTTTCTGACAATATCTTGCAAGAGGATATCAAATGGTTTTTTTTTTCTCTGTTCGGGACATAACACCACTGCGACCAGTAATTTGATCTATTGTATCCAGTGTCCTTAGTTTAGTGCATGTCATATTAATCCATCACTTCTGCGAAATGATGAAGTATTTAGACCTTTTATTAATAAATACTTATGAAGATTTCTGTGTAACTGAATCGTGTTAAGTGCCATATGGAGAAATGAAATGTTTCACACAGCAATAGAATATTATTTATTCATTCACATAAATGAAAGAACCAACGACTGCGAATTTGATGAAATCTTTGATTACAATTCAGCAAATTATGATAACATTAGAAATAGATTGAACATTGTCGATTGGCGAGCCATATTAAGAACTGCAGGAAATGTTGAATGTGCAGTTAACGTATTCTACAATTTTTTGTTTGAAATAATACTTGAAGAAGGGCCAACTAAAAGAAGGCGACGTCAGAGTCATGCAAAACATCCGGTTTGGTATAACAGGGAACTGAAAAATTTAAAAAATCGAAAACAAAAAGCGCACAAATTTTATAAAAAAAATATAATAGTGAAGAAACTTTGGCATACTATTTAGACATTTGCGATCAGTTAAATTTGGCCGTGAATATGGCATTTGAGGAGTATAATTTAAAAACTGAACTTGAAATAAAATCTTGTCCCAGGAACTTCTGCAATCATGTGAAAACCAAATTAAAATCTGATAATTTTCCATCAAAGATGCATTTTGATGATAGGGTAGGTGAGAACTCGGATGATATATGCAACTTGTTTGCAAATTTCTTCCAAGAACTCTATACTACGTTTTCAGAAGAGGACCGTGACCGTGAATATTTTGAATCTTATCCAGAATTTTCAAGTGACATCAGCGTAAGTCAAATCAAGGTTCATGATATCTTAAAGGGTTTAAACAATTTAGATGCATCTAAAGGTCCTGGCCCTGACGGTGTTCCACCAGTTTTTATGAAAACTTTAGCAACTGAACTTACTGCTCCATTATTTTGGATTTTCAATATGTCACTGGAATCCGGCAACTTCCCTAAAATATGGAAAAAACTCGTTTTTAGTGCCTATCTTTAAATCGGGAAAAAAATCTGGCATACGTAATTATCGTGGTATAGCCATATCTCTTGCATTCCGAAACTTTTCGGGGCGATTAGAAATGAAAAACTCTTTCTTCAAATTAAAAACAGAATAACTACTATGCAACATGGCTTCTTTAAAGGCCGTTCAACAACTACGAATTTGCTCGAATTAATTAGTTATTCCTTGAATGCAATGGATAACGGAAACCATGTAGAAGTGTTGTATACAGACTTCAGCAAAGCATTTGATCGAATTGACATACCCATGCTTCTTTTTAAACTTCGAAAAATGGGAATTCATTACGCACTCCTCAAGTGGCTAGAATCATATTAAACTGAACGCCATGAAATAGTAAAATACAAAGGAAAGACATCAAATCCCGTTGATGTCACTTCAGGAGTTCCTCAAGGCTCCCATTTAGATCCGCTTTTATTTATTCTCTTCGTCAATGACATATCTTTCATTATAAAGAAATTGAAAGTTTTAATCTATGCTGACGACATTAAACATTTTTTGGAAATAAAAGATGCCAAAGACATCATCACATTCAAAGAAAAAATACAGATATTCCATACTTGGTGTCATAAAAGCCTGCTACAGTTAAATATTAAAAAAAATGTAACTCAATTACCATTAGTAGAAAACGAACCCTACCCGATACAACAATCACTTTAGGAAAGCAGATCGTTGAAAAGTGTGAAAGAGTCAGGGATCTAGGTGTTATCGTAGACTCAAAGCTTACTTTCACAGATCATTATTAACAGAGCTAACAACATGCTTGTTTTCATAAAACGTTTCTGCTACAATTTTAACGATCCGTATAAAAACATTGTACATTGCTTATGAAGTTTGACATTAGAATATAACAGCATAGTTTGGTCTCCTTTTTCAATCACACACGAATAAAGAATAGAGTTCGTACAAAAGCAGTCTCTATTGTTTGCACTCCGCAAGTTGGGTTGGACTGTATTTCCTCTTCCATCTTACACAGCTCTTTGTATGCTCATAAATATCCAAACATTAAAAGAGCGTCGTGAATTTGTATGATTTTATTCGTAAACGATATCGTAACATCGCATTGATTCAATAGAACTATTGTCATCCTTAAATTTATATACACTATCTAGGCATTTACGAAATAGAAATACATTTGCTACAAATCGTCATCGTACGAATTATGCCAAATGTGGACCCTTCAACCAAATGATGGACACATATAATAAGCACTGCGATAACATTGACTTTACAATGACAAAAACCAAATTAAAGCAATATTTTAATTCCTCGCATAACGTCAGCTGGAAGTAATTTTTTTTTAACTTGTTCTCAAGACATATTATAAAAAATATAAACAAAGACAAAATTGTAAAAATAGCACTTAAGACAACAATTGTAAAACGGTCTACACTGATTGACGACAAATAAATAAATACATTTGGTTTTGATACAGTTGTCATTCTTGCCTTCATTGCAAGGAATCGATTCCAATTGAAAGGTCCCGCTATTTATACCCTTAGAAGTGTGAGAGCAACCTCCAAAGGCGCGTCCCTTTATCAGTCAAAATTGGAATCCTTAGCAACAAAATTATACAATGACCCCGATAACAACCATGCATTAGAACCCTAGTTTTAACCACTTCAAATTAGACAACAACGAATAGAATATTAGATATCACATAGATAAAGACAAACTAACTAATTTTTACCTTGCTTCAAGATCATTCTCGGTAGACAAAGCCGTCACTATCAACAAGGCACAAACAAGGCAGATCTTATTAACGGCGCCGGTGGTGTAGTGGTAAGCGTGATTACCTCTCACCCCAGCAGGCCTGGGTTCAATCCCAGTCGGTGCCGCCGGGATGTTCTGAGGCATAACATCTCTGATCCACGCTGTCCCCGATATAAGAAGGAAGTAGTAAAGCCGTTGGTCCCCGGTTCATGAGTTGATGGGTCGATAGGGTAGGGTCCAGGTGTGGGAGCTGCCTTCCTGGCGCGTCGGTAGCATTGGTGCTCAGCACGGAAAACAAGATCGACGGAAAACAAATCAAAGGAAAAAAAAAGGCAGATCTTATTATTCACCGACGGAACAAGTCTGGGAGATTTAGAGTGTGGAAATATGATGACCTGGGTCTTTGCCGCGTTGATACGGATCTTCCAGCTGTTGAAATAATCAGACAGGACGTTCAGGCCTCTGTGAAGTTTGGAGCTCCGATGACCCTACCCTTGTAGACGATGGATGTGTCATCTGCGAACAGAGACAACGATCCACCATCAGGGAGATCCGGCATATCGGAGGTGAACAGGTTGAATAAAATGGGGCCAAGGATGCTTCCTTGTGGAACCCCAGCACTGATGTCGAAAGCATCCGATGTGATGCCATTCAGAGAGATTCGGAACGTCCTTTTCGATAGGTAGTTGTTAAATAACTTCACTAGGAAGATTGGAAGACCGTAGTGCTGCAATTTGAACACCAAGCCATCATGCCAGACATTGTCGAACGCTTTTTCAACGTCCAACAACGCCATGGCAGATGTTTTCGAAACAGACTTATTCCGTCTGAGAATGTTTGTTACTCGAGTCAGCTGGTGGACGGTCGAACGACCTTTCCAAAAACCAAACTGTACCTCGAGTAACAAGTTGTTTTATTCGGCAGATGTTAGGAGCCGATGGTAGACTGCTCTTTCGAACAGTTTTGATAACCCTGAGAGAAGGTTGATTGATCGATAACTTGACGGAGAGGACGGATCCTTCCCAGGTTTCGGGATGGGTATGACTTTAGCTGACTTCCAGCACGAGGGGAAGTAGCCAAGTCGGAGGCAAAGATTAAAAATCAGTGCCAGACGGTTTTAGAATCTGGAGCTCAAGTGTTTGAGTTCCAGATTCAGGATGCTGTCGAAACTTGGGGCCTTCTTTTTAGATGATTTGATATAGGCCAACAGTTCGTCAGCCGGAATCTCGGATTCCTCGGAAAAATATTGGGAATCTGATGGAGATTGATTGCGTTTTCAGCAACCTCAGATTCATGAGAGCTGACGATGTTTTGTCCGAGATTATGAGAGCTGACGAAGTGTTGACCAATCGCGGCAGCCTTCTCTTCGGGAGTTTTCAGATGAACCACTGGGTAGCCGTAACGATCCAGTGGGGTCAGTGGTGGAATGGGTCTTGGCTTATTTTTAGGAATTTTGGTTAGTTCCCAAAGGGGCTTTCCACAATCTGGGAGAGAGCGGATCCTGTTAGCAAAGTCCTGATCTCTGACGTCCACCATCCTGGCTTGGATGGATTTTGCTAGGCGATTAGAGGATTAAGGACAGGCAGACCAGAGCGTTGGTACTGCCTTCGGATGGTGTTACGGAGTCTTATAAGGTCTTTGGTAGATCTATCAAGGTTCAGAGTATTGCTCACCTGTCTGGATACTGGCCCGGGATATCGCCTCCTCGATGGAATGCAGACACCGGTCAACGTCTTCGGGCGTTTTCGGAAGGACACCGTAGTCGACAGTGGAGTCCACACAGTGTTGGAACTGATCCCAGCTGACGCGATGGTAGTTGCAGGTGAGTACGTTCCAGTTGAAGATTGTTCTTATACATTTCTCGATTGCATTTTCGAGGGGACGTGTCTGCTTTTGTGGGCAGTGCGTTTGAGGTCGGTTTGGTGTGACTGGTGGTTCAGCTGCGCGTGCTGCGCGTGCTGCGCCGCTATCAGGTAAGGGAAAAATTCCCTTATCTGATTGTGGTGTTGACATGCTTGGGCGGGATGCATTGTTTGCGGGAGCGGATACGTCCCTTCGGGGGAGTAATCGAGATTTATTTTCATCGTTCCCATTTGTCAGAGGAATTGATCGCATGAAGCATGTTCTTTGAGTTTTTACGGTTAGGTGTCTATGAATAATACATTATGATATTTTTTTAAGTTGAAGCATGATACGTTAAGAAAATAAATGTCGCGATCAAACATGCAAGCTTGGTACTTGACCGATTAGTTTTTGTCGTGTTGTTAGGTGTGTCCTTACATGATCATGAGGGTCGTGGTTGAAAACTGACGGTAGTCACAGTGGGTCGTGTTTGATTGTGGGGTTTGGTGGTTTTGACGACAAAATATGAAAGAGAAAACAGTCGTTTTAAAACGCAATAGAGTTCGGTCGAGATAGCTTAAAAGGTGTGCAATATGTGTACGCTGGTAAAATCGGCAAGCGTGAAGAAAGGGGCAATGTAGCCCAAAAATGTGAATTTTTATGGATTCTGTTCCCGTCTTACGTAAGGACCAAATCGAAACAACGAACGTCGCGTAAAAGTAGAATTTAATGAATGCATAAGCGCTTTTTTGTAGCTTTGTTGTGGCTGGATTTGTTCGGTTGTTGCGATTAGATGCGTATGTCGAGTTTAAAATGTCGGAAAGGGTGTATACGTGCGCAAGCCGCGTTACATTACTGAGTTGATCTATCCAGGCTTATATTGAAATAAATCGTGGATGTGCCGGGCAAAGGTGTTATATCCTAGACAAATGGTAAGCTACAAATTCGCTGTTGTCGTCGTCGTAGGCGCCGTCGTAGTGGCCGTAGGCAGTACCGTTAGTATATTTAAAACTAACCATCACCCGCTAAAGCTATATGAATTATTGCGTATCTTTGTTGTTCATTACATACCAAGTGAAAACTTAACCATATTTTGTCGTGGAGTGTTGTGGTTTGGAGATGCTCGATAACCCTGGAGGGATTGGTTTTGCTTAATGAGCAGAATATGATGGGCTTAATCCCAAGCTCTCCCACAACAGAATAAACCACCATCGTTGGATTCCAAGAGTATAAAGCGCAGTTAATAACCAAAAGTTGAATAGTTTAAACCATGAATTTCAGAAAGGGTGTATGTGTGATCCAGTTTGGAAGACATTGTTGGCTGCTTTCAGAGATGATGCTTCATTTGAATAAGTTTTTGTTGAGTCGGTCGTAGATTGTGGTAATGTTAAGGGTCACGGTGGCTATTGAGCAACTGTTTTTGCTTCATGAGTAGAAGATCATGGGTTAAACCCAAGCCTCATTACATTACTAAGTTATTATATCCAGACCTCTATTGTAGAAAATCGTTAATAATAGAAATTGGAGGAACGGTTCAGAAAAGTCATAAGTAGGGGAAATGGATGTAATGTTGGCCTGAATGCCCCTAGTTTGGGCTTATACATAAAATCAGCTATCGACTAAATTTTCAATAGCCACCAAAAATATCAATTAGTACCGTCCCAATGATGCGTTCATTTAGATAAAATTGATAAATAGCAGATTTTCAGCGATGGGCCCAATCATAGATCCATAGGCCAACATTAGAGCCATTTCCCCTATATTTAGACATATGTGACTTACGCCTGAATCGGTTCGGAAGACATTGTTAACTACTTTGGATGATTTTATTTTATTGTAATAGCTTACTGAGCAGAAGATCGTGGGTTAAAACCCAAGCCTTTTTACATTACTGAGTTGATAGGGTCGCACCATTTGCTTAACAGGTTTTAAAATATCGCATCACTTTCCAATGTGAATCCAGATCTAATTTACCTTTCCCACTAACAAAATCGTCCTTCCCGTGACAATGATAATGGATTGCTTGTCCCAAGCCCCATTCACATGGTTCTTTGTGCAAATTTCGCTAAATCTGGTCAATCACAGAGTAGCAACTACTGAAATGTATGGTCGTCAATGCTCATGCTCATACTCAATAGGGATGTTAAAAACACCAAAACAGTGGACGAGACCGTTGCGTGCCGCTTGGTGGGTCGTATTAAGGGAAAAGTTCGAGAATTCCTTCGAAACCGCGACGATTAATTCGATTCGTATTTTTTTTTTACTTAAAATATAAGGAATAGTATACACTTGAGGGAAACACGATTTAAAATCCGTTTATTCAAATCCGAAATAGACGCAAATTATGTTGTTCCATTACTAAGTGGACCATGCTTTATGTATAAATAAAAAAAAAACTAATTTCTTCGAAGTGAATTACCGCTCTTAAGCAAGCAATATGCTTTTCTAGCAGAAATTTGTCTAATACCATTAGTCATGCTCTATCCTATAGGGCGATAGGCAGTCTCTGGTACATTCTGAAGGGTGCGAAAGTTCGCGGCAAGCAGGAGATAATTTGCACAAATTGCCGTCAACTGCAAACACATGTATACCAACCAGATGAATAAAAAATGTCATGAGTACGCATAAACGGTTATTTCGAAGAAAACTTGTCCCATCTCGGACGGAGAGCTACTCCCTGGAGATGAATCGAAGCCTGGGGTTGGGCGAAGGAAAAGCGTTGGGATTGACTAAAAATGAAAAGGACAGAAAGAAAGAAAATTTCCACACCACCATCGACGTCACAACGCCCACAACAAGGACAAGCAGAGGGTACGAAAGTAAGCGGTTGCTGTCGTCTTCGTTGTCATCGAAAAGCAGACATGATCGTTGGATTACGATTATTAGCATTTTCATTGGAAAAATGCTTTTATATTTGCCGAGGGGAAAAATTGAATTCTCTTCCTATTTTCTTCCCAAGACGGCCACCGCTGCAGATTGGTGGATAGAATTTGATCTGCTCAGGCTTGATGAAACCCATTCCACCCAAAAATATGTTTTTCGGAATTATGAAATCATTAGATGCTATGATGATAATTTTTTATGTGTATAACACAAGAAGAGGCTACTAAACGAACTTAAAATCACTGATAGTGACTCTCTGAATGCAAAATGAACAGGTGTCAAACACATATTTTGCAACGTTTTCTTGATTCTTTGAGCAGAATGAGTTTCATCAAGCCTGCTGCTAGGACAAGTTGCTGACTCTCCGGAAGGGTGGAATCACATAACGATAGTCGTAATGGTTGTAATGATTTCATTTATATTATCACTTCTCCCGTCACTGTTTGCCACCCCAATTTAGAAATTCGACGATTGCGTGTACGTATTAGTTAACAGGAGCAATACTTGGCTTAATCATCCTATTAACTTTTAGAACATTCCTCTATCCTGCATTCTTGATACCATGGACATAGCTATACTCAAAATTGGAAAAATGCCTAAATTGAAAATTTGCCCGTTCATATTCAAAGAGGCTTAACAAACGAAACTCGGTTCATCCAGAAGGTTTTCATTCACCAATGCAAGCAGGAAGAATACAAATTTCTAGTGATTTATGTTTTTTAACCGGAAACGTCTACGGTAACTTATTCCATTTTAGAAACTGGTCTCTTTTCGAGGACCCGAAACTATCTCGATATGATCAACGTTGAACTTACATTGGAGTTCTCATGTTATTGAAGGTGTCACGTGATTACCATTGAACTAGTTTTTGAATTCTCATGTAATTTGAGGTGTAGCATGATAGGTTTTGGTCGAAGTAAGAAACTGATCTCTGCTCCGGGGTACCCGGAACTTGTTCAGATTTGACCAAAATGGTCCAGAGTACTCGATACGACTGATGTTGAACTTGGTTTTGAGTTCTCATATGATTTGAGGTGCCACATGATGGGTTTTGGTTTAAGTCAGAAACTGACCACTTTCGCTGGGGTATGCTTACGCGACAGCCTGAATGTAAACGCATCGGTCAGCGGCGCCGGTGGTGTAGTGGTAAGTGTGATTTTTGTTACCCCAGCAGGCCTGGGTTCAATCCCAGTCGGCGCCGCCGGGATGTTCTGAGGCATAACATCTCTGATCACGCATTCCTTCGGAAGGGAAGTAAAGCCGTTGGTCCCCAGTTCAATAAATAGGGTCCAGGTGTGGGAGCTGCCTCCCTGCCGTCGGTAGCATTAGTGCTCAGCACGAATAACAAGATCGACGGAAAACAAATCAAGGAAAAAAAAGTGAACGCATCGGTCGTGGTATCCCACCACATGCCCGGCACCTTTTCCGTTGCCATTTCCGCACAAAGACTCATGTCCTTCTGCGTTGTGTTGCTTTCGTGTGGACGCTTCAGGACAGTTGAAGAATTTGACAGCCAGTTACGTATTTTGAACCTTCCCTGTGAGTGAATGGATCGAACATCGCTTGCCAACTACACCGCTGCTTCTTCGGTCTCAACGCTAGCCAGCATGTCATTTACGTAGTGTTCATGTTTGATGCACTCGACTGTCCTTGGATAACTCTCCATGGATCGGTTTGCATTCCGATTCTTGACGTAGTGGGCGCAACTCGGAGAACATGGTGCGCCAAACGTCATGACTTGCACCACGTACACTTCCGGGTCCTCATCAGGATTCCCGCTGGCCCACAAAATCATCTGACTTCGCTGGTCTTGTTTTCATTCTGATTTGAAAGAACATTTTACGGATGTCTCCCACAAATCTCCCACAATTGCGACGCAAAATTCACGGTACTTTAAGAAGAGCACTAAGCAACTATACTAGCTGATCTGGTCCCGTAAGCAGAAACGAGTTTAAAAAGACGCCGTTCACTTTTGCTGCTACGTCGAATACGATCCGTATCTTCCCGGGCTTGTTCGGGTTGGAGCAGATACCTGTCGTTGGAATGCTTCTCCGTCTTCTCCGCTGCCGAAAGCCGTCGAATGTAGCCCTTCTCTTCATATTCAACCATCTTTTTACGCACCACCGCACCCAACTCTGGGCCTCGTTTCATCTGCTTCTGCAGACAGTCTAGCCGATTCAGAGCCAATGCCTTGTTGTTAGACAACTGCACTTGATCGTACCGCCACAAAAGCCCAATTTCGAATCGGCTTTGCGTTGTTGAATTTCCACTTGATGAGACGGTAGTTTTGGGAACGGCGGGTTTGTTGTTGCGCTAAACGAACAGCCGTTCTTAACGCATGGAGTTTTGACCTGACAGGCGCCGAAGTGCTTTCGTAGACATTTCCTACACAGCTTCTGCTCCTTTACAATAATCTAACGGGACCCGAAATCCATCTGGAGACACGTTTCGGAACTGCCACACTCCTCCAAGTATATAGCACATCCCTTTGGAGCGACCGGCCGGCGATCCTTTGAAGCAGCCTCTTTGGCCGGATAGCTTTCTGAATGAAAGTTGATATAGTTCTCCTCTTTTCGGCTGCGTTTTCAGGTTTCGAAGCACTGATGGAGGGTATCGTTACTATACTCGCTGCTTCGACGGGAGTATGGCCAGTTAAACCATAGAGGTAACTCTAAGACCAGAAGGTCCCGAAATAACGTGCTCAACTTCTTGGCTCAGCTCTGGTACTCTCTTCGGTCCCAAGCTTATCGATTCACCCCTCGAAACATAGGAAAAACCAATAACCCCTCATTTTGTCTGTCAAACTTTCATAGCAAATCAAAACAAACATTGGGTAGTACTAGAATTTCGACTAGAATGGGATACGTTAATCGTTTGCTTGGGACCAATAGGCTAGTCAAGTAGTGAGCCAATTTAAAATCGTTAGTTTCGTATTGATTGTTGGTTAAACCTGATGGTTGGGGGCAATTCCTCCGTTAGCTCTTGAAGCAGAGTCACGTTACATACACAGCAAAAAATAAATTTTATTATTACATCCAAGAGGATGCACTTCAATCATGTCGAAAATCTCATGTAATTCTTATGGCCACAAACAAAAATATATGCAGCAAAAGCAGCGTAATGTCAGTTCATGCTCTGTATTATTGATATTTTTGTTCTTTTTGACAAGTAATATTACACCATATTTTCGACACGATTGAAGTGCATCCACTTTGATGTGATAATTAAAATATTTATTTGCGGTTTAGATACTCGTCGAGACCTGAAGCGGTAATAGCGGCGCAGACGTTCTGAACTTCTTCTCCGAAATTTATCAGCGTAAGCAGCTTCTCTGCCTTTGGTGCCGGCATCTTCCGCATCTTGTTGACCAGCGGTAAGCGAAAAATGTCGTATTGGCCACATAATGTTAATACCATAAAACTAGGTTTTGCATTCTCAGGTTTTGCATTTGAGGTGACGCATGATAAGTTTTGGTGCTAGTAAAAAACTGGTAACTTCCCCGTGGGTACCCGGATCATGTCCGGGTGTGGCCTCGATATTGAGAACTCAATAAGGGCACCGTTGTTCTTGTTAATGAATTCTCATGTGTTTGAAGGTGTCGCATGATATGGCATACAGTTAGGAATTATTACCGACTTTGGTAGTTTGTTACCAAACTTTCAACGGGCGAACGTTCGATAAAACTTTGACCGTCATTTCAAAAGCTATTTCACTAAATATAAATTTCAAAACAAAGTAAGCCTTGTTTACCGTATGCGTGATAATGTTTGCACCATTGAGCAAAGTCAAAATTAAAAAAAAAAACAAATTCTCAAAAATTTCCATATTGAGTAATCCAGCAGATTAAGATCGGGGCTGGATAGCGGCCACATATCCTTCGCCCAGAACTGAAGATGTTCCTGCAACCACTTCTGGGTGCGGTTCGAGGTGTGGCACGGAGCCTCATCCTGTTGAAATGCAATATTTGGCTTCGGACCGTACTGTTCTTTGATCCACGGAAGAACATACTTACTTAAAATCCCGATGTAGACCTCCGTGTTGACCTTGTCGCCTTCTGGAATGAACACCGGGTCCATTTTTTTTGCCATCGGATGCCACCAATCCAAACAACATAACGCTAGCAGGATGCTTGGTCAGATACACGTTCTTGTGCTCGTCGGCCACGTCTTTTACTGGAAGAGAACTAATATACCGGTCGATTCTGGAATTTGATACGGGATCGACGGTAAACATGCTCTCGTCGGTGAACAGGATTACCGGATTTTTTCGCTTAAGGAAGTTCAAGATTTTCTTGCATCGTTCGACTCGTAGCTCCCGGATGCGGTTGGTAATCATGTGAGTTTTTTTTTCTGTGCCATCGACTTCACCCCACAATCTTCCTTTACGATCTTCCGCGCCGTATTCCCGTGTTCCTTTGCCATTTTCCAGTGCGATTCAGTGGATTCACCCGAATCTTCCTTTTGATAGAAGCGATAACCCTCGGAACCCGAGCTGACCTCGGACGACCTGTGGCCATCTTCGCGGATAGTTGTCCTTTCTTTTCTCGGTCTAAAACCCTTTTGACGGTCCACCGGGACACTCCCACGGCAATTGAAATGTCTTTTTGCGACATTTGCTCGTGGGACAAATCACGAATACGCTGCCACTTCGTCATGGTGCAACTGTCAAACTAAGTAAATCATTTTGTTTTATACACAGCCTACTACGGTATGAGCTGTAGGTTACGTGCATGCAAAGAAAACAAAGGCATTGTATGCACAGGTGAAACGGGAACCTTATTTGTACGATGGTGCAAACATTATCACGCATACGGTAAATAATCAACTCTTGCCATTGTTGGTTTCCTTGTTTTGAAGCCTTAAACCTAATAAATAAAAGAGAAATTTCCTGGATTCGAACCCATGTATTCGGCATGCGAACTACGGTTGCTAACCACTACGTAACAAGTGTGTTGGAATGCCATGCGAGCAAACACCAATTTAAAATTCATCAAGGTGTTGTGCTTCGCATTCAAGTCAGTCATCTGAAACTGAAAACTTCAACAGTATGCGGGACAACAGCTCACTTTAATGTATCTCAGATGACGCAGCGGCTCGTGCTGGTGCTCTCACGCAGATGGACTGGTTTTATTTCTTCAAACAGTACCAATTATACTACTAATGCTGATAAATCAATACACATAAATGTTGAAATTCAATTTTCATTTATAGTATAGATTCTATTCTTTTACTCGGGTTGTCTCTTTCACAACTATAAGCAGATTCAATAATCTCTCACTAGAGCCTTTTCGCTCTCGCTAGCTCAGGTCACTTAAGTGTTTCCGAAGCTGAATGAGCCTAGCGTAATATCTCTATTAGTTATCGATAGATCAACTTGTTATCAGATATTTAGTAGGGGAATCATAACAAATCAATGTACCCTTTATGCAGTACTGAATTCTTATGAATGTTCTAAGAATTCTTATTGATGTTCGTTTGTACGTTTTTGGTTTTCAAGAGGTAACGTTTATCTTCGAAAATTGCATGAGAGAAACCATTTTTGATTCTTCAGCTGGGTTGAAGGAAGTCAGGCTTATCTGACTCTTTCCTCGTCCACTCTGGTTGGCTGTCATGCTTGGAGGGAGTTTTTCCTCAAGTACTGTTACGGCATTCCACTTGCGTTCGAACTTCCAACAATTAATACCAGCCTTTAGAAATAACTTTCATAGAAGTGCGAACTAAATATTAAAATTGGTGTAGAGGACAAAAACCTTTTTTAATTTATTTTCTAAAAGTTCCGTTCAAGTTCCACCAGAAGCTGCTTAGAATGCTCTTCAATTAAGGTACCGTGGCTTTCAAGTTCTTATAACGACTTAAAAAGGAGGCTGCTTAGAATTCTATAGACCACCTTCAACCAAGCTGCTTAAGCCACAAATAGCCTTTTGTCAGAACTTTTGTTTACTTGGGAAGCGAGCTCGAAAAAAATATGCAAATACCGAAAAACTAATTTTTTTTTTTAAATCATATCCCATGAATTTGAAAATAACAACTACAATTGAAATATAATGCAAAATTTGTGATTTCATTATGTTTTGATGTGTCCGGATTATTTTGGATACAGACCTCGGAAGTGCTGCCCATTATAGTTCATCATTGTGCGATTACAGTGCACTACTTCCGACATGATTTTTGCTAGTGGATTTTTTTCCAGTTTTCAGCTGTGACTCAATTGACAGACAGGTTTATTCTCAGCAGGGACATGAGAAAATACGTTGCGTAGATATGATTGAATGGTTGAACTGGATCGTCTTCAATTGAGTGATATGAAAATTAGCAGCACTGTGAGCATCCATTCCAACCTAGCACAGATAATAACTGTAAGGTATCATCAGTGGATTATTATTTCCTCATGTTCCTCAGGGGCTTCATAGCCGGCGCCGGTGGTGTAGTGGTAAGCGTGACTGCTTTCTAACACCCCGATGGGTCTGGGTTCAATCCCAGCCGAGGTCGGTGGGATTTTTCTGAGGCATAAAAAGCTCTGGTCACGTCTTCTTTCGGAAGGGAAGTAAAGCCGTTGGTCCCGGCCCATGTGTGTTGAATGTGTGCGATATCCTACGCAGGTGTGGAAGCTGCCTTCCTGCACATTCGATTGCCGTCAATGCATGGCAATCGATGTCCGTCGGTGATTGGCACTAGATTGCGGACCGACGTTAAATATGTAAATGAAAGAAGGGGCTTCATAGCCTAGTCAGTAAAGGCACGGTATTACCAAGCCATATGCGGCGGGTTCGATTCCCGGTCCGGTCCAAGGAATCTTTCTGGTTGGAAATTTTCTCGACTTCCCTGAGCATAGCGTATCATAGTGGTTGCAACACAATATACAAATTCATACATTGGTATTGGCATCGAAAGGTATCAATTTATAACTGTAGAAGTGCATTTAGAACACTAAGTTGAGAGCACGCTATAAGCTAATATGCGCTAAGCAATAAGCTTCAAATGCGAATAAGAAGGAGAAGAACGTTCATCATATTATTAAAATAAATCCTACTGGATTCAATCGGCCTCAAAGCATTCCTGTGAATTTGTACTATCTTATGTGTAAATGAAAATCCACTCAGCTCTACACGCACTTGACACCACTGCTTTCAAAGCTACTTTTATGCAGACATATTTACATGTATAAGGTCTCTCGTGAGTCACGCTAGTAGAGTGAGACCGTCAGAAACTACACTACACGGGAAATGGCGGGTTCGTTTAAGGATCTTTTTGATTGGAAATGTGTACTTTACTATGTTAGGATTAAAACAAAGCTGAATGCTGCTGGAATGTTTCAAATGTGACATGCATAACCCGAACATGAAGAACAAAAATAATAAGAATATTGCCTTGCATTTTCCATGACCTAGCCTCTTTCACCTTTGAGGTCGCCCGTGGCATAAGTGGACGCATATGCATGGAGGAAAGCGCTTCACCCTTCTCGGCACGCTCTATTGACACAGGAAAATTGAAGTGCTAGAATCTTTTACAGTGCTTACCTTCTACGCTTCTGTAAGCTATCACTAGGTTCTTGTGCAAACTCTTATTCAGCACTGGTTTCGAAAGTTTACCCACATGCACGTATCATCATCACTTGCTTTTTGCTGGTCAGGCAGATATTAAATGTTAATGATGCTTATCCGGCATTACTTCGTTCTACCAATTTAATTTTCTGTATCAGAACATGAAGGTGTCCTTAGTAAATTTGCGGATTTTAAGTACGCTCAATGTGATCTTGATATTTTGTAACTTGTCATACGTAAATAAAACTTCTCATTTATCGAGAAGGATTATTAAAGCAGAAAATATTAATCGTTCACAAAAGTGCTAACCTCTAAACACAGCTGCTCCTTTTGTAATTCTCATTCCACGTGAAAGCCGGGAGTCCGCTCATAAATCCAATGGCTATAAATACCCCTTTTTTATCACTCGACTAGATTGGCAAGGAAGTTCATTTCCAAGTATATTTATACGCCCCAACCTTTTATCGAAGGGGACGAGGAGGAGGAAGCCACAAAATACACTCGTCTTGTGCTCATCATTTTCCCATTCATTTGATTGATTTTCCAGTTCTGTGATTATTTCGCTTTTGTTGTTCGGAAGATAAAATTATTACACCGGGGAAATGAGTTGCCGGGAGAAGAAGATTGACGTTGATGGGAGCAATCTTTCTCCTGCTAAGCGGTTGATCTTTCCGCAGTTGGCAACTAGGTAGGTACGGTACGGTAGCTAGCCCCCACATGTTTGGCATAGCGAAAGATGAAGATTTCAGAATATCAACCAGACTAAAGAGGAAGTTATCCGTTCCTTGGCAGCAAGCTTACGCGGCACGTTCGAAACGCATGATTAGTTTGCAATATATTAGAATTCATTGCTGCGGAAACGATAAGACTAGATTTTGATTTGAAAAGAGTTGTGAACTTTACTCGCCCCCTGACGGTAACAAGCAAAGGAATTAACGAATACGTAATTCTTCCTGTATTCTGTTTTGAAGTCGATAATAAGCATTTCACTACTAAGTTGAGGGAGATACTTAATGAATGTCAATATCAGGCTTAAAGTGAACGCACATTCATATGATTGATAAGGTGATAAAAGTATAGAATTGATGGTTCCGTTAGAGTACGGTATAGTGTGAATTGTGTATGGAAGTTGAAAATGAGCAAAGTGCAATTTTTTGACGAGTCGAACGAGCATTTCCCTTGCCAAAATATATACAGTCAATCTCTAAATGGAGCGCACCCATGACGAGAAAAAACTTTTCGATTATTTTGGGAGGATATAACCTTAAAACAGTATGTTTTATGTTTTAGTTCAATTCTATATTTGCTCAGCTTACAAAGTATTCCCTCTAAATTAAAAAAAAACTTTTTCCTCTAAAAATTTATTCGAATATAATAACAGAAATGAATCATTTTTATATTTCGAAATTGAGCGTCCACCAATTGTTTTATGAACACAATCATTGCAACTTAACGTGGATTTTTGTAACAGTGCATATGTATTAGACTGATGCAAATTTTGACATTTTCGCTCCACAGTGCTCAAACGGTTCCAAATCGGGTCCTGATTAGTCTCCCAAAATTTGAACTCATTCGATAAGAAACTGACTTGGCACAAACCATTTGAAGTTTATATGGAAATTACTATAGGAAAACCAAATGTTTTGTTCATATCTATCTAACAATTTACCATATCGCTCTGCTTTAAAAAATGATAACTGAGCTCGTAGAAAATTTTCTCAGCTACAACTTTGTCCTTAACCACTTTTCAATATAATTTAAGCATCAAAAGTTATCAATAATTCAAGCCACTAATGTCTTACGATTATGCTCAATCAACTGTTCAGCAGGCAACATTGGTGTTTCTGGTGCTTGGAATAGAGCACAAAACTCATGGCTACTATGTCACACTGCAAGATACAGTGTTGCTCACAAAACAGCTGCTTGATCATAAAGAACCTAGCACAAGTATTCCAAAATTGGCCAAAGAGGTTGCTGACAATATTGGAAGACCCTTCAGTGCCCATACCATCCGGCGTGTGGCACACAGACACAATCTAAGGGGACGGGTTGCTCGGAAGAAGCCTCTCCTCTCAAAAGCGAATATTAGGAAGCGACTGGAATTAGCGAAGGAATATGTTAACAAGTCTATGAAGTTCTGGAACAAGGTGATGTTCACCGGCGAGACGAAAATAAACCTATTTGGATCCGACGGAAGACAGATGGTATGGAGAGAACCGAATTCGTCGCTGGAGGCCAAGCATTTGAGGCCTACTGTCAAACACGGAGTGGGTACTATAGAGTTTATCGACACCACGATGGACAAAATAGGCTACTTGAACATCGTGAAACATAACCTGCAAGCTTCCGTGTAAAACTAAACCTACCACGCGATTATTACTTCCAGCAGGACAATGATCCAAAGCACACCTCGCACATAGTACGAGAGTGGTTGCTTTACAATGTTCCTAAACAACTCAAAACCCCTCCACAGTCACCGGATCTTAACCCCATTGAACATTTGTGGTGGGAGGTAAAGCACCGATTGAATAAAACCCCGTCCCGAATTTTTTTTTCTTTATTTAACACAATTTAACTGTTTTCCACAATATTTTTCATTTCTTTTCATAATTTCTTCTTTCTTCTCGTACCGTATTACTTTCATTTTGTGACCTTCCTTAACCTAACTTACTTCTAACATTAGCTTTGGGAAACCGATTACCCGCGGCGTACTCGGGGTTAATACCACATTCACTCATCTACACGCATATCCATACACTCCTCCTCATCTTTACAGATATACACGAACACACGTTAAGAAAGGGAAAGGAAACCTTAACCTAATCTAACCTAACCATCATTCTGTAAATTGAATGCTATAGCTTCCGTTACAAGCCATAGAGCTGCTTTCAGTTTACAATTTTTGTTTCCAATATTATACGATAATACTTCCTCTGGGTCTGTTAATTTTATTTTCAACTTGTTTGTTAGCACTTCTTTCAACCAAATCCAAATTGAACTAGATGTTACACATTGCTTTATCATATGAATTACAGTCTCTTCAGCTGAACAAGTTTCACATAGAGTTGATTCTACTCCTCGAATCCGATAACTACACTTTTTTTTCTTATTTAAGACAATATCTTTAAAAATGTTGAACAAAGCAGTTTTTCCTTTAGATGATATGTAATGTTGATTCAAGTTTTCTAATAGATTTTCCCAAAGTAAATTAGGCAACTCTTCTTGTACTTTACATGAAATGTTTAATTGATCAATGAAATGCTTGAATTATGGGAGTTATTTAGTTTTACATCGTTTGCAAAAATTGTCCATTCTCTCATATTCCTAGTTAAGTTACGATTGTTTGTTTGTTTTAACATGAAAGTATCTTGAAACGTATTGGTATTTTTTTGAGTGATTAAAATGTTCTTGATAAACAATGCTTTGGCTTTAGATTCGATATCTACAAGAGCGAGACCTCCATTGTAAACTGGTAAATATAATTCATTTCTAGATACTTTAAAAATATAACCCTGCCATAGGAATCGGCCAGAAATAGATTTCAGTGTAGCTATGTGTTTATTGCTGGGTGGGAAAATTTGGCAAATATACGAAAGCTTCGAAAAAACATAGGTGTTAAGGAGCCACGTTTTTTTAAGTTTATTTTGTAGTTGAAATTTGATACAAGCTTATTTTTTCTTCTGATACCAGTGTATTCGGTTTGAATTTATACGCAATTGCGTTGATTCTGTTATTTTCCAATTCCAATAACTTTGACTTGATAATTGCCATCTCTGCAGCAACATCTTCTTAGATGTGTTGTTTATCAAATAGCTTATTTAAACAACGGTAATAGAAATTTTTTTCTCGGTTCGCTTGTTGGCTGGCACCATAGCTCTCTGCCTTGAAAAATCTTTTGATACTGCTCTTAAAATCAGTATTCCACCTATAGTTAAGATCCGTAGCGGAGTTTCGCAGCTTCAGATTATTATACATTGTTGTAAATTTATCTTTGATTTCATCGTTATATAATAGTGATGAATTAATTTTCCAATAACCGCGGCCAAGGAAGCTAAAAAGTGATTGGTTATTTATCCTGTAAGTTAAACAGACACTATGGTAATCGGAAAACGCCAACGGAATGGTTTCGGTGTTAGATAACATTTTCAAAAAAGGGGAAGACGAATACATTCTATCCAGACGTGACTTGGACTCATTTCGATAAAATGTAGCCTTGGTATTTTTTCCTTTGATCTTTTTTTCAATATCAAAAAAGTTTAAAGATGAAATTAATGTCTTTAAACCATTGCAAATATTTTTAACTTTTCCATTTGAATCATCCGGAAATATTATACAGTTAAAATCTCCTATCAAAACATTTTCTTTTTCAATTGCTAGATGAATCAGAATGTCCTGGGTGAAAAGAAAGTCTCTTTCTTTTTTGAATTTACTCCCGGAGTGGGCGTATATGTTCACGAAATTTATATGAACTATACACACCGAAGTAATTTTCCCATTGCCACTACGCGACCTATTTCTCGATCCCACTCTTGCACCGATTGAATCAATTGGACCTACCGTACCGGTTAAAACCGAATCCATGACTAGCTGTTTCTTTTTTGGTTAACCTTTCTCTTTCTTTTTTCCGACTTCATCGGATTCCGAAGATTCGTTGTCAGATGTTTATATCGGCGAACGTTTCAGTGGGTTCCTGAGATCCCCACTAATACCATCCCCGATATCAGTCATCTCCACTTCGTTGCCAGCTGTGTTGTCAACCTCTACTGATATCGTTGCCTCTTTTGTTTGAGAGATTACTGCCACCTTTTCAGTTGGGATCGATGAACCCGGTCCATCAACCTTACCTGATTTACTGCCTGCTGGTGTGAGTGCCGGTCTGATAGGAACGGGGATCGGAGTCAGATTCAACGAATCTGATCTTTTCTGAGTGCTGGGACCAGTGCTGCAAAATTTCGACAATACACGGTGATACTCAAAATTCTGCTTTGGTCACTTGTTTGAGCTAACAGTCATCGCAAACCATGTCAATTGTCAGTAACATTTTTGTCAGTGACGAACATGTGCTGATTTGTTTATTAGCTAAATTTGAAATGAAATTTAAATGGCTTGAGCAAAACAATTACATGGAGCCATTAAAGTGAATAAGCATCTACGTCCTGAACCGCTTGGATAACAATAATGTGTTTCAGAACGCAAGAAATTACACTTTCTGTTACCAGGTGAATCTTGGTCATTGACGAAAAAAAATGAGATTTTGACAAAGATTTTTTTGAGGATCAAGTCTATCATTGACTATGTGAAACACAATTTTGTCAATATCGCGCAAAAGTCTGTCAATGACAATGACAAATCTCAGCACTGGCTGGGACCAGCTTGGTCGCCATTATTTGTCAACACATCACTGTACAGAGCACCATTTTGAATCGTTTTAATGCTTGCTAATTTGGGGCAATTAGCCTTCTGATGTTACTCACTCTTGCAGTAAAAGCATCGGTTCTTCAGGCCCTCATAGAAGATTCTAGCCTTGAAATGACCGATGAACAGGTTTGCTGGTAGCTCCTTGGAGATTTCCATGTGGACACCCCTGATACCACTGAACACACTGTATCCATAGTTAACTGGATACTTCTCTCGAACATGTTGCCTGATGGTACCGAACTGGCTCAAAACCGTTGAAATGTCCTTGTCGTCTATTTCAGGAGACAGATTAAAAATCCGAACGTACCGAAACAAACTGCTTGCAACCTTGATTCGCACAGAAATCCTAGAGCCATCTTCATAATCAAACTCGTATTGTTCGTCTAACCCGGTCGCAAAGCAGTTGAACTCATTTTCATCCAGAAACTTAATGTAATACGCATGGTCATTTTCATCCTTGTATTTTCAATGTACACTATCCGCGAGAATACCCACTCTGCGTGCGACGAACCGCAGAACATCCAGGTGCTTTGGAGCCTTAGTCGATGGTCCGAAACCGATTTTCAGAGTATTTTTCCTGGTTACTTCCATTGTGATTGTTCTTTAGTCAAATCCGTTTATTGTTTGTAGCTTCACACAAAGACGTGGAAACTACAAAAATCCGTACAAGAGAGCAGTTTTCGCGCGTGTGATCGTATCGATTTCCGAGCGTTAACTGACTTCGTACGTTACCTTTCCCAATTCGCGCGAGCAGCTCATCAACGATAGGCATTGGAAAACGCTACCTCAATACCGCCTCATTCACACGCCTCAAATCTGAGCATGCGTGCCTCACTAGACTGATGCAAAATTTGAAATTTTCGCTCCACAGTGCTCAAACGGTTCCAAATTGGGTCCTGGTTAGCCTCCCAAAATTTGAACTACTTTAGTAAGAAACTGACTTGGCACAAACCACTTCAAGTTTATATGGGAATTACTATTGGAAAACTTATGTTTTTGTTCATATCTATCTAACAATTCACCACATCACTGTGCTTTTTAAAATTATAGCAGTGATTGTAGCAAATTTTCTCAGCTACAACTTTGTTGAAAACCACTTTTCAATCAAATGCACGGAACAAAAGTTATTAATGATTCAAGTCACTTATGTCTTATGATTATGCTCATTAAACTTTTCAGCAGGCAACATTGGTGTTTCTGGTGAGAAGAATAGAGCACAAATATCATGACTACTATGTCACACTGCAGAATACAGTGTTGCTAACAGAACAGCTGCTTGATCATGCCATAAGATTATCAATCTCTTAAACAATTAATAACTATTTTATTTGACATTTGGCTGAAAAACGATATTGTGCAAAATTGTAGCTTAAAAAAATTCCCGTAAGAATAGTTATCGAACTTTTTGAAAAATCAATATGGAAAATGGGTAGAAGACAATGAACAAAAAGTTTGATTTTCCCATAGTAATTTCCATATAAACTTCGAATGATTTGTGCCAAGTCAGTTTATTACCAAATGAGTTTAAATTTTGGCAGGCTAATCAGGACATGATTTGAAGTCGTTTGAGCATTGTGGAGCGAAAATTGCAAATTTTGCATCAGTCTAGTGCCTCACCGTTAGCCTTTCCTACTACTACCAATGGAGATACCCACGATACCCGGCCCGGTTTCAACCTAAGAAACGTAGAACATAAAAAAAACATTTAAAAAAATGAAAGAAACGAGAGAACGGCAGGCAGACTTCCTGATTAGCTTTTAGGACATGATAAACACAAGAAAACTAAGATAACCAATTGTAATGTTTCAGCTTTTCTACCATATAAATGTTCACCTTAAGTCCAGTATTCATTAAGATGAAAGGGGACCTCCTTAATTTTCAAAAATTCAAATGCAGCTTTTTCGTTCAACACTAAAATTAAGTTCAAGAAAATGTGTTCAGCACAGTGAACACATTTTCATAGACAGAATATCGGATTTAAACGATGACGTTTACTTCTCCTTTAAGGTGAAAGTGATCTAGTGAGTAAATAAAAATATCAAAAATGGTTTTCTCTGAGACGTCACTTTAAATTGAAAAAAAAGCTCTTGTCATTTTGGGCGAAATAATAAAAGAAAAACATAGGCGAGAGCATTTTGCAATCTGAAGTGATGTCTCAGTGAAAACCATTTTCGATTTTTTTTTTATTTAGGGGAAATGGATGTAATGTGACTCTAAATGCCCCTTAGTTGAGTTCATCTAGATAAAATTGATAAATAGCAGATTTTTAGCGATGAGCCCAATCTTAGATCCATAGGCCAACGTTAGAGCCATTTCCCCTGCTCACTAGGTCATTTTCACCATCAGCACCTTCCTCAATTTTATAATCGTCTACTTCACGCGTGATTAGTATAATGCATTTCTTATTGTTTGCATTGTTGTATGTTGTATCAAAAGACAACTCCACTGAACCAAGGTATCTCCATAACAGACCGTCTTCGTCAAGATCAAACCATCTCTTAAAGTCACTCAATGGATTTACTTCAGAGAAAGAATAAAAAAAAAACTTCTAACCCCTCTGCTATGAGAATACTTTGAAACATCTTCATTCGAGTGATATTTGTAGTTCGCTATCCTTTCACGGTTTCAATCCACTGACAGGATGCTGGCAACCTTTGGAGGAACGGATGAATATGACATACATATCATAAACTGAACGGACGCTAAACTGGTACATCCGGATGCTGGATGGCACCAAAGAGACTTCGTTTGACCCATTTATTCCAACCAATGAATGCACCAGTCTACTAGGATGCATGCTGTAGAATGGGAAAGAATGCGTTCTTTATTCATGATTGGTTTTATTGTGACTCTCTTGACCTACTTAGATAAGACTACACTACTGTGAAGCTTCTGGTTTCATGTACAACAGCAGCAGAGGCGAAACGACGGCTGGCAGTGGAATCTGCTTCTATCGTGTTCGGTTTATGAAGCTGCGAACAACAATGGTGAAAAAAAAAACAACTACGCAGCACTCGGATCTCAACCAAGAAATATGCACTTTATTGTTTCAATCCATTCCTCCGGGATGAACTTACGAACGTTTGAGGAGCAACGGTTGAAAGTACGGAGCAGATGCTCTTGTTAAGTGCAGAAACACTGAAAGTTCATATACTTAGCTCAAGTGCAACCAGCATCGTTTGACAACGCCATCGTCGTTCTAGTATGTACTGTGGATTTGGAACCCGAAACTAGCAATTTGCAGATGAAAATTTATTAAAGAAAAGGAATTTCAGCGGCGGAAAACAAATATTGAAATGAACAGTGAAAACGTCGACTGGTGCTCTACATTTTTTTCACAAGCCTCAAGGGATGTGAGCCTTATGCCAACCATCCGGAAAAGCTTGAGCAGAGGCGAAAAATAGCGTGGCACAGAACGAACCGGCAACATTAATTCATTTTCATCATCACGGACACTTAATTTACTTCACCGGAAATAGATTGAGTTTGCTGGAAATTGCGTGAAAATGTTCGCTACACCTACCATATGGCAGGTCAAAGACGTAAATAGCGGAAAGCATTGCCGATAAACAAAAAACACTAACCGTACACAGCAAAAAAATAATTTTGATATCACATCAAAGTGGATGCACTACAATCATGTCGAAAATTTCATGTAATTTTTATGACCACATAAATAAACAAATGCAGTAAAAGCAGCGTAATGTCAGTTCATGCATTGTATTAATGATAATTTTGTCCTTTTTAGTAAGTAATATTACACCATATTTTCGACATGATTGTAGTGCATCCACTTTCACGTGATATCAAAATTATTTTTTTGCTGTGTAGCCGTAAATTTTGTTTCGTATTAAAATCAAAATGTAAATCAAAGAGAAAGCCTTCAAATTTATTCATGATTTTTGCATTGTTAATATATCTTTTATAGCTTCACTAGATTAAATATTCTTGTTTTCGTTCGAACCGTTCGAACCAAACGGAAATAATAGAATGGGAGAATAGCTGATTTTTAGAAAGTACTAGTACCAACACTCATACTGTTCATATTTGTATGTTTACTTCCATCCCTCTGGTAGCTGTATCACAGATCCTAGCAATCAGTCAGTGAAGTATCAGGATACTTTTAAATAAGTTCACTCCAATCACTTCCCTAGCAGTTCACTTGTTACTGAACAGTTGCAGTTACATGCATGTAACTTTTTTCAATCACAATCAAGTTGTAGCAACTTATTATGATGAACGTGTGTTGCTGGGGTTCCTTCCCAGCTGCATACTTAGAAAAAAATCATGTAAATTAGAGTGCTCTGAGAGTGACACATACACACTTAATCTAGCTCGGTAAAATCTCCAACAGCCGATTACCTCGACAATAACATTTGCTGATATCTTTGCAAAATATCTGTTTGTTAGCTGATATCTCAGCAAAATGTTATTTGTTAGCTGAGTCTCGGCAATTTTTTTACTGCATATTGCAAATTGCAGAAATACTCGGCTGTTGGAATCTCGGTGAAAAAATTTAAGTGTGTACGAGCATCAACTTTGACATAAATTTGAGTCATAACAGATGCGAAATATAACTTAATCAAATATATTTTTCGTCGAGCAACGAACTTTTCAGTCTCGGAGCACTTAATATTACATGACATGTTTGTTTACGTCTCATCTTGTATGTCAACAATGGATTCCATCAGTTGTAAAATTAGTTATTTCTAAGTGTGTGGGTTAAAAACCAACTGAAAAAGAGAACATTTTATTTGAATTCTGGAGAAAAGAGAGGACATTGTTTCAAAATTTTTACTAGACCTGTACGACGATCCATTACTCGGCGGTGGCGGCGTGAAATTCATGTTTGCCTCATCGGCGTACATTGGCGTAGGTGACTGTCATATTTTCACATCAGTGTTCACTCGGCTGTCGAGAAAAGCAGGCCACTCTCGATGTGTGCCACGCGATCGTCTGTTTTCTCGTCAGCAACCATTGTGTGGTCCTCCTCATTGTTCTTCATCAGCAGTTCTATAAGTGTTAATTGTGTTTATTGTGTTACAACACCTTTTGACTATATTTTAAAGATGTACTTATTGTATAGTGACCAAGAATCCTCGGCTCTGTAAAGTTAATTCGTTGGAACCTTATCAAAAAAATGAAATTAAAAAAAATATATATATATTTTCACATATCAAAGTTTAATTTAACAAAATTTTATATTTTTGTATAACGTGACTTGCTGCTAATTTTTTTCTGAATTGGTAATATTCAAAAATCCACAAAAATCACGAAACTCAGAAAGTCTCCTTCTTGTTCACTACAATTTGTAAACAAGCGGACGTTGCCAACGTTGCATGCAAATAATTTGATCAATACGGAGGTATGACAGAACAAAACAGCTTACTCGTTCACACTTGCATCGTACCCATCACTTCTTCGATACAATCGATGTAAATATTTACATTATTTGACAAAACTCAGGCTATCATGACAGCAGTTGGTCTCTTTTCTTCATTCATATTGTTTTAAGTAATCAAACGTCATGATTACCTGGGTTTGGTCAAAAAAGGTAAATATTTACGTTGTTTGTACCAAAGAATAAAGGGCCACCCACATTCGATCCGTTTGCGTTGCGTTGACGTAAATTTGACAGTTAGACAATAGATTTAGCTGTCACTTTGCCGCAACGCGTCCGATCTGGATCTAATGTGCGTGGGTCTTAAGGATGGTGACATCAAAATACGCACACATGAGAGTGCTGAATGCAAGAAAGAGTAGGCTGTTCCAATTATTCAAAACATTTATACTGACATCGATGTGAGCTACGACGAAATTCTTGTTTGTTACCCCCCCCGTGGTCAGAGGTGAATTGAAATTCAATAAGCAAACATATGCGTATTTATTGTTTTTTAACGTAGGACTACGTCTTTGATTTCTATATGGGGGTACACTTTGTGAAAACCGAAAATGGAACATGTAACAAATTAAGAAAGATTTTGAACGTTAATAACTCAGCTGCTACTGGTCCAATTTCAATAATTTCATCACCAATCGATCAGAAATATGGCTATGCATCGAAAACAATGCTTCCGAATGTTGATTTTCAACAAAAAACTATTGAAAAACTGGTAAATTTCCAGCATTGTCCAAAAGCGTCGAATTAACTAACAAATCCACCAAGTACCTACATGCATATGCTGCTTCCCCAGCTCAGTCATCAAAGAGTAGTAAGTAGACGAAACAAGTCAAAGTGGCATTCGCCTCCGATCCTCGGGCGCGTGCGAATAGGGAGGATGGAATTGCGTAATATTTTGCACACTCATATCGCCATACTCAGAACCACACGCTCCCAACGACCACACCACTGTGTGGTGGTGTGGTGGTGTCGGTCATCTATGCCAAGCGTGTCACCCTCGCTCTAAACGAACATGCAGCTCGAGAACCTCATCCGTGTTGAACACCCAGCTCAGAATTACTCAACCATCACTACAAAACGGTCCTTTTCAGGGCCACCAAAAATGTGTTAAAGAGTATTATTTGGACATTGGTCAAGGTCATCAGTTCCCGCAAGCAGCTAGCTATCAAGGCGCAACCTGTCTATAGAAGGTGTGGAATTGTAGGCCTGAATAAATTAGTGCAATTAGTTTTTCCTCGGCTTTCATCCTGCACGATTCGTTTCTTTCGTTTAATCAATCACCCTTATAGTGACGTTGAAAAGATTGTTTCAATCGGCGCTTACATATGAAATTTAATGTGGATTATAGAATTTTTTGTATGTTACTAATGGTTTGCCACTAAATGTTGAGATAATTTATTGATAGTTGAATTATCACACTGTATACCATGCCTGTTTGTGAGTTTTTGCCCGTTTTCAAGTAAGGAGTTATCATAAAAAAAAAAAAACAAATCGCCAGCGGGTATTTCCGGGCGCCTTTACAAATAAATAAAATCAAACAAAATCATCATGCAGAACTAGCTAGGATTTGTTTTACTTCATATTTCACAAAATTGCTTTCGAGTGTTAAGAGCTCCCGCAAAGTTTACATTTTTCCCTCTACCAACACATACATCAGGGCTAGATAGATCTCCACAGGATCTATAGAATCCACGCAATTTCAAAAAACCAAAATGCACAGCATTACGAAAAGAGGTCAGGTTTCGACCAATAGCAGATAGATTTTAATTCTAAACAAGCCAAACGATTGGAAATGTATCTACCAATCTGCTAAAATGAACACTTAGTTAATTTTCAATAGGTCACTATCGAAAAAGACCAAATGTCCAACTGTTGCAATGGTGATCAAAATTATCACCGAATGTCTGAAAACAGCGCATTCCCTAACACAGATTTAAAAATCGAATACGATGCGGTCCCACTGAACGGTGCTCATTCAATCACCAGCAGCAGCAGTAAGTATTTCTTGGTACATGCGACGCGAGGTGCTCGTTCTCACTCGTTTTGGTGCCGGGGACGGATTGCGATCCTTCCGAGAGCGATGCTTCCTCGGTGTCGGCGGTACCGGGGACGGGCCCCGTGATTTCCATTGGGCGCGAGTCGTTGGCATGATTGGACTGTTCTCTTCTTCACTTAACTGACAGATGGAAAACAAACAGGTTACTTCGATTCAGAGAACATTTAACACACACTGCCACTGTTATTCTATAATAGCAGTGGTGAAGCTCCACTTGTCCTCTTCCGCAAAACTTTTGACCATGCTTGCGTCATGTTGCGTCAAATCGAATACTAACTCTCTTGTCCTGACATGTAGCTAGTTATAGCTATATGATCGGTATGGTGGTGTTCGGTCATATTATCGACATATTAGTAGCAGTGCTTTCGGCATGTGGCGTTGAAAATTGTTCTCCAGTAACAACGAAAGGCTGCCTGCAAGCAGCGAGCTACAGAGCTCATATGAGCTACCATAGAGAAGGAGGAAGAAGTTCCATTAGATTTGGTAGAAAGTTGATATCACACGATCATAAAAATTATAAATAAATTGGTGTATGGTACAATACGACATACGACATTCAATATTGAGCCTAAATATGTTTAAATGTTCATGCCAATTAATAAAAATATCGTCAGTGGGTCAGACCAGCGTACACCAACGATTCACTAGGAAATTCCCTGTACATACCGCCAATATGGTGTAAGTCTTCTGGGAGGGGACTGCTCTTATATTTAAATTATAATTACGTTCTATTGAAATCCCGCCACATAACAATAGCAGCACTACGCAACAGAAGCACAAAGTATCGCGAAAACATAGACGGATTAAGGTCCCGAGGCATTTCGCTCATTAGAGCTCAGGATGTTGTTGACTTTACACCGAGCTTTGCTTGTCGATTTCACTGGCATGGCGGTTATCCTTTCTGGTGAAACGTTGAAAAAAAAAGAAAAATCATGCAAAGCAAATGCAGAAACCTTTTCTCGCAACGATCAAATTCATTCCATGAGCTTCATCTGAATAAATCAAAACCAACAATTCAGCGTGGAACACCGCTCGGGAAGGATAATGTGTTATTTTTCACACCCTCAAGTTTGCTTTGGCTTCGTTTTTCATTTCCTCCGATATTGTTGAGCAACAATTTTGCGAGCTTGGCAGACAACGCTGGGAAATCGCGAATCGCATCGCACGGTTTGAGACTGGAACTGCCGAACAATAAGCGGGAAATCCCAAACTTCCGGCCTTACAGCTACCACCGCCCACTCCTGCTTTGTGTTTGATGGACGCTTTTTCCATCCATTCCTTCTTCGCTGGTTTCAACTGTAGCTGTTAAAGCTGTGAAAAATAAACAATAGTGAGGGACCAGACAGTGCAGAAGAAACTGTAGCTGAGCTGTACCGGGAAAAAAATGTACTTAACTTTAACGGTTCACTTAGATTTTTCACTTTTCGGCAAATTATCTATCCATATTAGGGTTCCAATAAAAAAAAAACATGAAACCGACTATATACAAACTGTTCATTGCCTCGGGCCCAATCGGACATGATTTGGGGTGGAGCGAAATCATCAAAGTTTCAACTTTTTTCATCTGGAAAATCTCCCAAGAAGAATAGGGTACTACTTCGGCCTATTCGCCCTATTGGGCCTATCGAGCAGACAACTTCAAATAAATCCATGATTGCAGAGTTAACAGGTTATTTATGCGTTTGGTACAATACATTAGTTAATAAGCTACCGAACGAAGTCAATGAGAACGCGTGATATGAAGGTTTGCACCCATTATTCCCAAAAACAAAAGAAGCGCTCCGACCGAATCAATTTTTATCTTCATCCGATAGGCCGAAGTGCATTCATTGGCGTTTCAATGACGTTGCAATGCGTTAGGCCGAGTTTAGAATCCGTAGGCAGAGTTTGGCAGAAGCAGTGTTAGACTTTTGACAATATCTCAACGATTGGTTTCTCTATATCAAATCTTACGGTACGTACGGAAAGGTACATAAATCCATCGAAAGGTTCGGAGATTGCTGCATGCAATCCGATCAACAGATAATTAGGGTTCTGGCACGTTAGGTTAGGCAACTATGTAAAGTATGTAGGTAGAATATCAAATTTTCTAATTAAAATCAACAAACATGCTTTTCTTAAAATCAAAATAAACTATTACAATGTTAAACTAAAATCAAACAGTAACAGTGATCAAGATGAAGAGGTTTCGAGCTAAATCAATTGAAACGTACAATAATTGTAAACTACAATACAATAAGTAAATGAACGAACATTTTAGTAGCAGTAGTAGAACTGTTCAGAAGGACAAAACCTATTGAATGGTAGGCATCTCAGTTCAGAACTCACTTACCAGGCGGTGCTAGTTCCATAAAAGTTGACTAGTTCCTGGCCGGTTGAGTAGTTCCATAAAAGTATTATACGTCTATATGTGTATGCAGCTCACTTTCAATGGTTCTGCACAAAAGATGAATCGAATTGCGGTCTTCGAAAAAGTTGTTCTGCATAGTTTACTCAATCTGAAGCCAAGTGCATATTTTCTTGAAGCGGTTCCTTCGTCGTCTGATGCATTTCGGCCAATCGTTTTGGATATCTGCCGGCTGTAGTAAGCTAAAGCGGAAGATTTCTAGTAAAACGACCCGAATGCATTGATGATGTCAGCTTAAAACTGGGTTTAATTATGCACCAGCGTCTCCAGTAAAGTGTGTCTTCCTCTTTTTTGGTGCAGGCGCTTCGTTGTCCTCGTATTCAGCTTCCGGAATTTAGTTTTCGCTGTTCTCGTTGGTTGCGTCATTGCCACGAGTCGACTGTCCTGATCCAGAATCCTGTCCATGTCCAAAGCTTAACGACTCCTCTATGGAGCAAGCCCTCCGATAACAACCACCCGTTCCTCAAGAGGAGTAAGTTCAATAAGCTTACTAGGGCCACCGCCTGTAGCTGATTGTTCACGACGGTCGTGCGCTAGCTTGCGCTTGGCATTTGACTTTCAGTTGAACCAAACCTTTAAAAAACAACGTCAGCAAGCATGAACATATTTAATAAAATATGATTGTAATCACCTTCTTCCAAGAAGGCCGCCGCTTCCTTAGTGGGTTGCCCAATACTGTTTAGCTCAACTGTTCGGGCTTCCCAGTGTGACCCTGTGTTAAGCCTGGCAAACCCCCTCGCAATGTCTGGTTGCTTCTCCAGTAGCTCGACCATTCGGTTGAATTGATCTTTAGTAGTACTTTTTGCTATCGGCTGTTTTTCCCTAAGCGATACCGAAATAAGGGTAGGATTGAAATAATTGATTTCTGAGTTATAAGGACTGCAGTGATTGATTATCTTTGTCGATTTCTAATACCTTCTTTTACAGCACTGTGCTGAAAAATTAAAGAAAAAATGTTTACAAAAGTGAAGAAACACAAAGAGAAAATTGATGATTTGAATCGATCTTCGAAGCTAGAAACTTAGGATTCTGATAGAATTGATTCATTGGTGGGTATTCCGACAGTCGTATTTACATTAGGTGACACTAAATTGGTATTCCGAGAGTCACATAATGTCGATACGACTGTCGGAATAACCCCCATTACTTGATTACTTACATCTTCACTCGCAAAATGTTGCGACGGGCCTCACCAGACGGGAGACGGGATGGGTTTCTCTAGTTATTTCTTTAACTACAACACCAACGAAAGCAGATAAATGGAGAACCCACTGGATGGACACATAACCGGTAAGACAAATCACTGTTCTAGACACCGCACTAAATAATTGAAATCCCGTTCCGGATAACCGAAATGGTCGGTTATTCACACGAGACACGGCCACGCAGCGTGGGTAGACCTGGAAAGAAATATAAACAAAACTCAATATTCATCTGCTTGCTTCATCGCATTGCAAGAAATTTACTTGAGGATGAATTTTACTGAAACGGAAGAATCGGGATAAGAAGTTTCGATCGACAATCGGATGAACACACAGAACCGACGAAACCAGGCACCGTTCCAAACACCGAAGCAAATAATCGACATCTGCACACTTAAAACAGATTCACGAGGTCGGCAGAAAAAAATACGGAGCTGACACGGCAATTCATAATGTTACTGATATTTCGGCAACTAAAATATATTTTCCGAGATTGACCAAAAACATATGCCAAAATTCGCATAGTAATTCGCTGAGCACATCAGTCAACAGAAATAATACCGAAATCAGCAATCGCATTTACTGAGATTTCGGTATTGGTCTCATCCATTGCCGAATTTTGGTAATACAGCTGTCACTTTTTTTTTCGACCGCCATTGTTTAGAAGATCAGAAGTAAATTGTTCTTTGACTATATGTTTTTTTTTTTTAGTATTACTTCTACGTGAAGTCAACGATTTACATAGTTGAAGATGCTAATTTCAAATAACAGACTGTAGTGGTAATTTTTATACGATAGATGGAGTAGATGAAAGCATAGAGTTGATAATTCCGTTAGAGTACGGCAGTGTGAAGATTGCATATAGATATTAGAATAGAGAGCTTAGGACAACTTTTTAAGGAAGGTACAAATCGGTTTTTTCATCTCTCTTTACCAAACTCCCCCTTTGGAGAGGGATGGTGAGGGGTGTCCCCCCCCCCGCCACCACTGGCAAAAAGAGATGAAGACCGACCCGCTCAAGTACCAACTGTGTGATGCCTTCCTTCGAATAACAATTGAAGTGCGGTAAAAAATCGGTAGAACTGTTTCAAACACACAGTTGGTACTTGAGCGGGTCGGTCTTCATCTCTTTTTGCCAGTGGTGGCGGGGGGGAGGGGACACCCCTCACCATCCCTCTCCAAAGGGGGAGTTTGGTAAAGAGAGATGAAAAAACCGATTTGTACCTTCCTTAAAAAGTTGTCCTAGCTCGCTTGTCTAATATCTATATACAATCTTCACACTGCCGTACTCTAACGGAACTATCAACTCTATGCTTTCATCTACTCCATCTATCGTATAAAAATTACCACTACAGTCTGTTATTTGAAATTAGCATCTTCAACTTAGTAAATTGTTGTCTGTGTCTTTTGCATCGAAAAAAAAAACTTTAAAAACCCAACACGTGGACTTAAACTTTTACTGAGATTTTCGGCAAAAATTGACAACCGTCAATTTTATGATTAAAGTGATCCTCGGTAATTTTGCTGTTTGCCGAGATGGTTACCGAGCACTCAGTGGTGCCCATTTTGACAATTGTTTTGCCGAGATCTTGCGAAAAAAACTTAGTGTGTGGATCCGAGTAATTGTACTTGCCAACGGGATACGGTCACTCAGTAGGGTAAATCTGAGAAGACAAAAAAAAGTAGAAATGTCTGTGCCTAGGGGCATGAACGGAAGCTTGACGTAGGACCGCTAGTGGACGGAACAAATGTGAACATTTGGTTCTTTTAATTGATCAATCATCAATTATCTTAACTCTTTCCGTTTTTTATTTGTAAGCGTATCAAATTTATTTCAAAGAGAAAGTTAATGAAGAGAATCCAAGGGACTGTCGACTTGAGTATTTTTGATTCATCTACCTGACTTTAAAAGGTGTATTTTAATTTTTTTTGTTATTTATGATTTTTTAAGTTTTGTGCATTTTGGTATTAAAGTGTATTCAATTCACCCCTCACAGGATTTCCATCCGAATTATATGAATGGGGCGGGGCGGAAAGTATCGTTTGTGCAGAATATGTAAAAAAGGAGAGACTTCGAGAGATTGAACTCGTGAGAGCTAATTTTCTAATTTGATTTTATTGGCTTTCTGGGGACTAAATATACACCCAAAGCGAATTATTCCCACTTCTCTCAAATTCTATTGAATTTTTAACACTTTCTAACAGCGTGTTCTGGAAAATGGTCAGACGATGATTAATCTCACCAATACATTGTTCAAATAATACTCTTAAGGGGGTATTCCCAATCTTTTGCCTTTTTTCGGCCTGTTTTTCAATTAATTTTTTTTCAAGGAAAATGAATAGTAATGCGCCTAACTCTTTGGGATTCTTGTTTATTGAACATTAAAGTTTACAAATAAATTTTTTTCGACATAAAAAAGACATTATTGACGTCACAAAATGGCGGCAAACAGACCCCTGTTCGCCGCAAACGCCTGGACGGGCGAAGACTTTTCTCTGGAACGGCTTATCTGAAACAGATTTCGTGATGAAATTAATAATCTGCATAAGATTCTCTGGAGCTTCTCCCGTTGGCAGCAAAAAATCTTGCAAATTAACAAAATGGCGGCCATATGAAAAAACAGGCGATTTTTAGCCCGCTTTTTTGCAGCTTTAAGGTGCTTCAAACAATGTTAAATGTTAATATTTTTGGCTGAAAGTGGGAGAAGCTCCAAAGAATTTAATAAGGAACAAAATGCGCAAAGATTCAAGTCAATATCTCTTATAGTTTCTGAGAAAAATCTTCGCCCGATAAAAAAAATGTGGTTTCGAGAAAAACGCGTTTAAAGTTTTGACTTTAGTTAAAACCATTTTGGGGGTTCTTACCATTAGTCAGCTATGCCTGGACACCGAATTTGCTGATCGGAAAACGGCTTGGGGGGATGAAAGTATATAGTCTAAAGTACAAAAAAAAGTGAAAAAAAAAATTTGATTTTTTGAAAAAAAAGATCGGGAATACCCCCTTAACAAATTTATGGTGGTCCTGAAAAGGACCGTTTTGTAGTGATGGTTGAGTAATGCTGAACTGAGCACGACGAGCTACTGATTCCGATCCTAGCCTAGCGGTGGAACTTCTTCCTTCTTCTCTATGGTAGCTCATATGAGCTCTGTAGCTCGCTGCTTGCAGGCAGCCTTTCATTCTTACTGGAGAACAATTTTCAACGCCACACGCCGAAAGCACTGCTACTGATATCGACGACCGAACACCACCATACCGATCATATAGCTATAACTAGCTACATGTCAGGACAAGAGAGTTAGTATTCGATTTGACGCAACATGACGCAACCATGGACAAAAGTTTTGCGGAAGAGGACAAGTGGAGCTTCACCACTGCTATTATAGAATAACAGTGGCAGTGTGTGTTAAATGTTTTCTGAATCGAAGTAACCTGTTTGTTTTCCATCTGTCAGTTAAGTGAAGAAGTGCACAGTCCAATCATGCCAACGACACGCGCCCAATGGAAATCACGGGGCCCGTCCCCGGTACCGCCGACACCGACGAAGCATCGCTCTCGGAAGGATCGCGATCCGTCCCCGGCACCAAAACGAGTGAGAACGAGCACCCCGCGTCGCCAGCAGGAGTCACCTGGTCCGTCGCAGCCAGCATCCAGTCCCCGTCATCGAGAACGGTCACTTGGTCCGTCGCGCCTGCATTGCAGCAAGACATGGCGGCGATGGCGCTGCGAATGGACACTATGTCCAGGCAGCATAAGGACGAGATAGGCGCGGTGACACAACAAGTTGACGGTCTAACCACGACATACAGACTGAAATCATTAAGCGAAATTTCGCACGACGACCGATTGGTGCTGGCGCACGCGGAAGCACGATGGGTCACCGCTGTGCAACATAACGAGGCAAATATTTCGTGGGCATGGTTAAACAGCCGTTTCTCGTACACGTTGTCGGCGCTGCGGACCAGGGGCGTCCCCGAGGAAAACGTGTTCAGAACCGGTCGAGTAGAGAGCATCCAGCGCCTCATCGGCCAATTCCGGCAGCGCGCGGATGACAGCGGGATGGAGCTCTAAATTGTCATAGAAAAAGTTTATTTATTGACGTGGATTTTTTTTTTTTGTATTTGTTTAATAAATTGTTCTGTATGTACCAAGAAATACTTACTGCTGCTGCTGGTGATTAAATGAGAACCGTTCAGTGGGACCGCATCGAATTCGATTTTTAAGTCTGTGTTAGGGAATGCACTGTTTTCAGACATTCGGTGATAATTTTGATCACCATTGCAACAGTTTGACATTTGGTATTTTTCAATAGTGACCTATTGAAAATTAACTAAGTGTTCATTTTAGCAGATTGGTAGATAAATTTCCATTTGTTTGGCTTGTTTACAATTAAAATGTATCTGCTATTGGTCGAAACCTGACCTCTTTTCGTAATGCTGTGCATTTTGGTTTTTTGAAATTGCGTGGATTCTATAGATCCTGTGGAGATCTATCTAGCCCTGATGTATGTGTTGGTAGAGGGAAAAATGTAAACTTTGCGGGAGACGATGTCTTAACACTCGAAAGCAATTTTGTGAAATATGAAGTAAAAAAAATCCTAGCTAGTTCTGCATGATGATTTTGTTTGATTTTATTAATTTGTAAAGGCGCCCGGAAATACCCGCTGGCGATTTGTTTTTTTTTATGATAACTCCTTACTTGAAAACAGGCAAAAACTCAAAAACAGGCATGGTATACAGTGTGATAATTCAATAATCAATAAATTATCTCAACATTTAGTGGCAAACCATTGGTAACATACAAAAAATTCTATAATCCACATTAAATTTCATATGTAAGCGCCGATTGAAACAATCTTTTCAACGTCACTACAAGGGTGATTGATTAAACGAAAGAAACAAATCGTGCGGAATGAAAGCCGAGGAAAAACTAATTGCACCAATATATTCAGGCCTACAATTCCACACCTTCTATAGACAGGTTGCGCCTTGATAGCTAGCTGCTTACGGGAACTGATGACCTTGACCAATATCCAAATAATACTCTTTAACAATTTTTTGGTGGCCCTGAAAAGGACCGTTTTGTAGTGATGGTTGAGTAATTCTGAGCTGGGTGTTCAACACGGATGAGGTTGTTGAGCTGTATGTTCGTTTGGAGCGAGGGTGGCACGCTTGGCATAGATGACCGACCCGCAGTGACTCACTTCTTCTTCCTTTGATGGTTGCTTATGTGGGCTCTGCAGCTCGCTGCTTGCAGGTAGTCTTTCGTTGTTACTGGAGAACAATTTTCAATGCCACACGCCGAAAGCACTGCTACTGCTGCTACTGTTGCTACTAATTTCGACGGCCGAACACCACCACACAGTGGTGTGGTCGTTGGGAGTATGACGATGAGTGTGCAAAATATTACGCAATTCCATCCTCCCTATTCGCACGCGCCCGAGGATCGGAGGCGAATGTCACTTCGACTTGTTTCGTCTACTTACTACTCTCTGACGACTGAGCTGGGGAAGCAACATATGCATGTAGGTAATTGGTGGATTTGTTAGTTAATTCGACGCTTTTGGACAATGCTGGACATTTACCAGTTTTTCAATAGTTTCTTGTTGAAAATCAACATTCAGCATTGTTATCGTTGCGTAGCAATATTTCTGACCGATTGGTGATAAAAAATTGAAATTGGACAAGGGGCAGCTGAGTTATTAACGTTCAAAATCTTTCTTAATTTGTTACATGTTCCATTTTCGGTTTTCACAAAGTGTACCCCCATATAGAAATCAAAGACGTAGTCCAACGTCAAAACTACAAGGGACAGCCTCTATTTGGTTGTACGCAATGGTGACGTAAGACTACGTGGTCCTATATAATAAATGTTAATTGTTAACTGCAGCAGGAGCTTGTGTTTTGTGTAGAAATAGGAATTTGAGCGCGGTTTTCTCTGTCTATACTCTTTAGTATGACTATGGTTGCCCTGAAAAGAAGCTTTTCATATGGATTTTAGTTGGGATAAGTTCAAAAATTTAACTCTTTTGGAAAATCTAGATGGCCCTGAAAAGGGTCGATGGTAGTACAGGCTTAAAACCTTTGGAAGATGATGATGACGCATAGGTAGCTGGATCAGCAAATCGGACCGGACAATCCCATGTTTGATTGGGCACTCGCAAGAGTCTCGGCCCGTCTGCTGCTGGACAGGGGTTGAACTGATGTCTGCGACGGGTTGGAAGGCCGCAAAATATCAGTGTCCACCCAGCGAAAGCTCCTGCACTTTTTAGTTTTTTCTCGTTAAACACCTTCTTGTTGTGATTTCCGGTGGTCTGTTCGCCAGGTGCCCTATCGAACATATGATGATCCATGGTCAGGTCTGAGAATGGGATTGCTTGGAGTGGACGGAGTCCCTCAACCTCAAATGTCCGGGTGTTCTCTCGCTACTGGAGTGCTGCTCGCTGCTGTGTGCGTCGTTTCGCTTTGTCGTCCGACTGCTGAGTGATCCACGGAAGTAAGTAGTATTAAAATTTACGTTTATTTTCTGGTTTTTATGTTTCAACATTTGGTTTAACATTTCAATTGGTTAGCGTTTGGCTCTTCAATTTTGTTCTAGTTAATTGGTGATTCTAATTTGATGATTGCGTTTACTGCGAATTTACAGGAAACCGTTTAAAGGCTTGTTTTCGTATGAATTTAAAAATTTGATAACCTACCTACTTAAGTACAGGAATCTACCTAACTACTTGAACTAGGTTGCAAAATCACGAATGATCTGGTGGTTTGCTCGCAGACAGGCGACTCTGAACCTTTCCAGCGTGGAAGTCTTTCGCTCCTCGAGTGTTTGAAGACCGACCATGTGGTGAATCTCAGAATTACGAGTTCGCGGTGGACTGTTAAGGATCATTCTGAGGATCTTGTTTTTGGATCCTCTGAAGCTTTAGGTGGTGGCACTTAGCACATCTCTCCCAGATCGACATACCATACTCAATAGCCGGCAGAATGATCTGCTTGTGGACAACAAGCTTGTTTTTGAGGGACAGAGTGGACTTCCTGTTTATCATGTCTTGTCCACATGGGATCGGAATGGCAATTTGCTATCGAGGGTGAGACCAAGGTAGACTACTTCACTCGACCATTCAATGGGAGTGCTATCAAGATGGACCTTGACGTTAGCGGCGGAACAAGCCGAGGTGAATTCGAGTGTGGAAACATAATGGTTTGTGTTTTAGCTGCATTGATACAAATCTTTGACTTTGATTTCTCCCGGTGAAGCAAACGTACGCAATGTTTTATCCGATGAGTAACACTCGTCATGCAGCTTAGACACGGTGGACTTATTCTGAGCAATCTTGTCCCAAACTCTCTTTTCAATAGTATTCACTTGAGCCCCGGAAACAATGAAAACAATTACACATTTCCCGGCTACTCGGCCAACAACATAAGCATCTTCTTCTGTCGGTGGCATCGTTAGCATCGTATGAAGGAGGCCAATGCTTTTTTGTGATTGCAGCAAGATGCGACATTGAATCAAATCACTTCTTTTAGAAGATGATCCACCCTAACAACCATTCGAACTCATTTAAATTAAGCTGTCTGCGACCCCAAATATGGAAACCTTCTTAAAGAGAATTTAAAATGCTTTACTCAAAATTTTCAACTTTCAAATATTTTATTCACCTTATCAAATTATAAGTTACAAACGAAATTCCAAATTCAATTTAAATGTGAGATAAGAAAGACTCGAAGATATTTCAAATTATTTCGGTTTAACATTGTCTTGTACCTTGCTTTCGTTGTCTTCACCTTGGCTCATTCTTTGACGAGACAAGACTGAACAAGTACGAGCTAGAGGGCCTCGGCGATTACAATTGTGGCACACCTTTTCCAGATTTGGGCAACCAGCAGGTCCATGATACATGCTGGCACATCGCCAGCAAGTGCTTCTAGATGACCCTTGATAATTCGATTGTCCACGATGATACGCTCCTATTCCTCGTCGAGTTCCCAGGAATCTTGGTCCTATTCTACGGCGAAACTGAGCTTGGAGGTCTGTAGAAGGTGATACTGCCGCTATTGTTGCGCTGTTTTGACGGTTTAGCTTTTGATATTCTTCCTCGTTAAAAATCTCCATCTCTCGGTCTCGGACCATCGCTATCAAGCTATTCATATCACCTTGGTTGACCCAGTTGCGGTGGGCTAGAATGCGCACACGACTATCGGTTGTTCCCTTTACAATGGTACGCACTACAGCCTCCATTTCTTCTTCGCTCTTGTAGTCGCAAAACTTAGCAGCGGCTGCGACTCGTCGTACGAAACATATGTTAGACTCCCCTTTTAATTGCACAGTGTTCATCAACTTTCCTCGTTGGCCGATGATGTAAGTCCTCGACCCGAAACATCGATCCAATCGTGCAATCGTGTAGTAGAATGGATGGTTCCGTTCATTTGGCATGTCTGTAGTGGACGATGTTCCCTGCGAGGTGATGTAGCTTCGATCCAGTTTTAATTTTAATTCATCGGTGACATGGGCGAGGCAGTAATCATTTCCTTCCAGTGCTCGTAGGCTTTCTTATCGATATCAGTCTCACCCTCTGATGGCTTGCATTCCGGAATACTAAAAGAACCGAGGGACATATGGTTCATTGTAGCAATTAGAGACTCATTTCCTGGTGCCTGACGATCGGCAGAAGCATTGCATCTGGCTTGATCGTTTTTCGTACTGTTGCCTTCCATAGCGTTAAGCAACTGGTCTTTTTCGGACCTTACAGTAGCCAATTCGTTTTTGACTGCTAACAGTTCCTCCAATAGTCTCTTCTTTGAGATTTTGCTTTTTGATTTCGGTTTCGCCCTGTAACAAGAAAGACACAATCTCAATTTTTCTGTTTCGGCAAATTAAGGTCAGTTGCATTTTAGAATACTGCCTCGACTACAGTTCCATTTGTACTTCTCTGATGAGAATATAATTATACTTACAGATTGGGAGATGAAGCGGTTCTAGTACCAGCTGCGCCATTGTCGTGATTTCCGGTGGTCTGTTCGCCAGGTGCCCTAACGAACATATGATGATCCATGGTCAGGTCTGAGAATGAGATTGCTTGGAGTGGACGGAGTCTCTCAACCTCAAATGTCCGGGTGTTCTCTCGCTGCTGGAGTGCTGCTCGCTGCTGTGTGCGTCCTTCCGCTTTGTCGTCCGACTGCTGAGTGAGCCACTGCAGTAGTAGTAAAATTCTTCTTTATTTTGATTTGTTATGTGGTTTACAATTACTAATACAGGGCAAGAGGTTAGCCAGAAGGGTTCTTCATCTTTGGTGAACTTTTTGATTTTGTGTTGTACATGTTGTGTTTTACTGTGTAATGTTTTTCAATTTTCTTCTAGTGTGTTGTTTGAATGTTTTAATTTGTTATTCTACTTACTTAACCTAACTTAACCTAACGTGCCAGATCCCTGACGATCTGTTGATCGGATCGCCTACAGCAATCTCTGAACCTTGCGATGGAGTCAGCTCTCCATAGCTCCAGTGTCTGAAGACCAGCCAGGCGGTGGACCTCAGAATTTCTAGTCCCCGGGGGACTGTTGAGGATCATCCTAAAGATCTTGTTTTGAATCCTTTAGAGTTTGAGGTGATGGCTTTTGGCGCAACTCTCCCAGATTGGCATCCCGTATTCTATTACGGGAAGGATGATTTGTTTGTAGACAGCAAGCTTATTTTTCAGGGACAGGGTAGACCTCCTGTTGATGAGTGGATACAACGATCTTATCAAGATGTTGCACTTGGTTTTGTCAATGTGTTCCCTGAAAAGAAGCTTGCTGTCTAGTATTAGTCCGAGGTACACGACCTCTTTGGACCATTCCACCACTGAGCCGTTTAAGCAGATTTTATTATTTTCAGACGGAACAAGGCTGAACAAGAGATTTTGAGTGTGGAAAGATGATGACCTGGGTTTGCCGCGTTGATACGGATCTTCCAACTGTTGAAGTATTCAGACAGATCGTCCAGGCCGCACTGAAGTTTGGCAGTCAGAGCTCCGATGATCCTACCCTTGTAGGCGATGGATGTGTCATCTGCGAACAGAGACAACGATCCACCATCAGGGAGAGCCGGCATATCGGAGGTGAACAGGTTGAATAGAATGGGGCCAAGGATGCTTCCTTGTGGAACCCCGGCACCGATGTTGCTATTCAGTGAGACTCGGAACGTCCTGTACGATAGTTTATTATCTTCACTAGGAAGATTGGAAGACCGTACTGCTGCAATTTGAACACCAGGCCAGACATTGTCGTACGCTTTTTCAACGTCCAACAACGCCATGGCAGATGTTTACGAAACCGACTTGTTCCGTCTGAAAATGTTTGTCACTCGAGTCAGCTGATGGACGGTCGAACGACCTTTCCGAAAACCAAACTGTTCCTCGAGTAAGATGTTGTTTTCATCGGCAGATGTTAGGAGCCGCGCGGTGGTAGACTGCTTTTTCGAACAGTTTTGATAACCCTGAGAGAAGGCTGATTGGTCGATAACTTTAAGAAGAGGACGAATCCTTCCCAGGTTTCCGGATGAGTATGACTTTAGCTGACTTCCAACACGAGGGGAAGTAGCCAAGTCTGAGGCACTGATTAAAAATCAGTGCCAAATGGTTGTAGAATCTGGGGCCTTCATGTTTTTAGATGATTTGATAAAGGCCAACAGTTCGTCAGCGGTAATCTCGGATTCCTCTGGAAAAATTTTAGGAATCTGAAGAAGATTGGTTGCATTTTCAGCAACCTCAGATTCATGAGGGCTGACGATGTTTTGTCCGAGATTATGGGAGCTGACGAAGTTTTGACCTATCGCGGCAGCCTTCTCTCCAGGAGTTATCAGATGAACCACTGGGTCGCCGGGACGATCCAGTGCGGTCAGTGGTCGAATGAGTCTTGGCTTATTTTTAAAGATTTTCGTTAGTTTCCAGAAGGGCTTTGCACAATCTGGGAGAGAGCGGATCTTGTTAGCAAAATCTTGATTTCTGAGGTCCACCATCCTGGCTTGGATGGTTTTTGTAAGACGATTGCAATGGGTCTTCAAGACACGTAAACCAGAACGCTGGTATTGCCTTCGGATGGAGTTACGGAGTCTGATGAGATCTTTGGTAATTCTATCAAGGTTCAGAGTATTGCTCACCTGTCTGGATACTGGTTGTTCCCTGGCCCGGGATATCGCCTCCTCGATGGAACGCAGACACCAGTCAACGTCTTTGAGCGTCTCCGGAAGGACAGTGGAGTCGACACAGTGTTGGAACTGCTCTCAGTTGACACGATGGTAGTTGCGTCGGGAAGCTTGTATTCGGTTGACGGATGAGCCTGCTTCGGCCACCACCGGATAGTGGTCCGAACTCAGCTCCTGGTGGGTCACAGGTAGCAAGATGTTGTCTCCCATGTTGCTGATGGTGATGGTGGAGTGAACGCCAGACCGGCTCACCCGGGTTGGACAGTCTAGCGCTAATATGGTGTAGCGAGCCTCTTGCAGGTCGTCGTTCCGGATGGTGCCGTTTTGGTTGCGTCGACTGTTGCCCCAAGCCTGGTGTTTGGCGTTCAGGTCACCAGCGATGATGTATTTTTTGCACCGTCGAGTTAGTTTGATGATGTTCCTCCGCCGGTCTGCTGCCGACCCGTCCCTGATGGTAACTTGCTTGGGGCAGTAGGTCGCAATGATGGTGATAGGGCCGACAGGAGTGGAGACTTCTACCCCTAAAGCTTCGATGGTTTTCAGCTGGAAGTTCGGCAGAAGCCGACAGCAGATGTCTCTCCTTACAGCAATGGCCACTCCTTCTCCCCTGGAGCTGGTTCGATCAAGTTTTAGAAGCCGGAAGTCAGGAAGGTAGACGTTTACCTCCGGTTTCAGGTGGGTTTCGGTGACAACGGCAATGTCGATGTTTTGTTTGTTGAGGAAGTCAACGAACTCGATGATATTGCTCTTGGGCGAGCAAGCGTTTCAGTTGGCGATCTTGATGGTTTAACGGTCCATAATTGTTGATGAAACGTGATGCAGCAAGAATCTGCTCGGTTCTGGTTCTGCAGGAGCGCTTGATGATGATTGCTTCTGTCATGATGGTAATGAGTTCCTCCGTTGAGGGTAGCTCTTCGGTTTTCATGCGATGGTGGGGCATCATCTCGACGCCAAGATAGTCCAAGGGGAGGGGACGAAACCGTTGCCGCATAGGACTGACGGTTCGGATTAGTCAGCTGGTTTGGCACCTCAGTAGTTGGCGGGACTGATGCAGCAGCAGCCAAACGGTTGTTGAGCGGTAGTGGCGGAAGAATCGGAATCGGACGCTGTTGTCTAATGGCGGGGAAATTCTGATCATTGCGTGCCGGTACCTTTTTTCGACCCGGCTGGTTCTGCGTGGAGGCCCTTTTGCGGATTTCCATGAATTCCGCACGCTTCGGACAAGACTTGCTGGTAGCTCGATGTGCTGCACCACAGTTGGCGCATTGTGGATCGGCGTTCTCCATCCTCTCGCATTCTTCGGGTGTGTGTTGCTTGCCACATTCGTTGCAGCGATGAGCCATGTGGCAATTTTTGGTCCCATGCCCAAACCTGAGGCAGTTTGAGCATTGGGTGACGTTTGAGCCACTGAATGTGGCACTGCACCTTATGTAGGTGGCTGCTGCTGTGTTTGCTGCTGTATGCGTCCGTCCGTTTTGTCGTCAGTCAATCGAATGAGCTCCGGAATATGGCATAGTTACATACCCTACTCCCTGCTGCTTTTTTGTTTTGCCATTCGCCAGTTTAGATAATTTTTACTACATCGAGATTTTAAACATCCAAATGAAGCCAAAATCTCTTTTTTGTATAGCGAGGTGGAATTCAATGGGTACAAAATCTTTCAAGTCTAAAAACAGTTCAATTTTATTTCAGGAGGTATTTATTTATTTGTATTTTTCACTTTTATTCTCTACACTTCTCTCAACAAGTTGGTAAATCTTAGCCTTTAGCAGAAAGACGCTTAACACTTTTTTCGGCGAATTTATGATCCTGTTTCGCGTGATGGTTCTTCTCTATTGCATCAAACCAGTAGGAATAAGAAGGGATGTCAGTTACGCGCTCGAATAATTGAAAATTCGATAAATAGAATAGCTGGAAAAATCTATACGATTCGTTCGTTAATCGAATAATTGGACTTTTGGGCATCCCTAGAAACTAGTGTAATTTCATGTTTTTTTGGTGGTCCTCCGAAAACGTCGAACAGCAGAATTGCAACCAAAAGCGGTGCGATGCTACTTTTCATTGCTATGACGACGACTGAATTAAGGGGTTTAGAAGCAGAGGGGTGAAAGTCACTTATCTTCATCGATTTCCTCTTTTGATGACCTTGGCTTCACTAACCTATTTCGCACTACTTCTGCTATTCTCTCCAGAAAAATAAACGTATCAATGAATGTGTTTGCCGTCGAGTTATTAACGAAACAGAAAGTTGATGAAGAGAATCGATCAAAATCACTTACACCCCTGCTTCCAAGTTTTGTTACAAGATTACAACTCTGAAGAGCATTTTGTGTGTTCGTTGGGGGCGTGTGGTTCTGAATATGGCAATGAGTGTGCAAAATGTTACACAATTGCATCCTCCCTATTCGCACACGCCCGAAGATCGGAGGCGAATGGCACTTCAACTTGTTTCGTCTACTAACGAATCTCTGATGACAGTATTGGGGAAGCAGAAATGCTACATCGATATTTTTCGTCTAGAAATGATTCTCTGATGACTGTGTTGGGGAAGCAGTTTATGCATGTACGCAATTGGTGGATTTGTTAGCTATTTAGACGTTGAAAATCAACAGTCGGAAGCGTAGAAATATTTCTGATCGATTGGTGATAAAATTATTATAATTGGTCCAGGGGTAGCTGAGTTATTAACGTTCATAATCTTTCATAATTTCGTTACATGCTCCATTTTTGGTTTTCACAAAGTGTACCCCCATATAGAAATCACAGACGTTGTCCTACGTCTAAACGTGTTTTTACTACTATTTATCACACTTATCTTTACAGCACTATTAAAATAAAACAGCTGGGTAGTTTCATCTACACTTTACTCCAGAAGTTCAAGAAACATATTCTTGTCATCATGTTCTACATATTCAAGATATTAGCATCAAACAATAATTCTCAATATTGGTCAAATGCCACCCCGTCTTACGGCCAGGCATGGAAAATCAGTTACATTCATTTCATATATTCATTTACATTCATTTGTCTCTAACTTTTTTCATCAACGGCATTCCGCAAAATGATGTATAGAGCTTTTGTAGGTTTTGTTAATAGCTACAACTTTTGTTCATAACTTAAATCTGTATCTCTTATGCATCACGAACTAATGTAAAATACATTCACTGAAAAACAGTAGTAGCTTCTGTTCGCTCTGGTTCGTCATGCATCAGAGATACGGATTTGACTTGTTAACAAAAGTTGTAGCTAATAACAAAACCTACAAAAGCTATATACATCATTTTGCGGAATGCCGTTGATGAAAAAAGTTAGAGACAAATGAATGTAAATGAATGCACGAAATAAATGCAAATGATTTTCCATGCCTGCTTACGGCATACGTATTTTTCACCATTACATCAACTAGCAGCTGAAATAAAAGGATGACGCATTTTGCCCCCTATGGGCATTTAACTCCCATTTCCCCTATATGTAGTATATCTGAAATAAACTGATATCAAATATGCATGCAAGCGTTCAATCGTTGTGACCATTTTTCAAGTGACAATTACTCCGAATCACCTTGTAAATAGATGCATTAAAATCATTTAACATCTATCGCTATTCCATCACACTTTCATCAGATTTTTTTTGATTTGCACCCCAGTATTCCACAAAGTCACAGTCCTACGGCGAAAGTCAAATTAACAAGTTCCACTTAGAACTTCGGATTTTTTTGCGATTCATGAAGCACGTTCAATATTGCAAGCCATTTCATTTTTATCCTCAGCTACAGAAGCTTATAATCTTTAGTTTGTTTTGGTTCCCATATTTCATAGCAATTCTGAAAGCACCAACCAACGGGTTTCAACTAAGAAAGCTTTCCCAGTATGTTCATTAATGAACAAAACTCCCCTTTGTCAAATCGCATGCGCACCAACAATATCCCCGATTCACAGCAGTCGATTCGAGTCCTCGCGTCCCTACTTCACGAGGCTCATTTCATTTCTTTTTCAATGCTTGACCGGGTAAGATGATTTTAGTGCCATATGACTGCATAACACTGCACATTTTCCTATCTGTTTTGGATCATCCATCCGATTCTTTTTTCCGATGAATCTTGCTGCATGAATTTCCCTGACACTCGAAAGCGTAACTATTTACGGAACACTGCTGCAGCTCCTGGTTGGGTATCGTTAATCGTGTTTGTTGATGGTTTTTATTCTTCAAGGAAGAAAATGCATTTTCAACCGGTTAGACACGAAGAATTTTTAATTAAAACAGTCCCTTGTTCCTTTTTGCAATTTTAAAAGTAAACTTTAATGAATTTCCGCACCGGATATACTTAGAAGAAAAGATAGGAGTGGTTTATTATTCCGAGTTCTTATTTTCCAACTCATTTAGAACAAAGTTACACAGCACAGTACAGAAAAAATGCCGTGGTTTAAACGCAACATAAAGCGTCATTTATTTACTGAACACCCGTACCCAGTAAAATTCTCAAGATTACACTAGTTCCATAGAATTCAGGCGAGGGGGTGAATGCAGCCAGCAAATACCTATATATAAAAGTAAAGTACAAGCTTTGAACTTTGCCAGAGAACAACACAAATCCAGCTACAGCTACAGCAACACCAGCAGCTGCCAAATACTAACCTGAACCGTCAACTCTTTGTCAGCAGCTTAAAGGTAGGTACGGTGAACGATAAAGTTTATGCTTTCATCGTCATAAATTTAATTGATTTAATAATTAATTTGCAGCGACGATCGAGGTGGAGGTGGAGCGTTTCTGACACCATTGGTCTCCGCAAGTCTGGGTTATTTTTTTACCATTCACGATTCACGAGTTTGTTGACTGGCAGAGAAGAATAGCTTCAGCAGGTAAGTGCCTATACAAACAAATCTTCTTTGTCGTGGGTTGCTGGAATTTGAAGGATCAAGAAAAGTAAGGCATCTGGTTTGAGATAAGTTTACTTGGTGCTGAAGGTGATAGGGAGCTGTTGATAAGCCACGTGGCTAGTCTAGAGAGGAAGCCAACGGTTTTTGGATTTTTTTTTCAAAATCTGTCTCTATGGACTGTGAACAGTCTCTGAAACCAAGCCAACCGATGCGTCACTAAATACAATTTATCAACAGTCATCACAAAACAGGTTGCCAAACAGGTTGAGAAATGGTAACATACCCTTTTGGAGAGAATAAGCAAAACAAAGTGAAACGTCAAGCGGTCAATTTGCACCCAAGCCGGGCGATGAATTGGACCTATCTGGAAGATGAGGTGTTGTGTCAAGCTTGGCTTGATGTGTCTCAAGTGTTTTGAACATTGCTGAAATGTTTGGTACAACACCAACACATTTTGAAACTTCACTAATATTAATGGAACTTTGCTGAAATTCTTGAAGCTTATTTGAATGACTTACAGCATCAGTATCAGGGGTCACCCTTTAAAAAACTACAAGGGACAGCCCTATGGGGTTGTACGCAATGGTGACGTAGGACTACGTGGTCTTATAATAAATGTTATTTGTTAAGGTGTTTCGCTGTGAGATCAAGTGAGATCCTTCGAAAATTTTACTGCACAAATATCAGCTACTACGATACGTACCACAATGAAACTGTTACTACACGTTTGCTGTAGTGCAGCGTACATGAAGTAGCAATTTCAGGTGAAATGGGGCATTATTTTCCGAGATGTGTTTAATTGAAAATTCGAAGAGGAAGTGTACACACTAACTTATTTTTACCGAACTTATTATAGTTTTTGACGAGATTAGAACAGCTGAGCGCTCGGCGATCGTTTCGATAATTTCAACAGATGCTGAGCAATCGCTAGTCAAGGCACTTTTGCGAGCTGTCAAATATAACCGAAAGGATTGCTTTTGCGTGACAACAACTCAGTAATTTTTTGAAAAACTTTCGGCAAAAATATAGATCATGACACTCTTGCGAGCTGTCAAATCTCACCGAATAGACTGTATTAGCGTGACGACAACTCAGTACATTTTTGAAAATTGTTCAGCAAAAATATATAAATTGCATTGATCGATAGCTGAGTAACTCAGTATTTTTTTTTGACGAAGTTCAGTAATTAAGGAATATTTTTTGTTCCTTAAATTATTTACTGAAAAGCAGTTTTTTTTCGGAAATTTTTCCAATAGTGGTGTAGTCCATCCACCGCTATTTCTCAGCAGTCCTCCACCCAATTTAACTGAATTTATAATTATGAGGAATTAAAAACTATTCATGTACACATTATCAGTTCAATTGGCAGGAAAACAACCAAGAAATCGCTGTAGGTGGACTTCACCACCCTCCACACTATTTGGGGGATTCCTATATAGACATTTATGGGAAAGGATAGACGTGAGTTTCTTTTATAGTGAAGTTTTATTTATTCTTTTATAGAATGATTACATAGGCTGGTTCGTCTCTCTATGGTTTAAAGAAAAATGTGCTGCAAAAAATAATATAAATGTTATTGATATTCCGCGAAAATAATCATACAGATGCAGAATTTTAAGGATAACAAATACAAGCATTTTTATCATGGCAAATGAACGAAATGAAAGCAAATACAGGATTTAATTATTCGATGCTTTGCATAAGTCGCTCTCCAGTTGTGGTTAGTTGACCAATTCCAAGCAAAACATTCGAGATGAATGTGTAGAACTGTTTATCCGTTGGATGGCATGCAGAGTTGAATACTACCATTGATTCACATAGCACACGGAAGCAGTGCTTCAGATCCGATTCCATCAAAATGTTATTCCGCTTCCATGTAACAGCTGCACTTGATCCACTCTCCAGAAAATTTCCTTTTACATAAAGCATTGGCACTTCATTCGTATCGGGATACGGGTCTTCAGGCTGCCTCCATAAACATAACAAAAACATGTAACAATTTATTTTCCCAGTAGCCATAACTGACACAACAGCACACACCTTAATCCATTCTACGATTCCTTTTAGAGTATTGTCCTTTGCTGGATCTGCGTCCCGGGTACTTTTGGCTCCACGGCTCGGGCTCTTCTGCCGTATTATTATGAGCATTCGAATGAAATCTTAAAAAGGCATTGTTATCAGATTCTAAACATTTTAACTCACCGTCTTTCACATGTTTGAAAAGATCGCGATAGCGTGACAACAATTTTGGTTGCAGATATTCGAGTTTTTCTTGGAAATCCGGAGCATTCGGGTACATCATGTGAAATTCCAAAGAAATCTATGATAAAAGAGTAAATTTGTAATTACGTATGCAAATATCATAAGTGTGGGCTCTTCCCAACACAATATTGAAGAGACTACCGAGTTAAAAAGGATATCAAGTCATAGAACTGATTCGTTAATTTGCTTTCTATTAAATCAACTGAAAAGGACCACCCACATTAGATCCGGTTGCGCTGCGTTGCGTTAAGTTGCTTCAATTAAAAAAAAAATAAAAAACTCTTGACTGCATAATGGAAGCTTAAAATTATATCAGACCTTTGTCGCGAAAATTAAAATCAAAATAGTTTTGATTAAAATAGGAACAGCGCAAACATAAATTTGTTTTCATTTTGCTAACGTACTTTGCTCAGGAACCCTTTTAGTCTACTTGGTAGAAAAATCTGCTGATAGTGTAAAACTGTAACGACACTCGTAATCAATAACAGATGCTTACCATGGACCCATTGAAGGCAGTTGCAACAGGATAGGTCTCAAGATACGTGTAGAATGTTCCTTTTTGGCGCAAATCTTTCCGTTCATTGAAAGTAAGATGCCAAAGCTCTTCAGCACGTAATTTGGTGTTTGGTCCAGGACATAGAAACTCAAATTCTTGCGTCTATAATGTAAATAAAATACTATTATGGATATAAACTAATACACAAAACATCTACTACTGACCACTGCTTCCATATCAACCTCTTGTTCCGGATTGGCTGGACCGACATCAACCTCTCCTCCAACGTTGATCTCCTCAGCTTGTAATTTACGTCGATTTATTACGCGATCTCCTGATGTCCTTGCCAAATACTCCATATGATAATGCAAACGTCCGCTGTGGCGGTGTTTACCCCGACCGTTGGGGTGAAACCATAATGCCTGCGGTACATCCGGAGTTGACGACGACAATGCCGGGTATGTATGCACGAGACTTTGTGCCAGGAGGTTTTTGTGATAAGCAGACGGGCGTCTAGTAATAAGAATCGTTACATTTTAGAAATGATCACAACATTAAATACATTCATACTAACAATCCATACACCGATTTAAGATAGCCGCAGAGAATCCGTTTTATTGCACTCATGCAATTGGCACTTGGTTTCTGCCCTTCATTGAGTAGTTCCATTATTGCTTTACCGTTCGGAGTGCGTTTGAAAATTAGATTTATGTCGATGACCTAAAAATCAAACGTTCATTGCACATTTGTTTTCATGACTTAAAATTACAGCGAAATACGTCTTTATCAGCATCGATATTATTTCATGCAAGGGGTAAACAATATTCTTTCCTGTGTGTCATCTACTTCGGAAAAGAAACCCTAAATGCTTGGAGCAAGATCTACATGCTGATGAAAACGTAATTTACCCTTACTTACCGTTTCCAGAATCATTCCCCGGTATTCGTTAAAACCTTCCAATGTGTCCTCTTCGTGAGACTCAGTTTCCTCTGTTGTCATATCTTTATATTTTTCCTGATGGTCATCTCCCTCGTGATATTCCTCAAGCCTTTCTTCAATAACCGTGTCGTCGTAAAGCTCCTTCTGTATGCGTTGAATTAGTTTGATAACCTTGGTACGCAGCTTATGGCGTGCAAAATCGTTGTTATCTAGCTCCATGAAAGTTTGTAAGTCGTCTATGCCTTCATCCACTGAAAATGAAAAAAAAACAAATCTACCTAATTAGAAAAAAAAACTGACCAGCACTTATGCTGAAAAGACTCACATAAACTTTGTTATGGTATGGTACATAACTTCGGTCTCTGTTTCGAAATATAGTGCCAATCACCGACGGACATCGATTGCTATCGATTCTTTGGTGCACAGTCGAAAGCATAGCAAAAGAACAGCTGGATTGCGATAATGGTAGAATCAAGGTGATTACAATAAAGGTGTTCTGATTATCACGTTAGCTTTCTAGGATGAAACAGACATTTGAAAACAATGACTTCTATTCTGAGTTTTCAAAAAAACGATTGAAAAAGTGCACGATATACTAACCTTGCCATTTTTATAAGGGATTTCACAGATTGAGGTGGTTTGTTTCTGTATATATATTTTTTTTCATAAATCTAATAAAATTTCAATGGATATATGGTAGCTTTCATTTACAATTGAGAGACAATTTTCCAAATTAAAAATCGAATTTTTAAAATATTTTTTTTTTCGGAAAAACTTCTAAGTGCTTGTAAACAGTACCACTGAACTGTCGAAAAGTTCATCCGATGGGTACTGAGTTAAATTATGACGTCTCGCTGCAGAACCTAATAGATGGCAAATCACTTTTTTGACTACCGTAAGTGCGGTTTTAGAGCAAATTGTAAACAAACTCGGTCGCTGTCCCATACAAAAATCCAACATAGCTGAATCAATAATTTGACACATTAGAACACCTATATGTAGTCACCTTGGTTTGGCCCTTGATGCATCCAGTGGTGTCACATTAACAAATTTTTGAACACGGAAAAGTTGGGTCCTCCTTGTTTATCTTGAAACAGTATAAGCTTCTGTAATAAGTTTCTTAGCTCAAAAAATAGGAACCTTGATCAAAGCAATCTAAAAAGTGAACAGCGTTGTTTTTGTTATGTTTTGCATTTATTTAAGAACTTCGCTGGGAAAATTGAAGAAAGTTATTGCGGAAAATGGTGTTGGATAATCGTTAGTCGACTTTTTGCTGCTGTGTGCTGAACTTTCGAGTGTATGCATTTCATTCCACATAAGCTTACCTAATAAAACATTGTACCATTATTCAATTTTAGTGATCGGAAATAGGCTCAATGATACCTCGGGAGACGTCAGCTGATTCTAGTAGCTGATAAGCGGATTCATTGGATAGCTCCAGATACGAAAATATGTTATGAATGTGGTGCATGCAACAGCGTACTACACGGAGATAGCGGAAACATTATTATCAATGCTATAGACAATGTTTTCAAGCGTACAAACCTTAATTATGCTGGTTATAAAAGCGCCTCGATATATATTTGGTGGAATTGTCGTACTTCTTCCAAAATGAAAATGTCGTGTGTTGAAAAATGATTTCAATACTGATGAAACGGTCTACTCCACTCACTTGCACTTCGTAAGCTTGTACAAATTCATCATAGCATACAGTTTCACATACTCGTAACAGAAAGTATATCCGGCCATCCAGTTCCATGATTTCCCGGATGATGCCATAGTTAGGAAACAATAGATTGTCGTGGTTCTTGACAGCAACTACCGTATTGTTTCGAAATTCGATGCCATTGATTATTATACTTTTAGGACGGAAAACGAACTGATATTTTTCATCCAGATAAAACTTGCTAAGCGTGTTATCTTTATGCATTCTTGGACCAGGTCTAAACGTGAGGGAGAGGTAGCTCATCGATTCTTCCGGTTCGGCTCCTAGCATCGTGCTATAAGGTACCAGGTGATAACCAGGGTAGTTGATGGATAGTTCGATGACGTCATTTCGTTGGCGTCTGCAATGGGAAATTCTCATAGCAGGCGTTGACGATGGGACGTTGTCGAGTTGTTGAATAGCAACTATCGTGGTAACTCACCGATTACCTGTCGATCTGCCAAATTTGGAAAGACGTCTGCATTGAATTGTCTCATATAATAATATTCCGCCCACTATATCACAAGAAATTGCGAGTGAAATGGAGATAAGTTAAGCATTGGGTACAGGACCAAGTCTCCCCTGGGTGGTGCCAGAAGATGAGCGCAATAGAATCATCAAGTTGCCATAAGGCACGGAATGAGACTATTGCATGGCTGGGTAGTCAAAGTCTTCCATTCGTTAGTCATTTCAGGTGGATTAGAACAGGTTTAGGTGGGCGTTGGCCAGATTTGGATTTTTCAGATGTAATCCTGGATAGAACCCTGTCATTGAACGTCGCGTGAAAGTGGAACTTAATGAAGGCCTAAGTACTTTTTCGTAGTTTTTAGTTTTCGGATTTGAAAGATCGTCGGTTACAGTGGCCTGCTTACTGAGCAGAAAAACGCGGTCCCAGGTCCTTACATATCAAAGAGATTTATGGTAAAATCGCTTGTGTATCTCGTATTTTGCGAAACTCGTTGTTGTCGTTGGTTCCGGGTTTGAATGGATACAAAAATTTGAGCAACGGTATTATGTGATATGACGGGCTCGGTGGCCTTAGAGCAACCGTTTTTGCTTACTGAGCAGAACATCATGAGTCTAATCTCAGGCCCATCCACATTCAAGATTCGTCAATCGTTTTATTTGTTAATATGACTACATGGTAATAACAGCAACTCGGTGATTAAAAAGGTGCTCGTCTGCCTAATGGCAAACGTTTTTGCTTACTGAGCAGAAGACCGTGGGATTAGTCCCAAGCTCCTTCGCGTTATATGATCGTTAGGACATCAATTCAGCTTATCGTTTACCAAAACGAACCCTGCTGCAAACCCAACCCTCTTATCCAACATCCCAGTGATTCCTCGTGGAAGTGCAGAGGTGTTCTCGGCTTCCATCAAAGCGAGTGTCATGTCAACACAATCCTTCCCATTCCTTTCTTGATCTGTGTTCGGGCGCGGCCGGCGCTGGTATTGCCTAATTTAAGATCACCTGTTTTTACACATTGAGGATGATTGGTAGTCCCAAGCATCGTCTATTGGTTCTCTGTGTAATTACAGCTGATCTGGCAATAACAGAGTAGCAACCGTGGGCGGTCAATCAAGCTCAAGCTCAAGCTCAAGCTCTTGGACCAGGTCTAAACGTGATCTTATCACTGAATGGATTTTCAAGTAGATCAATAACGGTACGGAAACATTGTCGCTTGGCAACACTTTTGCAGATGTTTTTAAAGTTACGACAAGTCGCAGCCTGGTTTTTTAATGGTTTGTTTTTCTGTTCAAATGGCAAACAGTTGAATTGTTTAGCGCTTCCATTTCGTCGAATAAGCTCCGAATAATGTTGGAGATGGTGGCTTTTGTTTATTCGTCTTTTAAAATTTTCAAAAAATAGCCCATTGTATAAGCGCACATGCTCATCTAACCAAGCTAGCATATCAGCTGAGACGACAGGTGAAAGAAGGATTCTTGTGATATTTATTAGATGCCCAATCATTACCATATATTTGCAGTCCTCTGGTACTTTGCGTCCAAACAAAAATGGAAAAGCCCTGAGAAACACGAAGTTTTGGGTTGCCGTCTGCTTCATTCTGTGCACGCCCGGGGCAGATATCATTTCATCCGTTATGTTGGCCATAGGTCGATTTTTGCGGTCCACATAACCAAAATTGAATGTGGAGATTCGATGATTAATAAATGATTTAGTGAAGAATAACACCTTTTGCTTTACATAGCGGTTCAACTCCAGTTGTAACGTCAACGGAATGATGCCTTCGGCAAGATCATCGAGTGACCAGTTTTCTGTGATGTGGAAGTTTTGTAACTCATTCAAAATACTTACACAAGCTTTGAGACCACATTCGGAGGGACTTTGTTCACCATCTTGAACAGCTTTTAAGTTAGCTTCATACCATGCAGTGTCTCGCAAAGAACACTCTCTTGTTGGAACCTCATGAAACTCTGGCCGGGAAATCGTACACACTCTACAAAAATATTTCGCTTTCGGTCCGAGTAAACCAAAAACGTCATGTATGGCCAAAGAATCTCCGCAGAACACCGTAACTGTTGCTTGGAGTACGACTATTTCTTCACCATAGTAAACAGTTACACCTTGTTCAAGTTTTTTAAGATCAGCAACTAAAGGTTCTAAGATTTTGTTATAACCGTGTTTTTTTGCAAGACTCGACGACACAAAAATTGCTGGAAAAATCGTACTGGGTGAGCTGTTCCATTTTTCTGAGAAGTTTTGAACTTTGAAGCATACGTTTGATATTTTGTTTTTCCCGTCTCGAGAACTGAAGGCATTACCCAGTTCTACGTCGTCCTGGTATAAAGAGAGACGGATCACATTTGGATGCTCTTTAAAATAACCATTACTATTGAACAGAGAACCTGTCCTGAAAGAGCTGTACTCTAGAACCTCTCTAGTGTTTAGAGGATCTGTGTCAATAATGGGGATGTATGAAAATGTCTCATTGACATACATTTCGTACGGCATATCTTGTGCATGGCTCGTTACGGTTCGTTTACCTACACATTTTGGTTCTGGCTCTGGTATATTCACTGCCATACTTTTAAGAAACGACTTTCGAAGAGGACACGTTTTAACATCCGCAAACAGATCCATGTTCCTGAACGAATTGAAGAACTGTTGCGCCTCATCGTTGTTTATATCAACGCCCTTTGATGCAAGAAAAATAACAGCCTTCTTTTCCAAGTATTCTGCTACTTGCCAAACAACATTTTCGCAAATTTTGATAGTTTCCAAAACCTTGGTTTGCGGAAGCCCAACGTCACCAGCTAAGTGTCAAATGCTCAACGAAGCTATTTTTTTAATTTCATCGAGAGAAAGCATTTCCTCGGACGGTTGTGCTTTAAATTTTGGGGAAGAAGCTTCCGACAGCAACGGATGCTTCTCTTTAATGTGCCGCTTGAGCGATTTTCGGTTTGTGTACCGCATATGACACCTCTGGAAGGTGCAATCATAAAAAAATGCATCCTTTTGAAAGTCCCCGTTTTGTATGTGCCAAGATAAGTGGTGTTCTAAGCCTTCCAAGTATCCGGGAACCGATCGCCGGCAGAAAAAACAGATTATGCTGTCGTCTACCGTCGCAGAAATTTTACGGAGAAAACATAATGAAAGTAATTGTACTTACAAAGTATATCCTTCGCTCCTACATCGCACTGTTCGATCCGCTCGAAAATTCCGTCCATATTCCCTTTTTTAGACAAAGATCAGTGAAAACTTTTAGGAAAACTAAAACAGTTCATTGTTCACTGCGTACGACAAAATTAGCAATACAAAATGGCGCGCTTTTGAAGTTTTTGACAGATGTTCCACGTGAAATCAAAAATAACAGTTTGTTCAGTAAATTTTAACAAACGTTCGGTAATGAAGTGATGAATTTTCAGTAAAAGTAGCATGATAACCGAGACGTCAGTAAGAGCTATTACTGAAATAATTGGCCACAGGAGAGAATTTAAGTTTAGCGAACATATCAGTAATGAAAATAGCAAAACACAGTAAATATTATTAGAAAATACTGGTCTTCAGTTACTCACGTTACTGTTTTCGGTATAAACATGGTAAAATAGCCGAATGTGTAGCAATTTAATAGTTTTGCCGAGTATAGTCCGCTAATAAAAGTACCGAACATCGAGAATGCAATTAAGTGTGCATATTTAGCCTACGTGGTGGACTCTACAAGGAATCACCTTAAATGCTCCTGGCTTGTGTTTTGTGTAGAAATAGGAATTTGAGCGGGGTTTTCTCTGTCTATACTCTTTAGTATGACTATGATTGCCCTGAAAAGAACCTTTTGATATGGATTTTAGTTGGGATACGTTCAAAAATTTAACTCTTTTGGAAAATTTTGATGGCCCTGAAAAGGGTCGATGGTAGAACAGGCTTAAAGACTTTGGAATATAATGATGACGTGTAGGCAGCTGGATCAGCAAATCGGACCGGACAATCCCATGTTTGATTGGGAACTCGCAAGAGTCTCGGCTGGAGGTGGCTGCGACGAGTTGGAAGGACGCAGTGAAGGATTTATTTATTTATATGACTAAACATCAACAGGCGTTATTTGCCCCAATGATGTAACTTAAACTACACATGAAAAGTACTAAAACAAAACATCAATAAGTACATAGATAGTCATCTCGTAAAAAAAGGAACATTACTAAACAAACAAAACTGATCTAGAAAAAAACGAACTAAACCTCCGGCGAAGCAGCTGGCGAGTCAGGTCAAAATCAAACAGTGAGTGCCCTTGCTGTACTCTTCGGACCGACAGGCGCTCCAGATGGATCAGTTGCAAACGACTTTCGTAGCTAGGCAATCGGAAGGGATCTGTCCACGGCAGTTTACGTAGCGCATATCTCAGGAACCGTCGCTGAACAGACTCAACTCTTTCGGCACCGTTGTTGTAGTGAGGAGTCCAGACAACCGAGCAGTATTCTAATATGGAGCGAGACAAGGAGCAGTACAACGATTTAAGGCAGTAGATATCCGTGAAGTCTTTGGCAATCCTGAAGATAAACCCTTGAATTCTGGAAGCTTTGTCGACGGCGTGCTATATGTGCTGCTTGAAAGAGAGTTTTGTATCCAGAATCACGCCTAGGTCCTTAATTTGGCTGACGCGCTCAATTTCAGTGCCTAACAAAACATACTTGAACATAATAGTCTCTTTCTTGCGCGAAAAAGAGATAACCGAGCATTTGGACGGGTTAACCTCCATACAATTCAGACTACACCAATCAGTAAAAGCATTCAGCTGACGTTGAAGGAAGCAACAGTCTTCAATTGAGTGAATTCGGAGGTAGAGTTTAAGGTCATCTGCGTAAGATAATCGTGGTCCCTCAATTACCAGATTCACGTCGTTGAAATAAATCAGGAAAATCAGCGGTCCCAGGTGACTACCCTGGGGTATGCCGGATGTGGCAGCGACCGTACGGGACTGGTGATCACCAATGACAACAGTAAGATAGCGATCGGTGAGGTACGACCGAAACCATTGCAAAAGGCAGCTGCGGATACCAAGCCTGTCCAGTTTAGCGATTGATATGCGGTGATTCAATTTATCGAAGGCAGCAGATAAGTTAGTATAAATGACATCCGTCTGAGCACGATCCGACATACTGTTAGAGATGTAGGAAATAAGGCACAGCAAGTTAGTGGCAGTGGAGCGACCGGCCATGAAACCATGCTGGTCGATACTAATATACGGCTTACAGTGAGCGAGTAACGGTTCCATAACAACGAGTTCGAACAATTTAGCAACAGCGCTAAGCGAAGTAATGCCACGGTAGTTGTCAACGTCCTGTTTGTTGCCTTTTTATGTACTGGAAACATGTGCGCTAGCTTCCAACAGGATGGGAAAACTCAGACGTCCACAGACCGTTGAAAAACGTGCAGCAGTGGAGACAACAAACTGGCCAAGTGCGTTTTGAGGAACGCCGATGGAATTCCGTCAGGACCCGGATTGTACGGCGACTTGAGTTTCGGGTAAGCCCTGAAAAACATCTCGGGATTGATGTCAATTCTGCTCATGGTTTGGCCAGAGAGTGGTACGTAACTGGCAGCCAGTCGGGCATGGTCGTCACTCAGTCTCTCGTCCATGAAGACACTAGCAAATTTTTCAGAGAACCATTTACCATTATGTGTCATAGACGAAAGCAGACCAGCTTCATGACGTTGTTCGTTGACAAACTTCCAAAACTGCTTGGGACGTGACTTAAGCTTTCTCTGCAATCCACGTCCATACTGAAGAAAGCACCGTTTCGCAACTCGCTTGTATTCGTGATTGATCCTGACATAGTGACGATGAAGGGATAGTGTCCGGTGCTTGGTGAATTATCTAAGAGCGACTCTCTTTCTGGACTTCAGTCGACGAAATTCACTCGCATGTCATGGTGGATGGGTGCGTATGATGATGAATCTTTTTCGGAACGTGTTTGTCAATGACATATGCCAAGACATTGGAAATAATTTGAGCAGCGTACTCAATACCAACTGTGTCCAATAAGTCGTCCCAATCTAAATTGAAGAGTAGCTCGGCGATACTACCATGGTCGGCGTTGCGAAAATCGTAGGAAACGGTGGCAGGTGAAATATTAAAATCATGCATCAGCTTAGTACTTAACGTCACCAGTAGCGGCGGGTCACCAGAGGAGTGGGCGCCTCGCATAAGAAAGGAGCCATGTCCTGGGTGCTTACAAAACAAAGATCCAAATTGCGGTTGGTCTGCTTAATAACATGGTTGATTTGAGAAAGAGTGGCTGAGCTGTAATTGTCCAGAAGGAGCGAAGCGTAGGAATGGATGACAGAGTGATCCATGTCAGGATAGAGGAAGCCGTTGAGATTTTTTTTCATGAAATCCCCGGGAGATTGAAGTCACCAAACAAAATAACTTCATCGGTTGCTTTGGCGGTATCCAGAACAGAGAAGACCGATTGGCAATGGGTTTCGATGAGGTCACGTTCCCGTATACGGTCGGGAGGAAAGTAAACCGCACAGAGAAACAAGGTACGATCGACCAGTTTAATCGACGTCCACATCTGCTCTAAGCATGTCCAAGCATTATTTTCTAGTAACCTCACTTTAAACCTAGAATTTATAGCCACTAAAACACCTCCACCTTTAACTTTCCGACTATTAGCAGTATTCCTATCGCAACGGAAAACTTCATAATCGTCGCCGAACACCTGACGAGAGAGCGTGCGTGAATCCAACCATGTCTCCGTGAGAATAATGATGTCGTAGCAAAGATCCGAGATAGCTACGCGAAAATCGTCGACATCACAGTTGATACCACCGACGTTCTGATAATACAGCAGCAAGTCTGAAGGAGCAGGTGTAGTTTCAATACGTCCTAGAGTCTGAGCAACTTGCGAAGGATGCCTTGATGGTGCAGGCGAATATTGGCTGGAAGCAATGAGCGGATCAGGAGTCGTTGAATCGATAACAGAAGTTGACTTGCCTATGCTGTCGAGTTGGAAGACCCCTGCACTACTCCCACACGCAGGGCCGGGACGAATGCTGAACGCTGGCTGGAATGGCTCGACTGCGGTGGAAAGTACAAGGGCTTCCATGAGGCCAACTTCGGTGCGTCCCAGTGTACAGCTGCATAACTGTGGCTGATAAGAAAAGCCAAATGGAATTTGCTGGACTGGCAAAGAGTTTGGATGAAGTTCGGTAGAGACAAGTGAAACATGCGTCAAAGAAGATACCAATGACGAAACCGGCCATTCAGGAACAGGTTGGTTGACGAGCTCTGTGCAGCGATGGGATTTGTCACGTATTATGTCATGGCGTTGTCTTGGTGATCCGGGTAATTGGGTGACTCCATGCTTGGGATAAACTGGCATTTGGCGTTCGAGAAGGGTTCCAAAAATTTGTAACATTCCTGTTTACCTTGAACTCACAGAATAGTATTCCCTTTGGCCACGTTGCAGTCGAAAGAGCCTTTGCTTTCAGCTCAGGACTTATACCGAGTTTGAACGAAACGAATGACAGACTGCTGACATTCTTACCATTGGCGACTAGTCTGAATGTCTCAACGTCATTTATTCCTAACCTCTGCATCGCCAGTTCACGTACTTGCTCCACTGTGACGTCACGAGAAATACGCGAAAGGTAGAGCTAAAACTTCTGCCTAGGAGGTGGTACAGCAAAAGTTCCGTAGTATCGCAGGAATGGCAGGTGGAATTTTCAAGATTGAAGTAGTTCTCAGGATTTGATGCGATTGCCAATGCAGCGCTACTACACAGTTTAAAGTAATGCGCCTAGAGTAGTATGCAACAACAGAGCAAGTAAGCTTGACGGCGAAAGTGCAATACAACGGTAGAATCCAGGCGATAGCAATGCGCCAAAATGTTTCTAACAGTTTTGTAAGGAGGATCCTGGTAGGGCCTCCAAAAATTCTGACTTATGCGCCAGACGACGAGAGCCGTCTGTCAGAACTCAGATCGGTTTGCCCTGCTAGCTGTTTGTCCAACCCTACAGCCGAATCCACCTCCAAGGATGTGCTAAACCTTCAACCAACTTCCCAATATCCTTTCCCATAAATTCTCCCCAAATTCGGTTTGATTAGCGTAATAAGTTCAATTTTAATTCACTAATTTGAAACGAAAAGCATAGTGTTTATTGAGACAAAAACAATAAAAAGTTTTTTTTTGTACTTCCATTCATGCAATATGTTTATCTTCAAAGTCTATTTGTTAAGATTGATATCTGTATTGTAACTATTAAAACATTTCCCTCACCCTACCTTCTCCTAACTGTGACGTCATTCCATGTATCTGGTCCCTAAACGTGAGTCAACCTGGGATTAAATCCCCTCTCCCCTTTCTTCCCCTACTACTTGTCGTGAACTCCGGCACTGCTATAAACGGTCTTTCCTACTGGAGGTGGAATGTGTTCGTGTGGGTACTAAAAAAATGGTTCAGGTACTTACAGCGTCCGTCGATCGTTGGATTACCTTTCACCAGCCACAGAGTGGGTAGGTGGTGGACGCCGTCGTCACTCGTCGATCACGGGTGTCTGGACTATCGCCACGTGTGTCCGGACGATGCGAGCCGGTGGATTACCGACTCCGATGACCGGGCGGTGAGTGCGAAAGGGCGACTTGGACGCCAAGACAGCGTTCTATAACACCCGGAAAGGGACTCTCGGCTTCCTTAGGGCGACGGAGGTGTACACTGGGAGAGCTAGGATATGATCAGGACTGGTTCTTGAGTTTTACCCGGGACGTGAGTCTGGACGATTCACTCTGGCAGTGGCTAACTTTCCCCAGAAAGACTACTCGCGGATTGTGGCAACCACGTGGTAACGGATGGAGCTCGCGAGGCCGAACTTTCCTTTCCGATGACCACGCACTCTGAGGTTATTCTTAGCGGCACGCTGCCACGAGACGAAGAATAAACCCAGGGGATCGCCCCAGTCCGATCAACAGCACATGGATAGCTTTGGGTGCTGATTTAGCTACTTCAAGATGGCTGCAGCTCACACTATCGGCCCGATAAATCTGTCGCCAATATCCCAACAATGGAAGCGACCACGTATGGTGACTCGCGTAGTTTCAACT